>NC_056725.1:173476975-173824475 GCF_019279795.1 Protopterus annectens | reverse complement strand
TGGTAAGAGAAGCCAGAGTCAATTGGTTTGCATATTAATTGTTTTAAAATTGCTACAGTCATCCCTGTATTTCTGTTAAGTGTTTCTGATCTTGGACATACTGGATTAAACAATGGGTGCCAGCAGAGGTGAAAATTGTCATATCCAACTTGATGAGGTGATAAGTGCATTGGTTTCTGGCTTGGTATTGACTTTCATTTCATTGAATGAGAGGTTTAAATGCTGAGCTGTTCAAGATGTCTTATGCATTTCAGTGTATGCATTTATCTGAATGTGTTAACCAGCGAAATCTGTTCATGAATTAAGTACAAAGTAGTAAAGTCAGATATTGTCTAGGTGCATCATGTGGAGAGACAAGGCTTGGCTTAATTGTTTGGAGTGGCTATGCTGTTTTATAAAATATGTGTGTCGCTGTCTACAGAATTCTGCTCTGTTGTGGAACTCATAGTCATAAGGGAAGGTTGGAGAAGAGGTTCATAGGTTCATAGATTAGTACTAGGCTAACTGCCCTTGCGAGCCATTTTAAACCTAGCCAATTATCCTCTGTGAGATTCAAACCCTGTACCTTGTGTTTGTAAGGCAAACACCTTAACCATTAGGCCACCCAGGTTAGTGAAGCCTTTTTTTATTAAATTATTACTTTTTAAGAATTTTACTTTTTGTGTGGCTTACTAGTTAGCTATTTTTATACAATATTTATAGGTTCATAGGTTCATACTAGGCTATCTGCCCTAGGGCATTTATAAGCCTAGCCAGAATGTGTTTGGCTTTCGCCACCCATTTTAAATTTATTTTGCTATGCCCTTTTTCGAGGTTAGTATACTATGCCTCTATCTAACAGTGACACAGAAGTGATACCCGGGGTAAACCTACGATCTCCCATCCACTCATCAAGATTCCTCTTGAAGAGAGCCAATGAGGGACTCTGCCTAACCTGGACTGGGATTTTATTCCAGAGTGAAGGGAGCCTCTGGGTTATGAATCTGTCCCTCCAGCATGTCCTATTTATTTCAGTGCTGAGGTTCAAGTCTCTCGAGCGTAGCTCGATGGGATTTGGATTTTCTGAGGTGCAGCATGTCCATTAATTCCGGGTTGGACATGGCTTTATACGTCAGGCACAGCTCTCCTCTGAACAGGCGGTATGCCACTGAGTAGAGCTGGAGTTTCTTTAACCGGGCAGCATATGGCATCTGTTTGAGCCCTTTGATCCTCTTGGTGAGGTACTTTTGGGGTCTTTCCAGTTGCTGCAGGTGTCTGGTAAGGTACATCCCAAAAGGGGCATTGTACTCAATTATGGGCCTGATGAGGGATGAGTAAAGAGGCACGATGACCTCCCCTGATCTAGATGTGAATCCCTTCATGATTAGGTGGGCTATATAAAATGTTTTCTAACCACTTTGGCCACGTGGTTGTCAAATGAGAGATTGCTATCAACTTGGGTCCCCAGGTCCCTAATTACTTCTTCTGTACTTAATGGATTTCCACCTATGTGGTAATTTGTGGGCACTTTGTTTTTGCCAAAGGGATGACTATACACTTTTGGCATTTAGCTTGAGGCCATGGCTCTGGCACCAGTTGTCTGTTTCTATGAGGCCCTTTTGGAGGATGCTTGTGTCGGCTGGAGAGTCGATTATGGCACCCAGTTTGCAGTCATCTGCGAACTTGGTCAGCCACAGTCCTTCCGTGTTGGCCTGTACCTCCGAGAAATATATACCAAACAAGAGAGGTCCCAGGACTGAGCCTTGTGGGACACCACTTGTAACTGGTTTGGAGTCTGACATGGCTCCAGCAATTCTAACCATGTGGGTTCTGTCCTTGAGCCAGTTTGCAATCCATCTAGTGACATAGGGGTTTATATTTAAGCTGGTGAGCTTATCTATAATGCCCAAGTGGGGTATTGTATCGAAGGCTTTTGCGAGGTCCAGGTAGGCTGTGTGGACCACCTTCCCCTCGTCAATGGCCTTGGTGACTGTTTCAAAGAAATCAACCAGGTTTAAGAGGCAGGATCTGCCCTTAACAAAGCCGAACTGGGTAGGATCCAGTGTTTGTAGGTCCCCAATAGCTTTATTTATGAGGTTCATGATGATCCTTTCCATAGCTTTGCAGATCAAGCTAGTCAGGCTTATGGGGCGATAGTTTCCAGGATCCGTTGAGGCACCACCTTTATGGAGAGGGACCACTGTTGCTGTACACCACTCTTTGGGCACATATCCTGTAGTAAGGCTGAGATTGAACAGTAGTTTTATGTTTGGGTTTAGCTCTTCTTTGAGTTCATGTAGGACGCAGCCCGGGACACCATCTGGTCCCATTGATGCTGTTTTTTTTGCTTTGGAGAGGGCGGCTCTTACCTGAGCATCTGAGATGTCAGGGGGGCAGCACTCTGCTGGGATAGATATTTGCCCTTTTGGTGGGGAGGGGGGGAGAAGTTTGCGCTGAACCTGTCAGCTAGGATGTTGGCAATGTCTGTGGGTTCGGTGTATTTTTTGTCATTTTGGACTAATTCTCAGCATATCTGGGAATTACCACCCAGGTTCCTAACATAACTAAAGAAAGCCTTGTGATTATCCTTAGTGTCCTGTGCAATTTTTCTCTCGAAGCTGGCCTTAGACAATTTTGTGTGTGCCCGTAGTTTTTTGCTAATACTGATCAGTGATGCCTTCCCTTTTTGGGGTTTTGCTTTATCATTTAGTAGCTTCCTCCTTCTATTGTATAGTTTGTTTATGGCTGGGGTCCACCAGACAGGACGTCTGCCTTTGGAGGATTGGGTCTTGGTTTTATTTGGGATCGCATGATCCATGCATTCCTGAAGGTGTTCATAGAATGTGTTTATAAAGGATTCTGCGGTCTGGGCTGTATTTTCCACAGGCCCGGGGCTTTGAAGGATTCCACCTCAGTTTTGAGGAGTGTAAAATTTGCTTTAGAGAAGTTTTTCACTGTGGTTTTCTGGGCAGGGCTGGGGTCGGGATGTGAATATCCAGTGAGATTAGTTTATGGTCTGATCTTACCAGTGAGGGATACACTTCTGGTCTGGAGCATAGAGTCCGCATGTTGGTGATGATCAGGTCCAGTATGTTTTCCCCTCTTGTGGGAGTGGTAACAAGTTGTTCCATAGCATTTGAGTTTATAAATTCTAGGAACCTTTGGGCTAGGGTGTTGGAGCTAGAGTAATGCTCCCAGTCTATGCTTGGGTAGTTGAAGTCGCCCAATATAATGGTGTTTGGAGAGACCTTCATATTTTCCAGTGTTCTCAGGAAGGCCGAGTGGGGTTCCTGGTTTTGGGAGGGTGGTCTGTAGCAGGCTATAAACTGGAAGGCAGTTTTACCCACTGTTAGTTGCACATGGATAGTCTCTGATGCTTCGTGCTTTGCCACCAACCTGGAGGTGTGGGTATCTTTGATGACATTTTGTCACAAACACATATAGTGTTTTCATTTTGTGGATAGTGACAGTATGTTTAGAATTGATTTTGTTGAGGGGTTGTGAAACCAGAGTTATCACTTCACCTCCTGTGATATCCCTTGATAACTAATTTCAGATCACTATCTGACATTTCTAACCTATGAACAAATCCTACTCTCTACTACTGTTCTCAACCTACAAACATGTAAATATGTATTGTAAATTGTATATATGTTGCAGTTCAACTGTTCTTAGTTTGCTATTTAATACTTACAATTTGTTTACTGCACCTTTTTGCAACTGTGTATTGTATTTTGTTAACTTTGAATTATCTAGCTTTTACTTTGTACTATGTATTCTGAATTATGTAGTTTATACTTTCTACAATGGAGCTTTTCTCCCCGGGCCTCCACTGAAAACGGGCTCTTTGAGCCCAGTGGACCTCCCCGGTCACCAAACTGGAAATAAATAAATAAATGTATGTGACAGTGATTATGGCCATGCTTTATTGCTCAGATACTGGGTAGTTTTCCCTGCTCGCTCAATTGAAACAACAGTCCGCTGCACACAACAACATGGCTCCAGTGAGACATTCTGGTACACGCTTACAAGCCTACTGAATGATGCTACAGGTTAGTACATGTTTTTATGTATGACATTATTTAAATTCTCTTTCATTGTTTATGTCAAAAATTGAATTTGGAGTATATGTTGTAGGAAGAAGTATGAATGATGCATTCAGTGTATAGCTGTGCCATGTTTTGTGCATAACTAGCACCACACTGGAGTCTTTACAAGTCCAAAATCAGGTATAACTTTTAAGTATTACCCTAATTCACATTAGTAGGAGAATAACCTGACTGGCATTGCAATTGATGAATTCCAGGAAGTGTTGGGCCAGTATATTGGTGCTTGAGTAGTTTTCCCAGTTGATGGAGGGGTAGTTGACGTCTCCTAGTATGAGAGTGTTGGGTTGGACCTTGATAGATTCCAAGGTGCTTAGGAATGTGGAGTGAGAGTCTAGGGACATGGTTGATGACCTATAGCAGGCTATGACCTGGATCATCATCTTACCCACTGTTAGTTGTACTGGAAGTATCTCCGATGTGTTATGCTGGGCTACTAGTCTGGAGGTGTGCATATCGCATATCCTTTATGAATATGGAGACACCACCACCTTTGGAGCTTTGGTCCATGTTTCGGGGCTGAAAGGTGTGGAATGAGTTATAGCCTGGTTGCATAGGGGTGCTTTATGCTGCTTTAAACCAGGTCTCCATTACAGCACAAATGTCGATGTTCTCCATTTTGAGGAGTGCTTCGAGTGAGTCCCTCTTGGGCAAGTGAATTACACCATAAGTAAATGAACCAGTCAATGGATGGCTAGTTAATGTTGTCCAACATCCTGTTTGGATGAATCTTGATGGACTCAATACATCCCAATAGACAGAGTGGGTGTCTGAATTCATGGAGGTGGTCCTGTATCTGCCATTTACTTGATTAGGTGTCCTACCAACACTTAATTGCACCTGAAATAGCTTGAGGCAATTCTACTATTGCACCAATCTGGAGGTGTATTTATCTGTAATGAATCATGCAACACTACCTCCTGCAGTTTTCATGCCTTCACTTTGTGTTCAGAATGTGTGGAAGGAGGTGTAGCCTGGTATGGCTGATGTTCTCTCCACAGGTGTGAACATGGTCTCTGTGACTGCACAAATGTCCAGTGAGTGCAGTTTCATATTAAGACTCCTAGAATATAGCAGCATAACCTTGAGGTTGTTTTTAGATGGATTTTATTCCATCAGGAATTATGTCCTTGAGATACTACGTAAAAAGGCACTACAGGGGTAGCAATAGCCTTGGCAATTAGAGGAAATCCCATGGGTGACAGATGAAGACAATCTCTGGCAAAGCATCGAGGATGGTCAGTCATGTCATCCCAGGCTGACAGATACTGTATCCCCTTACAATGACACCAGAAACTAAGACAAGTATTGTAGTCCATCATTTTTGGTTTGTACTGAGGCATCATCCTACTTGAAGATAAAATACTGCTTGTGGCTTGGGACGTATATTTGCCTGACACATGGAGTCTGAGACCTCAGTCATGATTTTAACTACTGTTAATGCACCAGGTTTGTGACAAGGGTAACCTTCCACCCTTGCTGAGAACATACACACCACCAACAAAATAAACTGTAAATTATTAGTCCTAGGCATCTGAATGAAGTCCAGCTGCATGTTAACAAAAGTTCCCCAGGACAGAGGTAAACATGCTGCCTTAATGTTGGCATTTTTACTTACATTATACTCTTGACATATCCTACAATTTTGAGCAATACTGAAGTATCAAAGAGGAAACATGAGGGGCATATCAACTTCGGGTAACAGCTGTGTTACATGTAAGGGTATTTAGTTGATATGCCCTTACCAGGTAATGTAGCAAAGAGGCAGGCGCCACCAGTCAGCCAACCGGATGTGGCCATATGGCTTCAGAGGATTTTCTACATCTATCGTTGAGCCACCTCTGAACTTCTCCCTGCAATGCTTCAGCTGGAAAGCATGGCAACGTTTCAAAATCAAACACATCATTATTGTTGCAGTTTGTTATCGTTAACATAAACAGATTTTTGAAGCAATCTACAACTGCTTGTTTAGCACCTTGGTGTGCTAAATTGCTACCCTTTTTTACAGCATATTGGCCTTTTTGATGTGGACAACATTTGATTACAGACATCCTCTTAGATTGCAGAAGTGCATTTAACAATGATTTTATGTACCCTGAATTTTTTATTTGTTTGCCTGAAGAGGTCAAAAACCCTCTCTCTTTCCAAAGTTGCCCAAAATCATGTACCATCCCAAAAGCATTGCTGTCTGTACAAATATTGGCCACCTTGTCTTTGGCTAACTCATAGTCATTTTGCAAAGCTAATAACACAGCTATTTGGGCAGAGTGAGCGCCCTCAAATCTTTGTTGCAACAGTATTGTCTCTTTGGTGCAGATGGCTATTCCTGCAGTCAGTTGGTCTCTGATTTCTTCCACATGCGCCATCCATGAACAAGTTCAGATCAGCATTGGGTATGGGAGTATCCTTGAAATTCTTTCTAGGAGAAAGCAAATAGTTACACACACAATCATGTGCTTCACCATCAGCAGTAGGCAACAGAGATGCAGGATTTAGAATAGGACAGTGGATCATAGAAATAGATGGATCAGAAAGAAGTGTAAGTTCAAATTGATTTAGATGTGCAGTCGAGAGGGGTTGAGTTTTCATTTTAAGCAAAAGTGATGATACAGAATGAGGAACAGCTACTGTGGGATCATGCCCAAGCAACAGCAATTGTGCAAGATTAACTAGAATGGCAGCAGCAGCAACTACCCTTAAACTGGGTGGAAAACCTTTTGCAACAGAATCAAGTTCCATGCAGTAATAAGCTAATGGATGATAACTGCCCCCATGTTTTTGTGCAAGTACTCATTGAGCAAATCCATTTCTTTCATGACAGAATAAAATAAAAGTTTTATCATATTATTGTAGTCCTAAAGATGGGGCAGTAGCTAAAGCTTGTTTAAAATTATGAAATTAATTTTCCTCTTCACTATAGCAAAGGAGAGTCTGTGGTGTATGCTGCTTTAAAAGATTTGTCAAAGGTTTTAAAATTTCTGCGCAGTTAGGAATTCACTGTCTGCAGTATCCTGTCATACATAGGAAAGACCTAAGCTGTCGCTGAGTAGTCCAATGTGGGGCCTTAGATATTGTATGAATACGAGATGGTAACACTAGCCTGCTACCCTGTGATATGAAATGACCAGGATAATGTACCTGAGGTGACCACAATTGTAGTTTTTCTCTAGACACTTTGTGTCCCTTTTCTGCAAGGATACTCTGATAATGCAAGGTATCTGTATCCTGCTGACATTGTAGAAAGAAATTTGATGCTATTAGTAAACCATCTACGTATTGTACTAATGCAGTCCCACCAGGAAATGTCACATTCTCCAAATCCTTTTTCTGACTTTGAGAAAATAATGAATGATATTCAGTATATCCTTGTGGAAACTGTGTAGTGGTATATTGCTGTCCCTGATAAGTAAAAGCAAACAGGAAGTGACTGTCAGGTTGAACAGGTACAGAAAAGAATGCAGAACATAAATGTATGCCAAAATACTAACCAGCTGTAGGTGGTATGCAATGCAGTATTGGTGGTGGATTTGGATCAACAGGAAAAGTAGGCCATACTCATTTATTTACAGGTATTAAGTCTTGTACATATTTATAAGTATCTTTTCCTACCTTTTTAACTGGAAAAAATTAGGAGTGTTATAAAGGCTTTAAGCTGATATTATTATTCCGTGCTGTATCAGAGACTGAATTATAGGTTTTAGTCCCTGCTCTGCTTCAGGCTTTAGTGGATATTGTGGCACTCTAGGAAGAGGTTTAGATAAGTCTAATTTTATTTTTACTGGTTCTGCTGATTTCAGTATACCTAGTTCATTTGCATGCTTTGCCTACAAGTTAGCAGGTACCTGCTGTAGTAACTCTCCATCTGTGTATGCTTCCAACAGGGTGTTCCTCACCTTCTGCTAAAACTGCCAAAGCTTTCCCATCTGATTGTGCCAGAACATTTTCAAACAGCACTTCTGGGGAACAGTAAATAGTAGAACCCAGCTTGCATAACAAATCTCTTCTTAGCAGATTTACTGGTGCAGTCGGGGCTGGCCTTAGGCATAGGCCAACTAAGCAGCCGCCTAGGGTGCCGCTGTAGCAGGGGCGCTTTTCCAGTATTTATTTGGTGTAGGTAGACCAGGTTGGGGGCACCTGGGTGGTGTGGGGGGGGGGCACTGTGGAACCCTTTTGCCTAGGGTACCAGCTGACCTAAGGCCGCTAGTTGTACTCAAAAGAAAACAATGCTTTTCTTTGATCAGACCAAAAGAAATGAGGATGGGTTCCAAAACAAAATACGTAACCGTAATATTTGTGACTCCGACTGCCTTTACTTTACGCTCTGATACTTGTGTCTGACTATCTGAAGTAATTTTTAACACTGGCCTAGTGGCTCCACTGTCTACCATAAAAGGTGCTTTTCTTTTAATTTATTTTAATCTTAACGTAGGGTCCATTTTCTACTATTGGCAGTAGAGGGTAAAAATTTGCTTCTGTGTTATTTGCTTGACCTAGTCAGTATGGAGCTTCTTGACTCCCTCCAGTCTGAGGTGGTGGTCTTGGAAAAACTGCATTATTTTAATCTGGTTGCCATTCAGTCCAAGTATCTTGGACTCTCTGCGTTTGCCTGTGTGGGGATTCCCCTCTCCAATGTGCTGCTTCTCCACAACTGAAGCAAGATGTGTTAGATGAAGCCAGAGGGTCACTGCCAGCTCGTTGCTGGTAACCAAAGTGCCTCTTGTTCCCCTCGGCTAGCACTTTTGCTAAATGCTCTAGCAATTTCTCTACCCCTCCCTCTGCTTCTGCCTTGACCCCTTGGGTTTTCCAGCTGCCTGATTTGTAAAGTTAACAGCTTATCCTCAGTAACCTTTCTACATTTTTCCTGAAACTATGTACAGTGAGATAAAGACTCAAAGTCTTAAAGCTTGCCAGTGTAAGAGCACTTGCTGTATTTGATTTGGTACATCCCAATAATGCTGTGAGCACATGAACTTGTTGTATAGGGTATGTCCCAATAATGCTGTGAGCACATGAACTTGTTGTATAGGGTATATCCCAATAATGCTGTGGGCACATGACCTTGTTGTATAGGGTATGTCCCAATCATGGTGTGGGCTCATGAATTTGTTGTATAGGGTAAGTCTCAATCATGATGTGGGCTCATGAATTTGTTGTATAGGGTACGTCTCAGTCATGGTGTGGGCTCATGAATTTGTTGTATAGGGTACGTCTCAATCATGGTGTGGGATCATGAATTTGTTTTCACAGTTTACAGTCTATGTCACAGTCATGCAGTGGGCTCATGAACTTGTTTTAACTTTATCTATAACTTTTAACTTTTTTTCTCTTTTGCTTTCTCTCATACATTCATTCATTGACAGAATAAAACATCTCTCATACCTCTTACCTTTCAGTCATGAGGGTACTGTCCTCGACACAAGGTGCTTCCTTGTGTTAATTTTTCCTTTACTGTATGTGCACATACATTTACTATTCTCATTTGCTGTGGGATCCTCCCACCATTACTCTGTATACCTTACAAACTACTCAGTCAAACAAAAACAGTCATGCACTGATTCTACATTTTGCTAAAATTTTTAAAACAGAAAAAACAAGCTAACCCCTTTCTCCTTTAGAAAACATTTTCCCTGCTAAAGCTAGTATGTTGCACAACCTGAATAGTTGCACATTTGGGTCTCTGACTATTCCATACAAAGCAATGTGGAGTATGCGTAATACAAGTGATACTTTATTCCCTAAAATATTCAGTAAGGGACCACCCAGCCCCCCCTAAAAAATGTTTCACTACATGGAGTGTAGACTACAGTGAGATTTCAGTGCATTTTTTTACTGAGTCAGTATCATGAAGTCAGTTTTGCACATTACTGTTTTGCTGTAATTTTAAAAATGTGGAGATGAGTAGAATGTCAGGAAATTACCAAAACAGCATGTCACAAGGCAACTGTACCTCAAAAATAAATGGGCACGCAAAAATAAGTTAACATAATAATGGCTTGTATACAGAAATAGGGTTTACTCAAAAGTTACTAGTAATAAAACACACTGAAATAATCAAGAATTTTCTGAAACTTGCCTGCAAAAATTAAATTGACAGTGTTTATACACATATTTCTTTCTACTGGTGGCAAAATGATTAAATAAATACATAACTCTTACTGCAGACAAAGGGGAGGAAATTTAGACTGGACAACTCTTCCTTTCAATTCTGAGCTGACTGTTGCGGTGACAGTTTTAACACCTTTGCAGTAGTGTTGGGGGAGGGGACTGTCAATTCATGTTGGACTACAAAAGAACACCTAGAACAAAGGCCTCTAATTTAGCTACTTCTATGACTGCAGCTAGATAACTTCTAAGTATAGTGTAAAAGATGCTCTGAGCAAAACATAAATGAGGGTGATTAGCAAAAGAAAAGAAGCAGCCCTCTTGAAGAAGGAATACAGACTGATAGTGAGTCACACATTTCCCATTATATGTCAATGGCATGGGAATTCACAGTGACTTCCTTATGTCTGGCATGAGTCATAGAAAGAAGACTTGGAATGCTTTATGGGAAACAGAAAGGGTTGAAGCAGAAGAAGATCATGTTGCTATATCAAGCCCCATCGGTAGCCATGTTGTGGTAAACATGCTAAAAATACAAATAAAGTACTTAAAGTGATTTTGAGGTGTTAAAATGGGTCTGGAAACAAAGATAGACTGAAAAAAACATATTTTTTTTTAGTTTTAGGGTGGAGTTTTCCTTTAATGTAAAGGCACAACAAAAGCAGCTGTCGAGTGCAGATTAAACAAACAACTAGCAGTGCTTCCCAATTCAGAAGACTAGGTAAACACCTTCTGTCACAATATGTCTGATCCTGGAATTTCTTAATGTTAAAGCACAGGAAAATCAGAACTGAAGTGCAGATTAAACAACAAACTACCACCAAACATCTAAGTCCCTGGCTAATTCACCTTTCTGCAAAGAGTTTTGTAGGCACACAGACTAGAAAAGCCACAGAAAAATTACTATTTTGCTACAAAATTAAATAAATGCTTTAAAATATTGAGAAACAGCAGTGATCCCTGTATAGAGCAAGTACAAGTGGTATGAATCAAGAAAATATCCTTAGCTTAGATGGCTCTGGATGCAGTTGAAACACTGGAAACATATTGCAGAGTTCTTTATAACTGAAGCTGTACAATAAAAGGAAGAGGATTTGGGGGAAAGTGCTAGAGCTGTTGTCATTAAATTAAACAGCTCAGGTGCTTAATTAAATCCAACAAAGCCCAATTTGATGTGGAAAATAGCCACCCAAGCTGGATGTCCAAGATGGCTGCACACTGATCAACAGTTTAATTTCAGCTCTCCCAGTGTGAAAAAGAAACTGGAAGATAAGGGCTAGTAATTCTGACAGTTTTAGTAAAATTCAATTACTGGCTAATAAGCAGACTGCCTAGATGCTAGCAAAGAAGAAATTTAGAGAGGCTGAAAGAAAATCAACTAGAAAAGGTGAAGAGAAAATGCTAACTGGGAAGAATCCTGCAACTGTTCAGAAAAAAAGCAGTTCAGGCTCCAGATTTGTTACAAGAGATGGCTTCCAGTAATTTAGAGGAAAAATTAAAATAGATGTGCTCAGAGCTGATTAAAATAAATGAAGCATTGAAGGATTATATCAGCTCAAATAACAAAAGGCTGGAAATGGCAGAAGATTTAAACAGCTGTTCAAATGAACTGATTAAAGTGCAACAATCAGAGGTCAAAATGAAGAAAAGGCTGGCTGAGGAGGAGAGCACTCAAAAAGAGCTGTTTCAAAAAATGGTAGAGTTAGAGGACAGAGTTCATAGATATAACCTGAGATATTCTGTTCTGCCAGAGATATTGGAAGGAACAGACTGTATTCATTTTATGAAAGCACATATAAGCAACTGAACTGGTATTCAACAGCAGGCTTTGTTAATTGAAAGGGGACATCATGAGTATGGTCCAAACCTGCCCAAGATAAAGCAGCCAAGGCCTGTATTTGTAAGGGTGCCATCATACCAGCAGAAAAAGATGGAGTGTAAAAGTGCATGCTTATAATATATGTAGAGTTGAGATGTTTTCTCTTACTTTTACATAGGTGAATGTCTGGATTAATTCCCTTAGCTCTATCTAATAAAATTTTTGTGTAAGCATGAGGGCTTTTAAAAATAAGAGAAAATTGTGAATGCAGTGAAAAGATTTCCATTGGTAAATAAATGTTCAGTGTGAGTTGAGAAATCTGCAGCTGAGAGCATCTGTACATTCTGTTCTTACACTTCCATTGAGATAAGCTGATTAATGGTTCAGGCAATAAACCTGTCTCAAGATTCTGGGCATTGTTTGCTGAGAGAATCATACAATTTAAAGGTACAAGGCAGGCAGCTTAGTAGAAATAACATTTGAAATTATTGGAAGTACATAAGGGATAGTGGCATTCTTCATACCTAAATATTTTAATGCATTTATTAGAACAGTGTGTAATTTAGTTTGAAGATAGTCAGTGCAGTCTATCGTAAGGCTAGAAGTTAATGTTTTCTAAAAGCATGTAAGCTGTTGTATTTTTTTCACATATGGGAGAGGAATAAAGATAAGACAAGAACATACAGCAATTAGTGTATGTAGTAACACAGGCTACAATATGCACCTTAGCATGAATAACTTTAATTTTATGTTAGGTAATACCTGTAGGAGCAGCTGTTAATTTGGGGCAATTATTCCTATCAGGATGGTTAAGCTTCGTTATTTGAAAATGTACATAGTTTTGTATGTTTTCTGTTTTAATTTAATAGGTTATAAGGGTGATCTGGGGGTATGTTTTTTCTTTTTTTTTCAGGGTTTTCATCAAAACAAATAGCCTTGTAAAATATGACATAGGTGCAAATGGAGCTGACAAGAAATAACTATAAAAGATCAACCTTTCAAACATTAGTGGGTACATGTAACACAGAAGCTGGAAATAGACCTTTTTAAAACTATCATATGTAATTGATGGGAATAATAACTTCTTATCATAATGGCTACATTATCCATATTATTTTGGAATGTGAATGGCCTCACAGTTATAGAAAAAAGGTAAGAGTATTGAATTATATTAAGAAATGCAGAGTGCAAATAGCAATGCTACAGGAGATACATTTGGAAAGAAGTGAGCATGTAAGGCTGGATATTCAGCAGAATATCAGTGACAAATGAAATGAGAAGTTATTTATACTAATTGCTAGAGGGGATCCAATAGTGATAGAAGAGGAAAGCATTATAATAATGGTGGATTTGCAGTATTAAGGAGCTACTGACAAGGAAGGAGGATTACATTGGCTTGTACTTATATTCCACCTAAAACTGCTAATATGGAGCTTAAGAAAATTTTATGAGAAATAATCAACTTCTAGAAGGGAATATTACTTATATGTAGGACTGGAACTTGATTTGCAACAGTGAAGATGTATCTAGGGATTTAGAATGGAAAATATAATAAGAGGGTAGATTTTTGAAGACATTTATGAAAATATGTTGTGTGAAAGACATACATTCAATAGCAGGAACTTGGAGAGAATTTATATATTATTCCCCAAGGTACAATAACTGGACTAGACTAGTCAGAAATTATATTTTGCAGGAATATGTGCATTTAATTGAAAGTTTTGACATCATCCAGTAACTATTTTAGATCATGTGCCAATAATAACTAGGACAAAGCTGCAGTGTTGTTGTTGTTGTGTCTTTCAGCTTTTCCCGGTTAGGGGTTGCCACAGCGGAACTCCGGTCCGCTAATGATTGGCAGCAGATTTTTACATGCCGAGTTGCCAGCTCTGACGCACAACCTTCAACGAAGGTACGCCCATTCACGCATGTCTCTACGCAGACAAAGCTGCAGTGTAATGAAGTAAAAATGAGACATTGGTGCTTCCCCACCTACCTGTTATTAGGGAAGATAGAAATTTCTTCAGAAGGTATAGCTTGTGAGTGGTGTAGAATGAAAGTGGAGTTTAAAATAGGGTAGAAATAAAAGAAAGAGATATGATTAAGAAGTAACAGGAATTGCTGAGAGGGGCTGACAAATGTTAAAGACAGAATAAGGGGAATCTCATAGAGCAAGAAGAGACAACTGCAGATTGCTAAAGAGAAAATAAGGGAGTCTCTGGATAATATGCATGAGTTTAGAAAGACTGATGTTATGCAGCTGTTTTTGATAACTCCAGAGCACAAAAACTTTTAGCACAATGACTTAGGCAACATTAAGTAAAAAGGGGTGTTGCCAAACGTATGGGGTCTATAACAAGAAAAAATAGCCAGAGATCCTATAGAGGTATTAGAGATATTCCAGAAATGTTACAAAAATTTGTATAAACTAGAGAAATGTGGAAATCAAAAAAGAGCATAATGGAAATATTTATGGAAAATTTAAGTATGCCAAGGTTAGAGGTAGATGAGTCTCAACAATTAACAGTTAAGATAGGAGGAGATGAAATAAAAATGGTGACACATAATCAATCTACAGGAACGTTTCCAGCAAAAGATGGTGTTCCTGTGGAAGTTTGGAAGCTAGGAGGGACGAAAATGATAAAGATCTGGAAGGTGTTGTTTAACAGTATTTTAAAGGGAGGAGAAGCCCCAACATCCTAGAAGAAAATTGTGGTGGCTGTAATACTTAAAGACAACAAATACCCATCATACCTAGCTTAATATAGGCGCATTTCAATTTTAAACCAAAATTATAAAGTGTTTATGTCTATAATAGCTGAAAGAATTGCAAAAGTGTTACCAAAATTGATAGATATGGATCAATGTGGTTTAGTGGAGGGGAGGCAAACATTTAACAACATTAATAGAACAAAGATGATCCAGATGGAAGCAGAATGTAAGAAAATACTGCTGTTGTTGGTGGGTCTTGATGCAGAGAAAGCACTCGACAGAGTAAGCTGGGATTTTATGAGTTGGACAATGGAAGCGTTTGCATTCCCTGATAAATTAATTAGGAGGATATATGAGGGACTGGAGGGAAAATTAAAGTGGTAGGGTTCCTCTCTAACAAGTTGTGTCTGAAAAGGGGAACCAGGCAGGGGTGTCCTCTTTCCCTTTGTTATTTGATTTATATTTAGAGGAATTGGCAAAGAAAATAAGGGACTCAGAAATTCAAGGACATAATAAGTATGGTAATCAAGAAAAGTTGGCTTTATTTGCAGACAACATTATTTTGTACCTGATAAACCAGAAAAGAAAATCTCAGTATTGTGGTACATTTTGAAATAGTTTCAAGTCTTTTCGGGATAAGCAATTAATAAAGATAAAACAAAGGCTATAGCTGTAAACTATGTATCCACACATGAATTGGTTCAGCAATAACCATATCTATGGGGACATGATAAAATGAAGTATTTAGGAGTATGGATTTAAAAGGATTCTGTTACAGTAGCTAAGGATATGTGGGAAAAAAGTAAAAAGATAATACAAAAACTGAGAAACTGGAAGCTCTTATATATGGATATGGATACCAGGTGCAAGCAGTGAAAATGTTTTAGTCTCTTTAATTTTATATACAGGTCAGGCATATTTTTATTAACCAGAGGAGACATTGATGACAATAACTAATAAAGAGTTAAAGGATTTTTTTCCTGGAGGGGAAAGGGGCAAGGGTCAAGCAGGATATGTATATCCTTCAGCTAGAACAAGGTGGTTTAAGATTATCTGATTTGAAGGGATATTTTAAAGATGCTCACTTTAGACTAATATACATAATACAATCAGAAAGCTATAATTTAAAAAAGAAATGGTTGATGATGGACCAGGGGGGAGATTTAAGAAATAAGGAAAGAATGGGATTTTGGATGAAGATCCTTAAGGAAAATAACAGCCATACAGAATATTATATGAACATATTATATTCATAAACTAGCAGAAAGTATTCTAAGAAAGCCAAAATGAGAATGGAAAAAGAAGATTTTGCTGAAAGGGTTGACTGCAATTAGGAGTACAGAAAATATTTAAGAGGGGTCTGGAATTTACTGGAGAAAACTGGTAAAGGAATCAAGGACTTGGGAGCAAATAACTAGAGAGGGAAAGGTAGTAGAATAGGAAGAAGCCAAAAAGATATTTGGACTGCAGGCTACAGACTGCCTTCCCTTTCAGGGATTGATATCAGAGTATAGGCAAAGAGAAACAGATATTGGAACTGTAAGTGAAAGCCCTGTTCTGGTAGAGTTTTTAGTTGAATCTAGAACAGAAGCTGCTGTTAAAAAAGGTATAGTTAGTAGGGCATATAAATTATTGCACTATAACCATAGAAATTAGTGATAGGAGGTAGGAGAGATTGGGAAAAGAGATTGGATAAGCAATTCACAAGGAAACAATGGAAGGACATATGTATGGCTTCCAGACATGCAACAAAGTCTGGAAGATTTTGGATTTTTGCTTGGAAGTGTTTGCTGCGGTATTTTTATACCGCAAGCAGACTCTAAAGAATTTTTCCTCAGGTGGATGCCAAATGTTGGAGGTGTGATAGGGAAGAAAGAAGTAAAACAGGAACATATATTTTGGGAGTAATGTGTTGGCAATCTTTAAACATTTTCCTTCAATGTAGTCTGTCTGAAATATTGGATGAGCAAATGGGTGTAACTAAGGAAATGATTTTTGTGCTGCAATACAGGATCTGAATTGCCTAGACTTAGTAAGGCCTTGTTAAGTTTAATTCTGGTATCTACCAAAAAAGCAGTTACTAGAAAATGGTAATACATGTCTAAACAAACTATATTTGAAGTATTCAATATTGTAACAGAAATAAAAGACCTGGAAGTGGGATCTTTAGAAAAGGGTAGGAGAAAATTACACAGAAAAATGAAAATTATAGGAATAATACATACAGAATAATGTTTTGGAGGAGGAGTGAGGTGTAAGGAAAGGCAGACATTTATCAATATAATGTTGGATTGATGGTAGTTATACAGAACAATATAAATAATGTATAATGTTTGTATATCAAAGCATGTTAAAATGGCTTTGTTTTCTTTTATATAAATGCATGTCTGCCTATGCCTTAAGTGATAATTCAATAAAGGTACTAGAAAATAGCCACCCAGGCTGAAGAAAATAACAAGGTCTCTTGTAGTTATGTTTGCAATTTCTGGAGCACAGCACAGCAGTGCACTGATCTGGTTGTGAGCAGTGTTACCTTCACTGAATCTGAAGATGTGGCTAACCTACTGACTGATAAATGCAGCTTAAACTTTACCCCTCCTCTATCTATCCTACACAAACTACCTGCAACCGACCCCCCCAACACACACTATTACACAAGACCAAGTCCTTAAAGCACTACTATGAAAAGCAAAAAAAAAAACTACCTAGATGGGTCCTGCCAATATTCCTGGATGCATATTGAACAACATGAAGCAATATTTTGCTGCACCCATAAAAACACTTTTCAACCTTGGCCTCCATATCGGTTTTGTACCAAGTGAATGGAAAACAGCAGCAGTTATTCCCCTGCATAAGGAAGGACCTCCCATCACCCAGGCAGTTTGAGGCCCATAAGTCTAACCAGTCTCATATGGAAAGCCATAGAAATAGTTATTCTGGAATCAATGTATAAAGACAAAGAGAATCCCAAACACTGGATCCATTTCAAATTTGGCTTTGTCAAGGACAGGTCATGCTTGCTTAACCCGGTGGACTTTTTTGAAAGTCATCAAAGCAACGGATGAAGGTAAAGTGATACACATTGCCTACCATGACCTGGCCAAGGCTTTTCTTTCAATACTTTCCCTCACTCAGGAGTAGTAAAAAAGTTTATAAAATGAGGAATAAACTCCAATGTCACCAGCAGGATAAAGAATGTAGGAGATCAAAATAAAGGATGTTACGTCTACTAAAAGAGTCACCAGATGAGTTCCCCAGGACTCAGTGCTTGGACCTGTCCTGCTTGACATCTACTTCTCAGAAGTTATAGCCAATACTAAGGGGTACTGGCTGACTGAGTTTATGGATGATTGCAGACTAGGTGCAGTTACTAAATTCCCCAAAAGTCTTAGCCATCCAGTAGGAAGGCTTGCCCAAAACAAATAACTGGGGCCAGGATCATGGTTTAAATCTAAATGCCAAAAAAATTCATTATCATATCCTTGGGGAAGTTGTCTGCCCCAGGGAACTACAACATTGATAATATGCCCCTTCGAGTTGTCCCATTTGTTCAGAATTTGGGAACTTTGGTGAAGAGTGACCTATCTTTTAACCAACATGTGATGAAAAAATCCTTCTGTATTGCACAATTCATTAACAAAGGGATTGCTTCTGGGTCCAGGGATGTCATTGTCCCCCTTTACTCAGCCTTCCTAAGGCCAGCTATTCAGTAATAGACCTCCCTTTGGCATCCATCTGTCCAGACACATTCAACAGATGGAATGTCCACAGAGACACCTCACAAAAAAGATATGAAGCTTAAATAATTTGCCCTGCGTGGGCCACCTCAAACCCTGTCATTTTACACAGTCTGTTACAGACTACTAAGAAGTGACCCATGTCTGGCCTACAAGGCATTCTTTGACCCAAAACAGATGGACCTACTACACATCAACAAGTCAAACAATATCAGAAATACTTATTCTGCAACATCAACAGAATGGTTTGGAGGGACAGGTATATTTTGCAGAAGATACTATTGCTGTGGAATGGACTCCCCATTCACATAAATCAAAGCTCATCACTGCCTTAGTTCAAATACAACTTGGATCTATGGATGGGAAATAGGAAATTTATTTCAGCCCCCATACTACTAATGAAAAGAGACAGCTCCTAAAATGTTTTTGACCCACACTCAGGGGCCATTCAAAATACATATGGTATGACTCCAGTTATCATCACTAGAGGTGATATAAATATAGTCCATGAAGGGCTAAGATTATTCTAAACTCTAAACAGGATAGGTAATTCCAAGCACTAAACAGGAAATTTGGCTAGGCTTAAAGCTGCTCATACTAGACTATAAACCTGGGCTGTTGATGAAACTCAAGTCATCAGGGTCATGGAGGTATACTACTCTATGCTAACACTAAGGCAGACAAAGAAAGTAGACATTTATAGTTCTAGAAGCTGGTAGAGATGGCCTTCCTCTTCAATTTCCTTTCCTGATGACATTTCATTCTTGGGCTCTCAGGCTAATGAAATCTAAACTAGTGTATCTAACTGTCCCATGTCCTTTGCCTATATAGTATTCTGACTGTCATTTGGGCAGGCAGAGATGGAGACTGGACTGCAATCTCTCAAGACTCTTTATTCGTAACCTTCCTGAACCCTTTACCTAAACAGCATTCTGGTTATTATTTGGGCAGGTGGAGATGGAGACTTGACTGCATTCTCTCATGAATCTTTCTTTGTAACCTTCCTGAACCCTTTACCTAAACAGCATTCTGGTTATTATTTGGGCATGCAGAGGTGAAGGCTGGTCTACCCTTTTTCTTGCTCCTCTAATAGTCTGTTTGGAATTTGTGCTTAAGTATGGCATATAAAGGCCCATATTGAACTCAGGAAGGCCATCATTTGAAAGACTTCTGGTATTAGCATTAATTAAGAAGAGAGAATGCAGCAAGACAGTAAAGGGAGGAGAGGAAAAAAAAGCAACAAAAGAAAATGGCAACACTTAGAATCTTCTTCTTCTTTTGGCTTTTCCCGGTTAGGGGTCGCCACAGCGGAACCCCAGTCCGCTAATGATTGGCAGTAGATTTTTACAGTGCCGAGGTGCCAGCCCGATGCCTAACCTTCAATAAAGGCATGCCCATTCACACGTGTCTTTCGAACGCCACTTAACTGCGGGGAAGACATGTAGACTCCACACAGAAGGCGCTCCAGCCGAGAATTAAACGGGAGAAGCTCTTTCTGTGAGGCAACAAGGCTACCGCTGCACCACCGTGAATAATAGCAACACTTGGAATAATATCATTAAATGTGAATTGTCTAACTGAACCAGTCAAAAGAGATTGAGTGTTAATCCATATCAGCAGAGATAAACTGCTTCTTGAAACACTACAAGATACCCATACAGATTAGTCAAAACATTAATAAAAATGGGTTCTAGGGAATGTTTTCTAGCTAGTTATCAAAGGGCTAGGAAAACAGGGGTAATAATAATAATTGCAATGGAAATATCTGTTTGACTGAAGAGGCAAAAGCATAAGGAACCAGTATACTTCCTGTCCAGAGGATATTGAGCAATAGGAGAGAAACATTTGTAAATATGTATACATCCATCCACAAACCCTTTTACCACTTTTTTGCACATGGTTTCAGGGTATCACTTCAACAGTGGCAATCATCTAGAGCCAAGATGTTCCAACAAAAAAAGAGCAGGGAGCTGAAACTGTGTTCAGTGCGATGGTGCTTTTTCATCCTGGGTTACTATGCACAGGGTAGACAGGAGCATACTTTGCAAAAAGGCAGTGTGTCATGGAAACCAAAGAAGGCATATATCACTATGGAGGGAAGGTTTCTACGAGCAAATTTGAGAATTATGGGATGTAGTACAAATTATAGGAGGAAACAACGGTTCTATCTATCTATCTATCTATCTATCTATCTATCTATCTATCTATCTATCTATCTATCTATCTATCTATCTATTTTTACTTCTTACCTAAGAATAGATACTGGGCCAGGTTGGATGGAATATATCCAATACAAGGTCATGCCTATATGTTTAGAAAGGTATACCCACTAACCGTCTTGGATTATTTGACCCTAATACTACAGTTAGAAGCCACCATAAATTAATTAAGGAGCCAGATGATGGTGTTTTCTATGCACTTTTTTATAACAGAAAGATTAGAAAAGGGATAAAAGAGAAGTTGACATATTTATTAGACAAGTAAAAGGACAACAAAGAAAGTATAGCTCAAGCTTGGGGGACGTACTGAAAAGAGAATTTAAGGGGAATGCAGTAGCAAGACCAAAAGATATCCAGGAGGCAAATAATAGGAAATGTCTTGATAAAATTGTCAAAATTAATTACACAATAAGAAACGTATGGTGCTGAAGAAAAAGTTAAATCATTAGCGGAAAGTAAACGATCACATTGATGGGCTGACTGACTTTAGAAAACTAGATGTAAAGTTATTATGAAAATACACAGGAAATGCAAAAGTTGTTTGCAGGTAAAGGTGGGGTGTCCAGAGCTGATGGGCTCACTGACTGGTGTCCAAAGCTGATGGACTCACTGACTAAAAACACTAACAGTGTTTTCAGGCTGTTTTTGAATCCTTATACAAAGAGGAAGAAATGCCTAAAGACAGGAAAAAAATTGCATAAATTATTAGAAAGATTCAATATGCCAACACTGTAATATGAACAGGTAGAGGATATATTAGTTCTTATGGGATTGGAAGAACGGGTGTATATTATATATTCAAAGCTTCAAAATTTTGAACATCATATGTTCGACAACATATGAGCGAAACTTGAATCTTTAAATATATAATAAAAACGTAAAAAAAAAAAAAAAACACTTACCTTAACACTCTAAGTTAATGCTCTGATGGCTCACCAGATACTTCACAGCAGGATAATTGTTCTATACCTAATGGGAAGCTTATAGCTTCACAAACGGACTTGGCTGAAGGGATTAACACAGGTACTGTTATTTTTAATGATGGTTTAACAAGATGTGACATTGTGGTGCAGAATGGTGGTTTAATGCAAAATAATAATGCCAATAATGGAAATAATGTTAATAACAGCAACATTTGTGAACAGTACACAGGTTCCAGTGACATAGCTAATTGGAAACCATCAGTTTTATCTTGATGGTTAATGGATGAACATGGATGAACAGACATGTTCATCTGGTGTTAGCAGTTGCTCTGAGGGCTTGCCTTTAAAAACATGGTTGGAGCAACTGGATGTAAAATTATCTAAACTGAAAAAGTTGCAGGTGGAAAATATGTATTTAAAAGACTGCATAAGAAATAAAGTTGCTCCAAAAGGACTATGAACTTGGCGATACCCCTCAGGACTTATTGAAAATTCTCCTTTGCATTGTGAATTGTTAACTATGTATGACAGACATTTTGAATTGTTAGAGTTATTAGTCAAGTATAATGCAAAATAAATTGAAGTGGTGTTAGTAGAATGTGATGCTTTAGAAAAACAACTGCAAGCTGATGCTAATTATAGTAGGTATAAGTATGGGCATCAAATAATATATATTAATATTGAACATATTTTATCTGACTTGAAGCATAAAAACATAATAAACTGTTAAGGGACCAGCAGCAGTATAGTAAGGGTCAGGCTTACCCTAAACCACCAAAAGTTAAAACACAAGTTGTTTATGTTAATAATACTGTTAACAATGGTCAAAACATAAGGGCACAGCATCAGTATGTAATAACTGATGATGTTGAACAAGTTACTTATCAGAATGATTTTGAAGAGTATGATGAACAGTTCCCACCTTTCAGAAGATCAGAAAGAATAATAAAAAAAAACAATCAGAATGTTAATAACAAACATGGCTGGTCTGATAATTAGGGTTTTTATACACCCTCAAGGCAGAATTAGAGAAGAGGGGGGTACCAGTATCGTGGCAGGGGGAGGAAATACAATTAGCTTCTGCACGCAGTACCACATGTATTGAGGAAGATATAGCCATTATTGATTCAGTTTCTAATGATGCTACTAGTAGTCCAGTCATTGTATATAATTCCTTAGGTGATTTTAAAGTGTATAACTTTTCAGATACTTTGATAGATGAATCAATGGTGAATTTATTGAGCAAAGGTTTCACATTTGTACCATCTAAGCAACCTAATCTTGTACAAATATTGATCGACTTATAGCTTTTTTTAAGAAAATTACATTTCACATTATTTGGCAACAATCAGATAGCATATTCTGAACCCCCTGATGTAACACGTATCCATAGTACATTTAACCCCCCACTTCATCCCATTCTAGCATCATATGAAAGAATATGTGAGTTGGATATCAAGCATATGGTGAATAACAAAAAGCACTTGAATGATAATTTAACAGACAAAGAGAGAGAATGAATTTGACATTTCTCATGCATCAGTCTTTAAGAATAATGAAGCCTGATAAGGGGGGTCTAGTTATAATGTACACATTTGATTATGAACAAAGAATGTTAGATATACTTAATACAGATACATATTAGGAGTTTAGTAAAAATTAGCTTAATGTAGCTTATAGAAGGGTGCATATGGCGCTTAATAATATGTTTCTTGAAAATAGAATAGATATTGGCATGTATAACTATTTAAATATTATTTCTCCTATAATACCTACCATATTTGGGGTGCCAAAGGTGCATAAGAATGTGAATAATCCACCATTATAACCGATAGAAGACAGTCGTAATTCTATCACTTATGCATGTGCAAAATATTTGGATAACAGTTTAAAAAGTCTGATAATGAAATGTCCCCAAATTTGCAAAGACTCATGGCATTTCCTTGAGTTAATTAAACATACATAGTATTGTGATCAGAGTATATTTGTAACAGTGGACATCAAGGACCTATTCTCTGTGATCCCTCATGAAGACGGTGTACAGGCTGTAGAAATCTTTCTAGGTGCACAGGGGATTACACAGTCCAAACTTAATTTGTATATTGAACTCTTGGAAATAGTTCTTAAAAACAACTATATTTATTTTAAGGGCAGATATTTTTTACAACAGGTGGGTGTAGCCATGGGCTCACCTTGTGGCACAAGTTTTGTGAACATAGTTATGGCTGTGTGGGAACAGCAGTACATTTATGGCAGTGAATTTTTTCAGCATATTAGCCTATATTTATGTTATTTGGATGACATATTCATCCTTTGGAAGGGTAGTCAAGCAGCACTAGATTTATTTATCTCATATATTAATACAACCACTTCTTATTTGACATTCACACAACAAGTGGACAACAATGAGATTAATTTTTTGGATGTTATTTTGAGTAAGGATAGGGACAATAAAATATTTATAACAAATATTTACAGAAAACCGACCAACTCAAATTCATTATTTCATTTTTCTAGTGCACACCTGGCAATTAATAAGAAATCAATAGTTAAGGGACAGCTTGTCTGGGTGGCAAGGATGGTTAGCTTAGATAAGGACTTTGAAATAGAGTGCAATAATTTGATTGACATGTTTAAAAAGAGAAGGCTATCCCTATCATATTCTTAGAGAATTGTATAATGAAGTAAATACAAAAAGATCAATTGGTCATTTTGCACCTATTTTATCATATAACAATAACCCTATACCCTTAGATGCGAGTGAACACCACCTGGACAATGCAGCAATGTTTATAACAACATTTAATACACATTTTTATGATATTAAGGCTATTATGATGAAAAACTGGACACTTATGGATGAGGATTTGAATATTAGAACAAAATTGTGTCATGGTTTCAAAATGGTGGCAAGGAAAGCAAGTAATTTTAAAAATCTATTGGAGAATGGTAGGAAAAGCTGTATGGCCAATAAATCAGTAGGTATTATGAATAAATGTGGAATGTGCAATTATTGTAGACACGCACATCAAGGCCGATGCATATAGATAAAGGGCACAGAATATATTATTAATGGCAAATTTAATTGTAATTCTAAGGGAGTAATATATGTGGCAGTACGTCAACCCTGCCCAGTATTTTATATAGGAAAAAACACAAGATCTCTCAAGGAAAGAATTTATGAGCACATGTATGCAATAAGGAAAGATCAGTTAAATAATGCACTATCTAAACATGTGCATGAACAGCATGATCATTATTTTAGATTTGCAATACTGCAGCAAATGCTTGGTAATGATAGAGGTGGTCCCTGGGAACTACAACTGGAAAAGGCAGAACTTATATGGCAGCTCATGCTTCATTCTTATGCATGGCTTGGACTTAATGATCTTTGCAGTATTAACAGCATTTTAAAATTGAAAGCTTTAAGTAGATAAAGGTTGCTTTGGCAATGACAATAAGTTTTGTTTAAAATGAATATTTTATTTATATAAATGTATACACAATTTAATATCTTAGGCACTTTATAATAATTTTTAATTTATACAGTTGCATATATTGTTTGTATTTGGTGTATTTGGAATGTTTAGTAATATACATGAATATTTATTTACTCATCAATAATGGTACATGAAATGGGGGAAGTAGCATAATATTTAGGTTTGTGATGTCATTTCCTGTTTTAGAAAAAGGGTGCCAAATTTTAAACTATTTAATTGTTGTGAATTTGTTATACTGATTTTGTCTGATGAAGTTTACTAATGCAGTAAATGAAAAGTGCTTAACATTAGATATGATTCTTTCTTTAGTTCATAGCCAGTATTGTGTTTGCTTTATAGTAGATGTGTATTTCTTACACAGATATGTTAAATTCTGTTAAGTTTCTGTTTAGCCTGGGAACTGAAGTCAGGTGACAGAGTGATGTCACCCAAACTAACCCAGAAGTAAAATGTGATATTAATTTAAGAACTCTCTCAGAGAGAGACTGTGCATTTTTTATTTTGTCTTGGACCTAGCAAAAACATCCACTCATCATCTCCATCTGCACTTGCCTTGCTAATAGTATGTAACTAGGGTACAGTAATTTCTTTAAGATATAGTTAGGAATATAGTAAAGATTACTTTAGACATGTTCTGTATTTATTTGAGACTGTCATGCAATGTTGTTTTAATACATTTCCTGTGATTTTGAACTCTGGAGTTACTGTTTTGATTGACTAAGTATTGTCTTGTTCTTTTATTATTTATTATTAAATATATTTAAACCTAACTTTGTGGCTGATATCTGTGAGACATATTTAAGCTCTTGTAGTACTTGCATATGTATTTAGTGACACTGTACAGGCTACTCCTAATTGCCTGGTGCTTGGTCAAAACTACCATTTAGATTATTAGTAACATTACACAGTAGGATTGGACACCCTTTGTTAAGGGCCTAGAGTAGCTGATAAGAGTGGATGGTGACAGTGATAACTACTTTACAGTCTGGGCAGAAGGGAGCATAGCTAGTAAACCTGTACCAGCCTTTTCCAGGTGTGTGCCTGTGTTTGTATATAAATCAAATCTCAAAGTATGTGTGTGTCAGCTACTTGGGCAGGGACACGAAGCACTGGTTGGACAGAGAGGGTGCTGGAGGTTTTGGCTTGACCACTCAGCTGAGATCTCAACCCTATATCTTTGCCTGTGGGGAGTCTGATTGGGGATCTGGAGAAAGACGGAGAAACCAGCCCCAGAATGACTGTGGTCTCTGTGTGCTCTTAAGAGAAATTGTACTTTATTGTGTATGTACTTGCACTGAATGTGTTTGTACTCTCAGCCACGCAGTGAATATTTAGAGTTTGACATCACAATTGCTTTATTTTTTTATTAGCTTAGTTAGTCAGGGAGAGCAGGCAAGCATGTCAGCAGAGGAGTATGGCAAGCTGACAAGGAGCCAGTTGGCTGAGATGTGCCGGGCTAAAGGACTGGTGCCTGCCAACCTGACTAAAGCAGACATGATTGCAGCTTTAGTCATAGCTGCATCACAGAATAGCAACCAGGAGGACAACCAGGCTGGCCTTGGAGATTTACAACTCAGAAAATGGACAGCTCAGCCTTTCCACAGAGGACTTAAAAAATCCATCTGGAGTTAAAGAGACTTGAGCTGGAGGCCAAGCATTTGGAAATAGAAGCATCAGAGAGACTGAGACATCTAGAGGCTGAGGAAAATGAGAAACTGTGATGTCTAGAGGTTGAGGAGAAGGAGTGGCAGAGACAACATGAAAAGAAAATGCTGACTCTTCAGAGTCACGGAGGTAATGGGGAAGGGAGTAATCGAACCCTAGAAGCAACAAAGGTCAGTACATTTCATCCACAATTTACAGAGGGGGATAATTTTGATAGTTTCATTTGTATGTTTGAGAGGGTATGTAAACAGTACAATATTGACCAAGGGCTCTGGGTACGATTGCTGACCCTTACTCCATGGTAAAGCTGTAACTGCTATTTCTAAATTGTCTGCTACTGATTGCCTAAATTCTAATACAGTCAAATAGTGTTTGTTGGAATGCTTTAAGTTAACACCTGAAGCTTATAGGAAAATGTTTCCTGAGCATAGATGCAAGGTAGATGAAAGTGTGTGTGAATATATTGCTGAACTAAGCACTTATTTTCATAGGTGGGTGAGTGGATGCCAGGTCACCATTTTTGAAGGGCTGGCAGATCTTTTGGTGAGGGAACAAGCCCTTAGCACTTTGCCTGAGGACATGAGAATCTGGTTAGCTGATAGACAATGCACTACTATAGATGAGAGTTGGGGAAGAAGAGAGACCTATACCTAGCAAACAGAGCATCACTGTACAGCAAAGGGACACCCAGTGCTGTTCATGGGTCTAAGGGAACCCATGGTGGGTAGCCCAGACTGCCCCAACAGAGTCCACGAGTAGCAGGGGAAGCCACTAGTCCAGGTACACATCCAGGACCAAGGGTTAAATGTTTTAAATGCAAACAGTGGGACCATGTAGCATATAGATGTCCACAGAGACAAGGTGAGGAACAAAAGGTGGGAGAGCCAGTAAGTGAGAATGACAAAATGCCAGCAGTAAGTTGTCTTGAGACAAGAAGGGTACCAGACTACCACAAGAGGTTATATCCTATCTTAGTGGATGGGAAAGAGGCCATTGCTAAGAGAGACATAGCTTCTGACCTAACCATTGTGAAGCCTGCAATGGTTACAGAGGAGCACTACTTGCTTGGGCAGTCTACTCCAGTCAGAGTGTTTGGAGGGACTCCATTCCAAATACATTTGGCTAGTGTTCACCTTGACTAGAAGGGTGGAAAAGGAAGCCAGCAAGTTGGTGTGTTTGAGGATATCCCTGCAGATGTCCTGATAGAGAATGCTTTTGATAATGCAGTAACATGTGTGCATGCAATTGCATGCATTCAGGCATGGAGATAAGCATGTGGGTCTGGTAGTCTGGGGGAGACCCAGACAGACTATACACTTGCAGCCAGGACTGGTGAGGTGGCTACTTCAGGGAGGGAACTACCCTATAGCAGTGAGACTGAAGGTGAGCCACAGCTGCTTGTGGGCATTGATGTTCCCTTGGACTGAGTGACTGCAAGGGCAGAGGTGAGTAGTAGTACCCAAGCTGACTGTGAGGCATTGCTGTCAGAGGATACCAGACTTCCTGTGGAAGTGGAACTGGGAAGGGTTACAAGGAGGCATTTGAGACAGGCTCAGCTCTCAGACCCAACATTACAAGGCCTGAGGGAGGTAGCTAGTGAGGCACCTGATTCTCAAGGGAAGGGAGAATCTGTATACTGGGACAAAAGGTTACTGTATAGACAATGGACCCCTGAGGGAAGGCTACAATGTAAGAGAATATAGCGGTTGGTAGTGCCCAGAGCCTACCATCTAGCACTTCAAGCCATAGCCCATGATATTCCCTTTGCAGGTCATATGGGCATAAGATGTACAAAGAGAAGTATTATGGAGAACTTTTATTGGCCTGGGATTTCCAGAGATGTTACAAGGTACTGCAGGATTTGTGAGCAGTGCCAAAAGGTAGGAAAGGCAGGAGACAATGTGAAAGATCTTTTGATGCCTTTTCCTGTGATTGAGGAGCCATTTCAGAGGGTAGCTATAGATATTGTGGGGCCTCTGAGTACCCCAGGTTCCACAGGGAAAAAGTATATCTGAGTGGTAGTATATTATGCTACCAGATACCCTGAAGCGGTGGTCCTTTCCTCTGTTGAGGCAGAAAAGGTGGCAAATGCTTTGTTAGAGATTTTCAGCAGGGTAGGTTTCCCAAAAGAAGTACTGACTGACAGAGGTGCCAATTTCATGTCAGACTTGCTGGCTTGTCTGTGAAAGCACTGTGGGGTGAAGCACTTAAATGCCACCCCCTAACATCCCAGACTAGGTTATGGGCATTTGCAGACCAGTTCTAGAGGGAGTGGGACAAATATTTGCCCCATCTGTTGTATGCTTACAGAGAGGTTCCCCAGGAATCCACAGGTTTTTCACCCTTTACGTTGCTGTATGGGCATAGGGTGAAGGGACCTCTAGATTTGATTCAAGATGAGGGGGAGGGTGATTGTGAATCCCACAAGGAGTCTGTTGTGGCATATGCCCTAAACCTCAGGACAAGGCTCAAGGAACTCATAGGCTTGGCCCAGTGGAACCTGGCAGAAGCCCAGCAGCAGAAAAAGGTCTGGTATGATAGGAATGCTCGAGTTAGAGAGTATGCTGTAGGGCAGCAGGTAATGGTTCTCATTCCTGTCAGACACAACAAGCTGCAGGCAGTTTTGGAGGGACCCTACAAGGTGGTAAGGAAGGTCAGTGATGTTAACTACATGGTAGAACTGCTAGGCAGGAGGCAGGGGCACAAATTGTACCATGTTAACATGATGAAACCTTACCATGATAGGGAGGCCCTTGTGCTGAGTATTTGCAGTGGATGGCAGGAGGAGTCTGAAGGGGATCTGGTGAATGATCTCCTCAGTGAGGCTCGGGCTGACACCTCACTGGAAGGGGTACCAATGTCCCAGCAGCTATCCCCTACCCAGGTTCGAGAAATCCGAGCAGTGTTGCAGGAGTTTGGGGGCATGTTCACTGGGAAACCAGGGTGCACCCACCTGGTGCAGCACCATGTGGATACAAAACCCCAGAGGCTTATTAAGCAGGCCCATTATAGGGTTCCTGAGACAGTCAAACAGACTCTGAGGGAGGAGATACAGGAAATGTTGGAACTATGGGGTAATTCAGGAGTCCAGCAGTCCCAAGGCCTCTCTAGTGGTGCTAGTACCGAAGAAGGATGGCAGCACCAGGTACTGTGTGGACTACATGAAATTAAATAGTCACACAGAGTCAGATTCTTACATCATGTCTAGGACCGATGAAGCCCTAGAGCAGCTGGGTGGGGCTAAGTATCTTATCACTATTGGTCTTCCCAAGGGTTGCTAGCAGGTGCCCTTGACTCCCAGTGCTAGAGAGAGTTCAGCCTTTGTGACTCAATTTGGCTTGTATGTGTTCACAAAGAAGCCCTTTGGGATGAAAAATGCCGCAGTGACTTTCCAGAGGCTGGTAGATCATATCCTAACAGGAACAGGAGATTTTGCCCTTGCATACCTAGATGCTATTACCATCTACAGCCATTCCTGGCAAAAGCACCTTCAGCATGTCAGGGAGGTGCTGGGCAGACTATAGAGGGCTGGGTTGACTATTAAGCCCAGTAAGTGTTAGGTGGGTATGGCAGGGGTCTCCTACCTGGGACATAGAGTGGGAAGCGGTAAGATCAGGCCAGAAGCTGCCAAAGTGGAAGCCATTGAGGCATGGCCTGCCCCTGTTACCAAAAAGCAGATGAGGGCATTCATAGGGACAGCAGGGTACTACAGAAGGTTTGTCCCCAATTATACTACCATAGCTGCATTCAGGCATGGCCTGCACCTGTTACTAAAAAGCAGGTTAGGGCATTTTTAGGGACAGCAGGATACTATAGAAAGTTTGCCCCCAGTTATAGTACCATAGCCCTCACAGACCTGACAAGGAAAAACAAGCCAGATAAGGTAGTGTGGACCTTAACATGTGAGCAGGCATTCCAGAAGCTTAAAGGAGCTTTGGGAGGACCACCTGTGTTAGCTAGTCCAGATTACAGCAAATAATTTGTTATGCAGGTGGATGCTTCAGACCATGGGTGGGTGGGGCTGTACTTAGGTCTTGTTAGAGGGAGAAGAGCACCTCGTGGTATATCTCAGTTGTAGGCTCCAACCCAGGGAGGAATGCTATGCAGCTGTAGAAAAGGAATGTCTAGTTATAGTGTGGGCACTGCAGAAATGTCAGCCTTATCTGTATGGAAGGAAATTCACTGTAGTTACAGACCACAATCTCTTAATATGGCTACATTGAGCCAGCCAGCAAAATGCTAAGTTACTAAGGTGGAGCCTAGGATTGCAAGCATATGATATGACAGTGCAGCACTGTAGTGGGGTTAGCAGTGCCAGTGCAGATGGGCTCTCAGGACAGGGAATGGGGTAAGGTATTCCCAAATAGGCTCAACCCTCTCAAGCAATGTCTCTCATGGGTCACATGAAAAACTAGCTTGAGTTTTTTTTTTTTTTTTGGGGGGGGGGGTCGAGAAATGTGATATTCATCCCTGAGTTACTACTGTTAAGTCAACCTTGCTTCAAGATAGGGTTGCAAAACACACTTCTGAGCTCGATACTTCGCTCAGACTTAGCGAAGCGTTCTCCGACTGATACGGAGTCATAGCTGACTGCTACCTGGTATCATAAGCTACTTGCCCATAAATTAAACACTATTTCTCTACATTGCTACAGCTGGTGTTTCATCCCGTTTAACTATAATTAGGGCTGAACTACATTTTTGCAACTAACTATTCAAACATTGTAGTCTACGAACTATTGTATTTACTGGCATTACCACCTGGAATTGTCCTGATGCATTCTACTGTGTTATTTAAAAACTGTGATAACAGTAAAATAGCTACCTGGTTTTTGCCTTAAGCAACAACTGCTTATATTTAACAAGTGCTACAAAAAGTTTAGTTTTAATCTCTGTTAACTTTATTGCCATCTACTGTGTCATTTTATAACTGATGTAAACATTAATAGCTACTTGCTTATTTGCCTTAAAAGTAACAACTGCTTTCATTTAATAACTGTTACAAAGGTTATGGTTTACCCTGTTTGCTGTATTATTAGCTGTCTACACTTGGTGTTCTGCTATTTTCTCCGCTGTCTCTTTCTGCTCTCTCTACACTCCTTCTTCCCTCCTTTATTCTAACCTCATTCTCTTTCTCCTCTAGCCTACTGTGTTTATCTCTTTCTGTAGCCTTCTGTGCCTATTTGTTTTCCCTTTCCCCTGCCTTACTAATGGTTGTATTATTCTGCTCTTCTCTCTACAGCTGTACGGGCTACATTCCACCCCTTCACTACATCCATTGAAACCTTCCCCTATAAGAGATTCTACAGCGAGACTCTGCTAGAACCCCTCAAAGAGCTTCAAACAGATAGCCCCCTCTCAAGATATATAAAGTGTATGTATTGTCATCTGTTAACTTAATTACTACCTGTGCTCACTACCATAGTGCCCAAACTTTTCCTGTGCTAGCCAAGCAGCCTACTGAGCTCTTTTTTTCGGCTTGCCCCTTTACTCTCTTACCCTCTAAGCTATATGACACATACTTTTTGTACCACTAGGCAGCACTGTTCCTCCATTTTCCTATAAGTCTACCTTCTCTCCTATTCTACTCTCTCCTGAGCTACCCCTACTCTCTCTCTCAACTTACTCCCCTGGCCTGCTCTACCCTGTGCTTTGCTCTACTGCCTTTCTCCCCTCACACTCTCCAGCCAAGACCTACCTCTGTTTGTTCAGTATTTCACAGAGTCTTTCATTTATCCCATAGCTGGCTGATTGGTTTCTGCCAGCCACCTTCTCTGCAGCTCTTACCGCTCCATTTGCCCTGCGGGCTCATTTGGCTCCCCGACCCTACCCCCAATTCCCACCCACCCCCAGAGCAGTTACCTTTATTATTCTCTTGCCCCTCCCTCTTATCCACACTACCCAATACCTATCCACCTTACAATACCTCCCACCAATTGCCTCCACACCTATACTCTTCCACTTATACTCCACCCATCTCCCATTCCCTCCTCCACTCTCACTTAACTCCTACTGTACTGCCTTCGCCTTATAAATCCCCTCCCTTCCACAGCCTTCTCTCCCCTACAAATCCCCACATCTCTCTCTCTCTCTCTCTCTCTCCTCTTTGACATGGTCTCCATAAATAACCACACCCGCCATGTCCATTGCCTCTTTTATCTTTTTCTAATTCCCTTATTCTATGCTAACTCATATTCCTCCTCCACTTGCCCAATATTACCTACAAAAGTAACCTCCTCACTAATCCCACCTCATCCTCTCTATTACCCTCATTTCCACTCTATCTCCCCCTTTTCTCATTCAGCACAACCCAATGCACCTATTCCACCCTAAAATCTTCCTCCTCCCCTGCAAAGCTAACATATTGTCACCTAATCTAATCTCAACTCTCCCTAAACACATACACTGCAAACCAAAATAGCTAAAGGATTTTGACTATAACAACATAATCCTTGCCAGAGATATCCATCCCAACCCTGGTCCTACACACTGTAACAACAACACCAACCCCTCAACTTCTCCCTTCCATATTAATACTCTAAAGATCTTCACCAGAAATGCACAGAGTCTTAGTAATAAAACCCACAAATTCCACACTTGGCTAAGCCACAACCAACCTCACATCCTAGCTATATCCGAAACATGGCTTAAACCCTTCATCTCTGACTCAGAGATCCTACCCCCAGGATTTAATATTCTCAGAAATGACTGACTAGTTAAAAAAGGTGGCGGCACTGCCTTAGTCTACTCTAACCTCTTCAACTTAATTCCCCTCCAAATTCCAATCCCGCAATTCCAAAACACTGAACTAACTGCTGGACTACTAAACAAGCACAAAAATATATGCTTCATTGCCCTTTATATCTCACCTGGTAACAATTGCTCAACTCTTGAAGAAATTCTCCTATGGGCATCCACCAAAATTAACTATGAAACTTATATCTTAGGAGACATTAATATTGACTGGAATAAAATCATCAGCCCCTCACCATCTCTATCCATCAATCTCTGCAACTTTACCCAATTAATCCACACCTATCACTCAACCAAATACAACAAATCCCCCTGGAACCATTTTAGATTGGATCATAGTCTCAAATCCTAACAAAATAACTAACTCTGGCACAATTCCTGATACCATTAGTGACCACCTCCCAGCCTTCATCCATCGCTCCACTAACTCTTCCCCATACCAGCATAAATACATTCACACTCGTAACCTCACTAACTTTAACCCTACAACTTTCTCAAACATATTCAAACAAATGAACTGGCAATCTCTAAATACCCTTCCCCTTGAAAAAGCCTTAGACTACTTCAACTCTATCTTCCTTGACACCCTAAACTCCCTAGCCCCTCTAAGATATAAAAGAATAAAAACTAACACAGCTCCATGGCTATCCAAACAAACAAAACAGGTCATGCACCAAAGGGACAAACTTTGGAAGCTCTACCAAAATAATAAACTGCCCAATACCCTGCTTCAATATAAACAGCTTCATAACCTTGCAAAACAGCTAATAACCAAGGACAAAAAATCCTACTATATCACACTCCAGTCCAATAACAATAAAAACCCAAAGCAATTCTGGAACTCAATAAAATTGCTCCTCCATCCAGGCTCAAAGAATAATCCCTGTCCTGACCCAAGTAAATCCAATCTGGAACTAGGCTCTGAATTCAATTCATTTTTCATCGAATCCATCTCTGCCCTTACCAAATCCTTTCCTAACAATAACCCAACTACCCATCACACTTCCCCCTCAAACCCATCTAACAACCTTCCTCTACTGTTTGAGCTCAAACCCATCTCCACTAACTTCATAAAAAAACTCATATCCAAACTCAAACCATGTACTAATGCTCCTGACAATATTCCCACCTCCTACCTAAAATATGCTGCTGATGGTATTGCTCTCCCAATTAGCATAATTATAAACAGATCCATAAATGAATCCTACGTCCCCAAACTTTGGTGCACAGCTTATATCATCCCTCTACATAAAGGTGGCAAAAATACCAGTGTCTCTAATTTCCACCCTATTGCCTGGCTCTCTCCACTCTCCAAAATCCTTGAAAAGTGCATCCACCACCAACATATGCCATTCCTGACCCAAAACAGTCTCCTCACACCCACTCAGCATGGCTTCCGCCCAGCCCACAGCACCATTACCGCTCTTCTGTCCTTCCTTGAAACAACTGTCAATCAAGCCTGAAATTCAGGACACCTAGTTTCTACTGTACTACTAGATCTGTCTAAGGCATTTGACACCATTTCCCACAAGCACTTACTCTGCATCTCTCAAACCTTCACCTCTCACCAAAAACATTATCCTGGTTCTCCAGCTATCTATCTGACAGATCTCAGGCAGTCAAATGGAAGAACTCCACCTCTTCTTTCTTACCTACCCCAACTGGTGTTCCACAGGGATCCATCCTTGGGCCCATGCTTTTCAACATTTTCATCAATAACTTTCACACTGCTATTCCTGACACAAAAATTATTCAACATGCAGACGATTCTACCTTAATCTGCTCTGCTACTAACCTCTCCGAACTGCTGACAAAACCCCAGACTGCATTCTCCGCAGCAGAAAACTGAATGCACCATAACCACCTCTCTCTCATTGCAAATAAATCTAAAATCCTACTATTCCCCCCCCCCCCAAGACCTTTTCATTCAACAAGAATTAATTCAAAGTCCTTAGCCAAACAAACTCACCCATAGAAGTGGTGCCTTCTGCAAAACTCCTAGGCATAAATGTGGACGAACACCTCATGTTCAACACACATATACAACAAAATATTAATAAAACCCACCAAAAACTAGGTATGTTGTATAGGAACAATCACTTTCTCTCTCACTCCACTAGACATACTCTGGCCACTACATATCTTCTCCCTTCCTTATTATACGGTGCTCCTCTCCTAACCAACCTGTTCGCCTCTACAACCTCCATACTAGAAAACTGCTACAATAACATCTCTAAATTTGCCACAAATTCTAAAAATTCCACCCATCACTGCCTCACCCTTAAATCATTACATTGGCTCGAACTTTCAAACTACCTTGACTACCTGCAACTATCCACAGCACATAGCCTTGTATTTCATCCTACAAAATGCCCTGCTCTAGCTACTATCCTTCCCCCTTATATTCCTAATAGAACACTCAAATCATAGCATCAGAATCAAATTGCTATCCACAAACCTAAGTGTCCTGCTGGCCAGCTTCTCCTCTCATATGCTGTAGGCAAAAAATGGAATGCCTTCCCCACCTCACTAAGAACCACATCTAACTCTGACAACTTCAAAACCCAGCTTTTCAAACACCTGTCCACTAAATGGAAATGCACCTGCTTCCACCCTACTTAATCTTCTTTCTAAGAGTATTCCCTAGGGGTCCCTTCTTTTCATACTCAACTCTTTACAATCTCCCATAGTCATATACCTATGACCCTACACAAGCTCCCTATAACTCCATTAACTTTACTCTCTCTAACCTACTAACAATTACTACAGCTATGCTCACATGACTCAACTTTGTAAATAATGTGAATAGTTTTCTACTTCAAAAACGTGCATGTTAAGCAAGCATATCCAGAATTTCTTTATATATGTAACTGACTTCCACACTCAACACTTCAGTGCCATTGCTCAAAGGAAACTGTATAACCCTTAACCTCTCTCTCTATGAATTCTGCTAACTATGCTTGTGAATACTCTTATTTTTTAACTCTCTTTATCTTGTATACTCCTGTATTTTATTGTAACTGAATTTGTACAATGCTTTCTTAGCGCTTTACTCCCCGGGCCTCCAATGAAAATGGGTCATGTTGGCCCAGTGGACTTCCTCGGTAACCAAACTGGAAACAAATAAACAAACAAACAAACAAACAAACAAATAAATAAATAAATAAATAAATAAATAAATAAATAAATAAATAAATAAGTAAATAAATATAGGGAAATATTGCCAGCCCAGCTGTCTGGAATTTTGTAAGTAATTCTATGTCATTTGTGAGCATTGATATGACTTATACACTAAGCTAACCCAGCAGTAAAATGTGATATTAATTTAAGAATTCTGTCAGAGAGAGACTGTGCATTTTGTATTTTGTCTTGGACCTAGCAAGAACATTCACTCATCATCTCCATCTGCACTTACCTTGCTAACAGTAAGTAACTAGAGAGCAGTCATTTCTTTTAGATATAATTAGAAATATAGTAAAGATTAGTTTAAATGTTTTCTGTATTTATTTGAGACTGTCCTGCAATGCTGTTTTAAAATATTTCCTGTGATTTTGAACTCTGAAGTTACTGTGTTGATTGACTGAGTATTGTCTTGTTCTTTTATTATTAAATATATTTAAACCTATCTTTATGGCTGATATCTGTGAGACATATTTAAGCTCATAGAGTACTTGGATATGTATTTGGTGACACTGTGCAGGCCACTCCTAATAGCCTGGCACTTGGTCAAAACTACCATTTGAATTATTAGTGGCATTACACAGTAGGATTGAACACCCTTTGTTAAGGGCCTAGAGTAGCTGATAAGAGTGGATGGTGACAGTGATAACTACCTTACAGTCTGGGCAGAAGGGAGCATAGCTAGTAAACATGTGCCAGACTTTCCCAAGTGTGTATGTTTGTATATAAATGTGTGTGTCAGCTACATGGGCAGGGACACAAAGCACTGGTTGGACAGAGAGGGTGCTGGAGGTTTTGGCTTGACCATCCAGCTGAGATCTCAACCCTACAGCTGTGCCAGTGGGGTGGCTGATTGGGGATCTGGAGAAAGATGGAGAAACCAGCCCCAGAATGACTGTGGTCTCTGTGTGCTCTTAAGGGAAATTGTACTTTACTGTGTGTGCACTTGTCATCATCCCAGTGTGTACATTCCCTCACTGTTGCCAGTGGTGAGGGTTGAGGCTCCTTGATTACTGGGGTGGTGCAGGGTCATCACAGCTCCTACAAGCTGACAATAACTATTAGCGTGTTTGGAGAATGAAAGTAGTAACTGTAAATCCTGTAAATGCATCTTTTTGTCTTGGTCAAACTTGAATAATTCTAGAATATGCTAATCCAGATATGCACTGATTTTGCAAGAGAATTTAAGTCTCCACTATGTCAAGGCTTTGCATCAACAGTTCATCTCAATTCCAGTCCTTTTACAAGAATAGATATTGGAGAAACCACATGGTTTGATAACAGTATAGAGGATTATGATTGGGTCATGGATCATAACTTCTATATGTTTGAGACATGGATGCCTATTAATTCCCTCAAGAGCAAGCTTAAACTTAATATCCTCCATGTTCTACTAGTTACAAAAAAAGGTGATGTGTTTTTTTTTTGCTTTTAAAGCCATAAAGCACTTAGCAAGCTCTTTCAGGAAGATAGTATAACACAGTCCCTTATATTTACACTCACCTTGCCATGCCTCTTAAATGTCTAGATTTTCCACGGACTGTCCAGATTTATTCCTCATCAAATATTTGTTTATTAGTCAAATCATTGAGAATTGGAGTCATTTCATTTCAGTTTCAGACTGCATATTCTTTAGAAAATGCAGGTGAACACACATCCTTTTATTCTAGCTACTTTCTAAGTCTATGAGAGGAAGTGAGGGAAACTTTATCAGTAGGGACAGCAGGCATAAACAACCTGTTTTTTTTATTTTGCCACTGTCTTTTGCTTGTCAGTACTGGCAGATTTGACCACCTAGTTCAAGACCCGACCTTGACAACTGAAGCAGGGGGTGCTTAACATTTGATCTGCTGTTGTCAACTTTCATTCTATCCTCAACTGTTGGGTCAGATCCGACTCGGCTGTTACTTTAGCTCATGACCACTAAAAAGCTGTCAAGCTCCTTCCCATAATGCACCAACCCCCAACATACCACAGATCTCGTTTGATACTTTTCATTAAAGGCATGGTCAGCCTGAGCTTTTGAGCTTGTATTGAGATAAGTGCTTTTTTCTTGATAGTTTCTCTTCTTTAACATATAAATATATTTTCCCTTGCCTTTACACTCAGTGTAATTCTTTTTTACCATCACTGGCATTTTTTTTCTTATAATCTAAAAGTTTCTCTTTCTATAGTACATGTTATTGTAGTTCTTCATACCATTGCTAGTATTTCCTTTTCCTTTTATTATGGTAATGAAAAAAATTTTTCCTCTTTCTCTTTTTCCTATATCCTTTTCTATCGTGAGTAGTCATGTCTGATAAAGGACCTGCCGGCTTTAAAAAATGTCAAAAGTGTAGGCATAAATTACCATGTTCAGATTCCCACACTTTATGTGTTTATTGTTTAGGCCCTCAACATCTGTAAGAAGATTGTCCTATCTGCAAAAATGTCATTCCTAGGGACATAGCAGATAGGAAAGATAAACTCATTTTAAAGGAATTGCTTCCACCTTTTTTTGAAGAAGCTATTACTGGGGCTCAATCTCCCAAGACTAAAACTAAAGAGACCTTGACTAGCGCATTTCTTTGACTCCTTCCTTGGAGCCACTAAAAAAAAAAATGAGACCGGATCTGAAATCTGCTCAGATCCACTCACCTTCAGATCTGACAAAAAAAAATTTGAATCCAAGCTCTTCGGATCAAAAGACATTACCAAGAACAAAATATTCATCCATCTTTGGATCCAGTGCCTTCTAGGGTTCTTTCTCCCTTTCTGGAGAGATGTCATTCCAGGTCACCATCCCTTGCCTCATCTCGTATATCCAGAAGTCTAACTGAGGATGATGTGGACAGACTGATGAGGAGAATCCTCTCGGGGCAGATACAGATGGGTGTTCTTCCAGCACCTACCCACCTTGGTTCAGAGAGCCCATCCATCTGTTATACCACCATTGCCTGCTCCTTCTCTGATACCACTGATTCTTTCAGAGTCCCTTGATCTGAACCTTCTGGGTCCATCTGGCTCGGAATCAAAGATACTGTTATCTTCGGATCTGAAGAGTTCTCTGAGTGCACCAGCTCCTACTTCTTCAGATGCAGATGACTCTTGGAGTGGAAGCTGCCTTGTCGGGTCCGAGGTGTTGGCGTCAACTCTGAGGTTTTCTGAGCCATTTCTGCCCCTTGGAGCTTCAGCACTTTATAGCTCAGCTTCAACTTGCACCTCAGGGTGGTTGCTCTTAGGGCAGAGGGAGGTAGTGCTCCAGAAGCTTGCCTTATCAGAGTCTCTGTCTTCTTTCTCTAAGGTATGATCTGCCTTCAAGATAGTGAAAAGGGTGTTTTCTGTTCTGACATGATGGATGGATCCAGCCCTTTCAGATCACCAATCTAGTTCCCAGATGTCTCTGCGCTTAGAGCCACATCATTCTGTGCCACAGAGACAGCCAGCTGAAGGCATCCAGACCACCCAAAAGGGTCTTACAATCTCTGCTGACACTTCACTGACCATCTCATCAAGGAAGTCCCTCAGAAGAGGAAGTGCAAGAGGAGGCCCTTGGACTCTATGGAAGAGTCAGTCACTGAGGATACTGATTTCAATGAATGTCCCCACGATCACCTCCAAAAGACAACTCATTTGGAGACATTCTTGAGTTACTTAAGCAGAGAGGTGGTTGGTCCTCCAGCAGCTGTTCACCAGAGGAATCAGTATTTCTGGAAACCTTTGGAGCTGGCCTGTCCACCTCCTGGGTACTCCACCTGCTCATTGATTTGGCCTCTAGGTGGGTGTGGAAGGAACCTGACTCAGTTAAGCTAATCCCTTAGAAGCCAGATCAGATTCTGGCTCCATATGCCAGGAAGGAAATTTGGAGTAAGGTGGTACCAGTGGATGCCATTGTCATGGTGGCAGCTGCCAAGAAGGAACTTGCTAAACAAAGTTCATCTGTTCATCCCCCTAACAGGGAGTCTAGGACAATGGAGAGATTTGTCATGTTTATGCATCAGTGACCTTTGCTTCTATTTATTTATTTTATTTATTTATTTCAGTTTGATGATTGTGGTAGTCCACTAATCATACAGTGTAAGTAGTATTCACAAAAAAAGTTTTTTTTTATTCTGATTTAGAATTCAGAAAGGGGATAGAGGTAGGTTTACAGTGGAGAAAGGAGTGGGTTCTAGGAGGAGATTACAAGTGTCAGAGAGTAAGAGAGAAAGTAGATGCAGAAAGTAAAGCCTAATTACCTTAACGCTTACAGAGCTAGGGAGATGGTGTTAAGGAGTTATGCAGTAGGGGAACAGGAACATTCCCACTTGAAAATAAGTGTGATTGGAGAAGTGATTTGAAGTATGAGTGGCTTTGAATATTTCGAATGGAGAGAGGAAGTGAATTCCATAGTTTAGCTAAGGAGCAGGGTAATAGTAGGTGGCCAGGGGGTCGAAGAGGTTTATATATTTTTAGAAGATTATGGTTTTTGGATCTAAGTGGGCAGTTGGGAATGTAGGGGCTTAGGGGGAGAACAGAAAGGGGCAACTAGAAGGACTGAATATAAGCTTATGGGAAGTGGTAAGTTTAAGGAATTTGAGGTAGTTAGGAATGTCAAGCCATTGTAGAGAGTGGAGAGAGAGACAGTAATGAGATAAGTTTCTGGAGTTGATGGGAAATTTGGAGATTTCGTTGTAACAGGTTTCTAGTGTGGCCTGTAAGCCTAGCTGAGGATTAGTGAATAGGGGTGCTCCATACATAAGAGAGGGTAGGAGGTACGTAGAGGTAAGGGTTTGTCTGGTGGAGGGGGTAAAATACAGATTGTGTCGATACAGGAGACCTAGTTTTTTTTAATGTTAGTTTGGATATGGATGTCAAATTTTAGATCTTGATCATTGAACAATTTGGCACATTTTACTAGGCTACAAAGGGACATGATCAAAGAAATTTCAAAATCTCTTTCCAGGACCTTTACTGCTGAGGCTCAATCTTTTGTGGCCTCTCACTTGGCTACCCTTCAATCCATTTAAAATTTGTCCATGAAGCTTATCTCGCATGCAGCAGAAGGGGCCTCAGGGCAGCTTGTTTAGGCATATCCATTAGGAGCCAAGCCTGGATGTGTTTATTTGATTTTGTGGAGCTTTTCGAGTCCTCATTCATCAATGCACCCTTTGACAGCAGTTCATTGTTTGGCCAAAAGAGGAACGACACTCTCTTCAGGTGTGAGAAGGATGGAAAGACCCTCTCTACAGTGTGTGTACACATACATTTTTTGACCCTTAAAAGATCTTTTTCTAGGAATCAATGAGAGATCAGAAGATGTGGTTCAGAAAGTCTCAGTATCCTTTCCAGGACACACGTGGAGATAGTTCCTCTAGGGGAAGTAGGTGGAACTCTAATGGATGACAATGGGACCCGCAAAATCAGGGGTCCAGAGATTCTTTCTCTGCTAGACCTTACCAGGACTCTTAAAAGGAGGCCCAATTGTCCTCATCTGGAGGCGATCAGAGGACAACTATCCCTGCACCATAGAGCCTGGCTAGAGATAACAAGAAATATTTGGGTGCAGAAGATTATTTCCAGAGGTTATATAATTCCCTTTTCCCTTCCACCACCAACTGTATACAAAATTCCCGATGTTCCACCCAGTCAGATAAAAACAGCAGCACTAGTAATACAAAACCTGCTAGAAAACACAGTCATTCAAGAGGTCCCACCAAATCAGTTAGAATCTGAAACTTACTTAAGATTCTTTTTATTGCCAAAGAAAACAGTGGACTGGGGACGGTTTTTGGATTTCAGCACTTTGAACAAGCCAGTTTGACAGACAAAGTTTTGGATAGTCATGGTTCAGTCCTTTCTACCCTTCCTGGGCACGGACAACTGGATGTCCTCATAGACCTTCAGCATGTGTGCTATCACATATAGATGAACAGACAATCCAGAAGGTATTTACACAACCAGCTGGGAGCCGGACACATCAGTTCAGAGTACTGCCCTTAGGCCTCACCACAGCCCCAGGGTGTTCACCAAATGCATGGCAGTGGTAGCAGCTCACCTGAGACTGCAAAGATTCTGAGTGTTTCCATATCTAAATGACTGGCTCATTTCCCTCCCTGACCACACATCTACTAACAAGAGCAAGAGATCACATTCTTTAGATTTATCCTCATCTGGGGATAACCATACATTTTGAGAAGTCTCAGTTACAACCAACTCAAACTTTAGAATTCATAGGGACAGTCTTCAACACAATATCAGTGGCAGCTTCTCTTCCCTATCAAAAGTACAGAATATCAGATTCCAGATCAGGAAAATAATTCACAGTACCAAAATTTCAGCCTGATTGATCATTCAGGCCTTAGGGTCAATGTTAGCTGCCATAATTTTAGTCCCTCTAGCAAGGTTTCATGTGAGAATTCTTCAATGGATGCTAGCAACACAGAGGTCGATTCTTTACCAGCGCACATCAGCACAAATAAGAATCAATCAGGCATGCAAGAAATACCTGTGGTGGTGGATTCACTCAGATCAGGTTCTACAAGACCATCCTTTCATTCTCTCTCAACCCAAGGCCATAGTGACCACATATGCTTCCCAGATTGGGTGGGGGGGGGCACTTCCTGGGGAAAACAGTTCAAAGCACTGGGTCCTCTGAGGAGGCCAATTTGCATATCAATGTCCTAGAGATGAGTGCAGTGCATTTAGCATTGCAGGCCTTCCAGGATGTTCTCCCTTTAGGGACAATTGTGATTCAAACAGACAATATATCAGTAGTTTAGTACATCAACAAACAAGGAGGGACCAGATCATACCCTTGTGTCAAGAAGCACTGAGAGTGTGGCAATGTGTGATCTCATCCAACTGCTTTCTCATAGCAATGCACATTTCAGGGAAGTCCAATGTGTTAGCAGACAAATTGAGCAGGGCTATTCTCCTACCTCATGAGTGATCTCTCAACATGAAAGTGACAGCAATGATTTTCTTTCAGTGGGGCCAGTCTTGCTGTGCTCTTTTTGCTTACCCCTAAACAACAAATGGAGCAGCTACGTTTCCCTAATTCCCCCGCCAAGGAATCCCCAAGGGATGCTGTACTCCACAATTGGCCCCCCAGTGTAATTATGCTTACTCACCAATTTCCAAATTCCTGCAAAAGCTGCCAGGTTGAAGAGCAAAGTCATCCTCATTGCACCTTACTGGCCTTGACAGATTTAGCTCCCCTTCCTATGGCCTCATTTGCTTTACCAACCTTGGATTCTGGATCCAGTTCCAGACCTCCTGTCTCACCCAACAGGTATGATTCATCCGTCTATCTCAAACCTCAAGCTGACAGTGTGGTTTCTCCAATTCAGTTAATAGCCAGACAACCAATGCTCTCTTTCCCCATTCATCATATTCTTTTATCTTCCCATAAGCCTTCTACAAGAAAACTTTACTCAAGTAAATGGAAAAGGTTCATTTGCTGGGTGCAGCAAAAATACATTGAACGTTTCTCAGCTCCTGTATATAATAATGAGGGAGCTAGCTCCTTGACAATTACAGTTCAGTTAACATCAGTCTCTAATTTTCATATTGGATTTGAAAATTCTTCTGTGGCCTCTACTAAAGTTTGTAAAGCATTTTTGAGAGGCACACTCCTGCTAAGACCCCACATACAAAGATCCTACTCTTGGGATTTGAACTTGGTACTGCAGGCCTTAATTCATTATCCCTTTGAACCAGCAGCTAAATGTGATCTTAAGTTCCTGACCTGGAAAACTGTCTTTCTAGAGGCCATTCCCTCTGCTAGAAGAATTTCAAAACTTTAAGCATTTTCTTCTAAACCACCCTACTCGACCTTTCATAAGGATAGAGTCACATTATGTACCAAAGCGTCTTCCCTTTGTAAGGTGGTGTCAGAATCCAGTATCAATCAGTCCATTAATTTGCCAGTTTTCTTTCCTACATTTACAAACAAAGGTGAATATATGCTGCATTTGTTGGATGTTCACAGACAATTACATTTTTACTTACATAGAACAAAATAAATTAGAAAGACAGATCAATTATTTGTGACCTTTGCGGATGCTAGACATAGAAAACTAGTTGCAAAGGAAACCTTAGCCAGATGGCTGAAGGATTGTATAACATTTATCTACAGCAGATTTAGACTATCCTTACTGAGACCTTTAAGAGCCCATTCAACTAGGTCCATGGTAACTTCTTCAGTATTCCTCTCTATGGCTTCCATGGACGACATATGTGCAGCTGCAACTTGAGCCAATCCTCATACCTTTATTACTCATTAGAAAATGGGCAACCTGTGCATCAATACACTGATAGGAGTGCAAATGTTCTCCCAGTAGGGTGTTAATATACAAGTAATGCCCAGTGAAAAATGAATCTGCTGCTTCACGGCAGCATATCAAGCTGCCGTGGAGCTCAGACTGGAAAAAAATAACAGCTGCCATTATTTTACACTCGTTAAGCAGCTGTTCTTCTGTTTAGTACATGTAAAATGTAAAAAAAAAAAAAGAGAGCGAGAGAGACTGTGTGTGTGTGCGTGTGTGCGTGAGACCGAGAGAGTTGAAGAGAAAGTGAGAGGGATCGTGTGTCACTGAATACGTGTATGAATGCAGAGGAGGCTGTGTATGTGTGAGAGATCGAGAGAGGGTAAGAGCAATCTTGTGTGTGTGTGACTGCATGTATGAAAGCAGAGGAGACTGTGCATAAGAGATTGAGAGCAAGAGTGCGAGCGATGTTGTGTGACTGAATGTCTGTATGAAAACAGTGGAGACTGTGTGTGCGAGAGATTGAGAAAAAGTTAGACCGATCTTGTGTGAGTGAAAGTGTGCATAAATGCAGAGGAGACTGTGTGTGTATATGTATGTCTGTGTGAAAGCAGAAAAGGCTGTGTATGTGTGTATGAGAGAGAGAGAAAGAATGGGTCCAATGTAAAATTGTTGTTTTACTTATTTATTTTTTAATCTTATTATAATCTTATATTATTTATTTTATGTATTTTTGATGTAAAATGCTTCCTCCAACACCATTAGCACATACTACAGCAAGTTTAAAACATTAGGTGGAGGAACTATTTTATATTAAAAATATGTAAAAAAATAATATAGTACTTAAAAAAATTAAGCAAGTAAAATGCAACAATTTTACAGCGAGCCCATTCTCTAAGCGCAATAATGCCCTCCAGCGTGTATGTGTTAGTGTGTAATTAACACCCTTCCAGTGGTGTAGAGGCCCTCCACCCTCATAACACCACTGGATGGGTGTTAATTATACATTAACACAAACCCTGTTAGCATACCTCTCAACCTCTTAGAGCAAGAAATCTGGACAAAGCCATAAATAAAAGTGGGACAAAGGGCAAAAAATAGGGACATATTTTAAATAGTGCTCTTACAAACTTAGAAAATTGATAGAATAACAGGTATTACATTAGCATGGATTTTCTGAAGGCCATGAAGTCTGAAACTCAAATGTAGGTCATTATTTTCTAACTTCAAACTCTAATGATTTGCCACTAAAGTGCCAGAAAACCACAATTTTATGAAAAGTTGACCAAAAATATGAGGCAAAATCTGGACATTCTGCAAAAATATGTACAGTTGAGAGGTATACGAGGTTGTGAGGCATTATTGCTTGCTTGCAAATTGGATGCGGTCTCAAGGGGAAGAGCAGCCTTTGGCTCTACAGTGCTCAGGAATATCCTTCCTTAGAGTCCACCGGGGAATTTAGGTAGCTGGGTGACTCTGTTCCAACAGTTGAGAATAGAAAGAAAATTGGCAACATCAGATAAAGAAGTAATGTACTCACCATAACATTCCATCTGTGTTGTCCATTTTCATTCTTCCTTAACTCCTCACCCACCAACCCCCAAACTTTTTCACAATTGCTTTCTGGAAGAATGAGAATTTATAAGGACACCACTGTCCTTCATGTTGAGCTTCAGATATTGCTTTTTCTGTAAGAAATTCTATAGTAGTACTTCCTACTTTATGTCAAACAGCAAACAAGATCTGAGGTATGTTAAGGGTTGGAGCATAAGCATCCTTCCAAGCACACATACAATGATCTGCTACTGAGTTTATTCATATGTTATAGGCACTGGCTCCAATATGTACAGCTCATAGGTTCATAGGTAGGTATTAGGCTATCTGCCCTAGGGCATTTATAAGCCTAGCCAGAATGTGTTGGCTTTTTCCTCCCTTTTAGATTTGATTAGGTTCCTGAGCCTCTGTCTAGCAGGGCCATAGAAGTGATCCCAGGAGTAAATTTACGATTTCCCAGCTGCTAATGTCTGCCCAGCAGTAGGTTAAAATCAGGGTACCACTTAAAATACCCTGCCTTATAAATCTGTGCTTTGCCATTTGTCAGCCAGGGGTAGTAAAAAGCTCTTTACCCTGCATCCTATTTGACCAGTAATACCACCTACATTTCCCATAATTTAGTTAATTGCTGCAGCTTGCTTGATTTTTGCTTATGTTGGTCCCATCCTATACTTAACAAAAGTTGCTAGAATAACAAGTTTTGCATTAGCTTTCTCATTCAATCAAACTTGAACATGCGTTCAGGGACACAGCTTCAGGAAAGGTCACAGGCAACAAAGGTTTCACCTTGGAACTGGTAAATGGGGAAGGGAAATGGGGAGGGGGTCTTTAGGTTTAGGGAGTGATCAGGATTTGGCTCAGTTAGGGTTAGGACTGGAGGTATTTTAGGTTTAGAAAATGGAAGTTGTTTTTAGAGTTAGGGTCAGGGTTCTGGGAGGGGTAGTTAACTTAGTGGTAGTGCATGTGAATCTGGGTGGTGAGCATTAGGGCACTTGCCAGCTCAAGTGAGCGGTAGCAGGGAAATGTGTCTATTTCTCCATACATTAACAAAGAATTTTTTTTATTTCAGGAACTTTGTTGTTTACAAATGAGTGCTGTGGTGATGGGGGCTAATTTTGCCCCAATATATGCAGACATATGCAGACATTTTAATTTTTTTTACAAGAGGAGATGATATGGAATCAGAACAACAATCAGTTTTCAGGTTATATTGATTCTTGGTTTCATTCCTTAGATGATTGTTGGTTAAAATGTCAGGGAGGTATAAGATGTGTTAAAGGGGTGTTTCTTTTTAAAAGTCCAACAGGTGTGGGATAAAATTTGATGTTCAGTTTAGTCATAATATAGCAGTGTTTGGATGTTCTTGTAAAAAACTCAAAGGATGGTTCCCTTAACACCATAGTTTATAGAAAAATGTATCATAGGAACTCATTATCACAGGTAGATAGTTTTCACCCAAAACATGTTATAAATAACATTCCAAAGTCACAGTTTTAAGGCTGAAAAAATGTGATAGATTATAAGGTTTACAACAGAGAAGGTGGCATTTTAATTAACTGCTTTATTCAAAGGGGTTATAATAGAATAGAACAAACAATTCAACAAACCAAGACAGAGGTTGGTAAATTATCTAGGGAAGAAATACTTAAATATAAGGATCAGTTTGCCTAGCAGAGGGACACAAAATCTAGATTTATATTAACATATGGTTCCAGTACATATAAAATGAAGGAAAGCATGCAAAAATATTGGGGCATTGTGACTGGTGACAATTTTTGAGTAAATAGTTGACAACAGGTGAATTTTTGGTTATAGGAATGGGAGATCATTAGGACAATAACTTTCTGGTTTTAAGTGTGTGAATAAACAATGTCAGTTTGAACAGGGATTCTGGGGTTATATACTGTGTGGTAATAATGTTTAGTGCCAAAGTATTGTCAAGACTAAACATTTTGCTTCTGTAAATACCACTTGGACTTTTGAGATAAGAGGTATGATTACTTGTACTACATTATGGGTTGTATATATGGTGGTATGCCATTGCGGCAGCTTTTTTGATGGTCAAGCCTCCCTGCCTTGGAAATAAGTGATATAACACGCAAAAGAGAACATAGTCTGTTGTTATCAATTATGGCATACCACTGCTAAGTTTTCTTTCACTGGTATTGATATAGTGTTGGGAGATATGCGATCTTCTAAACTTGCTATTTTGAATCATTTAAAAAGAAAATAGATTCTCACAAATAGGGGTGTATACCATGCAACTGGCCAAAAAATAATAACCTATTAATGGTCCACATAGTCCTGGGCATCTGCATCAAGTGGTAACCTGAAATAAAAAGTACTTAGGCACAAAATCAGTTTAATAATCACCTTTAATGCATACAAAAGTTAAGCACTTTCATCTGCAGCAGTCTGGATGTCATCAGAACATTGTATACCCACCCAACAGTGTTTACATACAGTAATAATACATAGGAATAGTTATCAATAAACTAATTAAATTGATTCATTACTAAATAACTTAACCTATCTAAATAAAAAAACTTAAAAAAACACAATTTTAATTCATAAAAAGTTGTCTTTAGCACATAAAAAGTATCAGTTTGTCATAAAAAACTAATTCCAGTTGGCAAATCTTTATATAACGGAAATATATATTGTGAAGATTGGGTGAAGATAGATGAAGGCTGCCAGCCTAGCCAGATAGAATTTTGGAGATAATTCTGTCATCTGTAAATATTAATGTAAACAACAGGCTTCTTGTCTTAAATGGTAAAAATAGTGTTACATGTGGAACTGTAAAAAATGTATCAACAGTGCACTCTGCAGACCAAGTAAAGCATATTGTGACCCTTTGATTTTAGGACTCGGAGCCAGTGAGTCTAGAGTGGGGCATCCTGCCTATTGTTTTCAGGCCAGAGTTAATGGCCAGAATTTGCATGCATAAATGTCCTTTATTGCTCTGGTTTCTGTCCAGAGGTGAAGAATGTAAATGTAGTTTCTGTTAGCCTGGGAACCCAGGGAAGTGTGAAGAATGATGTAACATGAAACAGGAATGTGATTTTAAAAACAGAGAGAATCAGAGAGCATTAAGCATTTTTGTCTTGACCATCCAGTTCATCATCACTGTCTTGCTCTATATGTAAGTTTACCTTAGACTTGTGTGTTCTCTTAGAAATAGCTAGAAACTAGAAAGATTAGACTAAGTGTTTTTCTGTGTTGTCAGAACTGTACTACTGAATTATTTTAAGTATTTCTCTGTGATCTCTGAACTCTTGACTAGCGCTGTGTAGTAAAAAGTATTGTCTTGTGTTTTGACTATTTGTTATTAAATATTTTTAAACCCTTTCAACTCTGGCTGTTTTTATAGAGATAATTTAAGCTCTTTAGAGTACTTGCATGCCTTTGGTAAATTGTACAAAACCACTTCAATAGCTTTAGCCCTAGGCTATACTACTAATTGGATAATAATATTGCACAGTAATAATTGGACACCCTTTTAAGGGCCTTTGAGTAGCTGATAAATATTAGTGGGTGGTGGCAGCTGGTACTACCATATAGTCTGGGAAAAAGGGGGCACAGCTGGAGAACCTGTGCCAGCCTTCCCCAGGAGTGTCTGTGTGGTTGTATAAACTCTTCTCAAAGTGTGTGTGTGTGTGTGTGTGTGTGTGTGTGTGTGTGTGTGTGTGTGTGTGTGTGTGTGTGTATATGTGTGTGTGTGTGTGTATCAGCTACTTGGGCAGGGACACAAAGCACTGGTAGGACAGAGAAGGTGCTGGAGGTTTTAACTTGCCCACTAGGCTGAGATCTGGACCCTATAGCTGTGCCAGTGGGGAGTCTCATTGGGGACCTGGAGAGCAAGGGAGCGACCAGCCCTGGACTGACTGTGATCTCTGTGTGCTCTTAAGGGAAATTGCACTTTACTGTGTGTATTTGTTATCCTTTCCTCCTATATGAGACGTCTCTCACTGGTGTTACTGGTGAGGATTGAGGCTCCTTGATTGCTGGGCCAGGGCATGGGCATTGCATATTAATTGTTTGGCAGTGGTGGGATATCCACACCGCATATTAATTGGTTGGCAAATACTAATTGGCTTGTAGTGGTGTGGGTAGAGTGAATTCTTGTAACTGGTGTACAGTGAGCTTTGAAGGTGTTTTGTACTCTAAATCAGCCATGCAGTGAATACTCAAGCGTTCAGATTACAATTGTTTTATTTCTTTTGTTAGCTTAGTTAGTCACAGTGAGCAGGCATCATGTCAGCAGAGGAGTATGGAAACCTGACAAGGAGCCAGCTGGTGGAGATGTGCCAGGCTAGGGGACTGGTGCATGGAAACCTGACTAAGGCAGACCTGCTTGCAGCCTTGGTTACAGCTGCATCAGAAAACAGCAACCAGTAGGACAATCAGACTAGCAGTGGAGATATAATACCCACGGAGAATGGACAGCTCAACCTTTCTGCAGAGGACTTAAAAATCCATCTGGAGCTAAAGAGACTTGAGTTTGAGGCCAGGGGTTTGGAACTAGAAGCAGTTGAGAGAGTAAGGCATCCAGAGAGTGAGGACAAGGATAAACTGTGACATTTTCAGGCTGAGGAAAATGAGAAACTGCTATGCCTGGAAGCTGAGGAAAAGGAGAGGCAGAGGCAGCATGAGAAGAAGATGGTGACTCTTCGCCAGAGTCATGGAGGTAACTGGACCCCAGAAGCACAAAAGGTCAGTAAATTTCTTCCGCAGTTTAAAGAGGGGGATAATTTTGATAGTTTCATTCATTTGTTTGAGAGGGTATGTAAACAGTATGGTGTTGACCAAAGGCTCTGGGTACGGTTCCTGACCCCCTTACACAATGGTAAAGCTGTAACTGTTTTGTCAAAAATGTCTGATGTTGCATGATTTGATTATACTGCTGTTAAAAATCACTTATTAGAATTGTTTAAGCTAACACTTGAAACGTATAGGAAAAAACTTTGTGAGCATAGATGCAAGGCAGATGAAAGTGTGTGTGAATATGTTGCTGAATTGAGCACTTATTTCCATAGGTGGGTGAGTGGATATCAGGTCACCACTTTTGAAGGGCTGGCAGACCTTTTGGTGAGGGAACAAGCTTTTAGCACTTTTCCCGAGGACATGCGTTTCTGGTTAGCTGATAGACAATGTGTTACTTCAGATGAGTTGGGGAAGAAGGGAGACCTATACCTGGCAAGCAGGGCAGCCCTGCACAGGAAAGGGACCCCCCCAGTACTGCTCATGGGTCTAAAGGAACCCATGGTGGGTAGCACAGACTGCCCCAACAGAATCTGCCAGTAGCAGGGGAAGCCAGTAGTCCAGGTACACGTTCAGGAGCTAGGGTTAAATGTTTTGAATGCAACCAGTGGGGCCATGTGGCATACAGGTGTCCATGGAGGTAAGGTGGGGAACAAAAGGTGAGGGAGCCAGTAAGTGGGAAAGACAAAATGCCAATAGTAGGTTGTCTTGAGACAACAAGGGTACCAAACTACCATCCTACAGATGTCCTGATAGGGGAGGATTTGGATGAGGCAGTACCATGTGTTTGTGCAGTTACATGCAGTCAGGCTAGGAGACAAGCATGTGTGTCTCGTAGCCTGGGGGAGACAGACTGCATACTTGCAGCCAGGACTGGTGATGTGGTTACTTCAGAGAGGGAGCTACCCTGCAGCAGTGAGACTGAAGGTGAGCCACAGCTGCTTGGGGGTACTGATGGACAGAGTGACTGCAAAGGTAGAGGTGAGTAGTAGTACCCAGGCTGACAGTGAGGCACCGCTGTCAGAGGATGCCAGACTTCCTGTGGAAGGGGAGCTGGGAAGGGTTACAAGGAGAGAGTTGAGACAGGTTCAACTCTCAGACCCTACATTGCAAGGCCTGGGGCAGATAGCTAGGGAGGCACCTGATTCTCAAGGAAAGAGGGAATCTGTAAACTAGGACAAAGGGTTACTATACAGTGAGTGGACCCCTGAGAGAGGGCTAGAAGGTGAGAGAGTACAGCAGTTGGTAGTGCCTAGAGCCCACCATCTGGCACTTCTAGCCATAGCCCATGATATTCCCTTTGCAGGTCATATGGGCATAAAATGCACAAAAAGGCATATTATGCAGAACTTCTATTGACCTGGAATTTCCAGAGATGTAACAGGGTACTGCAGGACCTGTGAGCAGTGCCAAAAGGTAGGTAAGGCAGGAGACAAGGTGAGAGCTCCTTTGATGCCTTTGCCTATGATTGAGGAGCCATTTCAGAGGGCAGCTATGGATATTGTGGGTCCTCTGAGTACCCCAAGTTCCACAGGGAAAAAGTATATCCTAGTGGTAGTGGATTATGCTACACGATACCCTGAGGCAATGGCTTTGTCTTCCATTGAGGCAGAAAAGGTGGCAAATGCTTTGTTAGAGATTTTCAGCAGGGTAGGTTTCCAAAAAGAAATCCTGTCTGACAAAGGTGCCAATTTCATGTCAGACCTGCTGGCTTGTCTGTGGAAGTCCTGTGGGGTGAAGTACATGAAGACCACCCCCTACCATCCCCAGACTAATGGTCATGTTGAGAGGTTAAACTCTACAATCATGTCCATGCTACGGGCATTTGCAGATCAGTTTAAGAGGGAGTGGGACAAATATTTTCCCCATCTGTTGTTTGCTTACAGAGAGGTTCCCCAGGAATCCACAGGTTTTTCACCCTTTGAGTTGCTGTATGGGCATAGGGTGAGGGGACCTCTAGATCTAATTCAGGATGAGTGGGAAGGTGAGTGCGAGTCTCACACGGAGTCTGTTGTGGCATACATCCTGAACCTCAGGACAAGGCTCAGGGAACTGAAAGGAAGCTGGCCAAAAGGATATAATGAACAATTGTATAATATGAGAAGGGGAAACATGGATAATGCTCTATATAAACACTAATTGACGTGTAAAGGGATCACAAAATTTGAATTTGGCATTCTAGAAAATGTGCACCCAAGCATTAGAGGGGGGCAGTGGGAGAACAGAGTACCATGAATTGGTTTGGAAAATTAGACTGGATGCCACTGTTAGACCTGAATTAAATGAACATGATCATTTGATCATGCACAAAAAGGCATATTATGCAGAACTTCTATTGACCTGGAATTTCCAGAGATGTAACAGGGTACTGCAGGACCTGTGAGCAGTGCCAAAAGGTAGGTAAGGCAGGAGACAAGGTGAGAGCTCCTTTGATGCCGGCTCCGAATAGAAGTTCTGCATAATATGCATTTTTGTGCGTTTTATGCCCATATGATTAACATTAATAAAATAAAACAGGAAAATACACATTTCTTTTAATGAAAACATTTCATAACCTATAAAGAGTATTAACACTCTTGTATCTAATATCATATGTTTATTTAATGTTCTATCTTCACATAAAAAATATTTACATGTGCAAATAGCTTCATAAACAATGAGCATACACAACTACAGTGTTCTTTTTCTGGAATAATGGCTTTATATTTTCCACATTAATAAAAGGGCACTCAGAAATTAATTTACAGTATTTACACATACCACATTTGAACATGCCTTTAGATCAATTGCTCTTTACTTGGTATTTGCATGTGTCTTACTTTTCCAATACTGATTTCAAACTCCTAGCTGTTTTATCTGCAAATCATGGTCCTACCCTATCAGTTCCATCATGTCACTGTTGTCAGTGGTAATTTTCCAGTTGTTCCAAAAAATATTCTTAATAGTGTAATTATCTACACTGTAGGTAAAACATACATCATTTTTCTGCCTTGTTATCATCACACACACTGATAACATTATTATTGTTCGACATGATATAGCTTTGTAAGTGATAACATCTACCTATTTCACCTCTTTAGCAACAGAATGGACCATATCCTTAGCATAACCCTTTTCTAAAAACATTCAACTCATTCAATTTGACTTAAAAATTATTGACATTACTAATCAATTTGGAAACCCTAGTCATTTCACCTTTGATCATATTCTGATTCTTAAAAACGGGGTGATGACTATAGTGTATTAGAATTTATAAAATTTTCCTTTCTAAATGCTTAAGTAGCTAAAATTCCAGTATCAGCTTTTTATCAAAATGATTAAATGCAAATTCATATTTTTATCAATTTTATATTTAAAAGAAATAAAAAAATCTTTAGAATTAGGGCAGTATTCATAGTCATTGCAGTTAGGCAAATTTGCATTGGCTGCATCTAAGCACAGCTTTGGTGCAATTCATAGACAGTAGCTGCACTTAAGAGCAGCAGGTTAAACATAGTTTTGAAGACCCTATGCAAATCAGGCAGTACTGACATGTATATGAGGACTGCATGAACATTTTAGATGAAAAAGTGTTGCATTGTCAATTTGAATTACACGTTGGTGCTTTCTAGATTAAATGACCAAATCAGTACAAAAAGTATTTTAAAGTTCAGACATTTAATAAACTGAATTTTTATCTTTCACTTTGTTGTGTGGTTATTATAGTACAAAATGTATAGCTCTGTGTTGTTATTCATTATAATGAAATCTGTGGTGGTATATGTGAGGATGAAAGCATTAAACAAATTTTTACTATTATTCTTTTTAACTTACTCTTTTCCCTTTCACCAAAGTTTTTTTGTGTTATTTTGGGAATTCTTTTTTGTTTTGTTACATGAGCAATCCAGACAGGACTGTCTCATGAGCCAGTCACAGTGATCTTGAAACTGATGTAAGGTGTTATATTAATGAATGATATTCTAAGCAGTTAGTTTAAACACCATTATGTGAAAACATTGAGGGATGATAGTAGCTATCTGGTAACCAGATGAGGTAGGATAGTAAACTAAGTAAACGCGTCCATAGCTTACTGGGACCCAAGACTGTAATACACCGGAATGGACTTATGATGGTAGACTACAGCAATCTGAAAAGACAATGAATTTACTGATTTTTATTTATTTGTTTATTTATTTATTTTTACATGCCTAAGATCTACAAGGCACAGGAGTCCCTTTCTAGGGCTGATACAGTAGTATTGCTTTTGTTAAGTGACTTTCTTAGAGCAACTCAGTAGGTAAGTGGGCACAAGATTATTCACCCCCCCCACTTCTTAGTCATGTTAAGTTATATTACATAGATTAAAATTTATACAAATAATTAAAAATAAATGTATTAACTGTCTGGTGATTATATAAGCAACTTCCTGAAAATATCCCTTCTCAATTCTTCAAAACATGTGTCATGAGCCACATCTGCATATAAAATCAGGAATGCAGCTTAAATATGTTAAAAGAAACCCATAACATTTTCTACATTCATAACAAATCAAACATGTTAATATACTATAACTTAGTGGAACATTACAATAGTATGGCTGCTTTGAAACTTCCCTAAAACTCCAGTTTGCCTCCTAGTGAAGAATTTTGAAGACTTTGGCAGATTAGCATAAACCTAAATACAGAATATTAGAGGAAGAAACATGCCTGCATTGTGTATGTTCCTTCTCTGTCTGAGCACATCTCTTCTGTACATCTCTAAATGCTCTTGATCCATAGGAAACTGGTCTGTTCTGTTGTAGGATCTTATCTTCTAGACCATTCTGACTGGCATCTACTTTTTGTACATGATAGCATTTGGAGCATCATCTTTAACTAGTTTTTGAGAAATTCAGTACTCATATTTTCTATAGCTCCATTTCTATCTACATCTTGCTCTAACAGGTAAAAAGTTTGCAAGATACAATATTATTCTTAGAAAGCTCTCTGATGACTGATGTTTCCTTGCCTTGGCATTTGCACAATAACTGTTTTTTCATGGCTTCAGGATCTCTAAAATTAGAAAATGAACCATGTATTTCAGCATTTTCACTCTGATTTTACATATTCATAGGTTCATAGGTTCATAGGTAGATACTAGGCTATCTGCCCTAGGGCATTTATAAGCCTAGCCAGAGTGTATTTGGCTTCCACCTCCCTATTAGATTAGCTTACTGTGCCTCTGTAAAGTAGGTCACAGAAGGTACCCTTTTAAGATTAGTTTACTGTGCCTCTGTCTAGCAGGGACACAGAAGAGATCCCAGGGGTGAATTTGCGATTTCCCATCCAGGCATCCAGATTTCGCTTGAAGAGGGTCAGCGAGGGGCTATGTCTAACATGAATTGGGATTCTATTCCAGAGTGAGGGGAGCCTCTGGGAAATGAATCTGTCCCTCCAGCATGTCCTATTTATTTTTGTGCTGAGGTTTAGGTCCCTGGAGCGTGTATCTCTAAGGGACTTGGATTTTTTGAGGGGGAGCATGTCCATTAATTCTGGGTTTGACATGGCTTTGTACTTCAGGCATAGATCGCCTCTGAGTAGGCGGTAAGCAACTGAGTAGAGCTGGAGTTTATTTATTCGAGCTGCATAGGACATCTGTTTGTAGCCCATGATCCTCTTGGTGAGGTACTTTTGGGGTCTCTCCAGTTGCTGCAGGTGTCGGGTAAGGTACATCCCAAAAGAGGCATTGTATTCAATTATGGGCCTGATGAGTGACGAGTAGAGGGGCAGAATGACCTCTCTTGATCTAGATGCGAACCCTTTCGTGATAAGGTGGGCTATATAGAAGGTCTTTCTAACCACTTTGGCAACGTGATTATCAAAGGAGAGATTACAATCTACGTTGGTCCCCAAATCTCTAATTGCTTCTTCCGTACTTAATGGATTACCACCTATGTGGTAATTTGTGGGCACCTTGTTTTTCCCAAAGGGGATGACTATGCACTTTTTAGCATTTAGCTTGAGGCCGTGGCTCTGGCACCAAGCATCCGTCTCTGTGAGACCCTTTTGGAGGATGCTTGTGTCAGCTGGAGATTCGATTATGGCCCCCAGTTTGCAGTTATCTGCGAACTTTGTCAGCCATAATCCCCCTGTGTTAGCCTGAACCTCAGAGAAGTATATACCGAACAAGAGAGGTCCCAGGACTGAGCCCTATGGGACACCACTTGTAACTGGTTTGGATTCGGACATGGAACCTGCGATTCTGACCATGTGGGTTCTATCTCTGTACCAGTTTGCAACCCATTTTGTGATATAGGGGTTGATATTTAAGCTGGTAAGCTTATTTATGATGCCCGAGTGGGGTATTGTGTTGAAGGCTTTTGCGAGGCCCAGGTAGGCTGTGCGGACTACCTTACCTTCATCTATGGCTTTGGTAACTGTTTCAAAGAAATCAACTAGGTTTAAGAGGCAAGATCTGTCCTTAACAAAGCTGAATTGGGTAGGGTCCAGTGGCTGGAGGCTCCCAATGTCTTTGTTTATGAGTTCCATGATAATACGCTCCATAGCTTTACAGACCAGACTAGTCAGGCTTATGGGGCGATAGTTTCCGGGTTCCGTTGTGGCACCACCTTTGTGGAGTGGGACCACTGTAGCTGTACGCCATTCTTTGGGTACATATCCTGTAGTAAGGCTAAGTTTGAATAGTGACTTAATGTGAGGGTTCAAGTCTTCTTGGAGCTCGTGTAAGACACAGCCTGGGACACCGTCCTGTCCCATAGATGCTGTGTTTTTTGCTTTGGAGAGGGCAGCTTTCACCTGTGCATCTGTGGTGTCAGGGAGGTTACATTCAGTTGGGATAGGCATTTGCTCCTTTGGGGGGGAAGGGGGGGAGAAGTTTGCACTGAATCTGTCTGCCAGGATGTTGGCTATGTCTGTAGGTTCGGTATATTTTGTACCATTATGCAACAATTCAGAGCATATCTGGGAGTTTCTGCCCATGTTCCTGACATAACTAAAGAAGGCCTTGTGACTATCTTTAGTGTCTAGGGCAATTTTACTTTTGAAGCTGGCCTTTGATGATTTTATGAGGGATCAAAGTTTCTTGCTAATACTGATCAGAGATGCCTTCCCATTTTGGGATTTTGCTCTGTCATGTAGTAGCTTCCTCCTTCTGTTGTATAGCTTATTTATGGCCGGGGTCCACCAGACCGGTCTCCTGTTTTTGGAGGAGTGAGTCTTGGTTTTATTTGGGATAGCACAATCCATGCATTCCTGCAGGTGCTCGTAGAATGCATTTGTAAAGGATTCTGCGGATTGGGCTGTATTATCCTCTGGCCCAGGGGCTTTGAAGGATTCCACCTCAGTCTTGAGAAGTGCAAAGTTGGCTTTTGAGAAATTCTTTACAGTGATTTCCTTGGCTGGGGGTGGGGATGGGATATGGATGTCCAGGGAAATTTGTTTATGGTCTGATCTTACCAATGAGGGGGTTACCTCTGGTGTGGAACATAGAGTCCCCATGTTGGTGATGACCAGATCCAATATGTTGTTCCCTCTTGTGGGAGTGGTGACCAGTTGTTCCACTGCGTTAGAGTTTATAAATTCAAGGAACCATTGAGCGAGGGTGTTTGGGCTTGAGTAGTTTTCCCAGTCAATGCTTGGGTAGTTGAAGTCACTCAATAACATAGTGTTTGGAGAGACCTTCATATTCTCCAGTGTTCTCAGGAATGCCAAGTGGGGTTCCTGTAATAGGGAGGGTGTTCTGTAGCAGGCTACAAACTGAAAGGCAGTTTTGCCCACTGTTAGTTGCACATGGATGGTTTCTGATGCTTTGTGCAGTGCCACTAACCTGGAGGTGTAGGTATCTTTGATGAATATAGATACTCCCCCTCCTTTTGTGCTTCGGTCCGAGTTTTGGGGCCGAAACGCATGGTATGAGTTATAAACTTTTAGTGCTGGGGTGCTCTCAGGAGTCTTGAACCAGGTTTCTGTTACTGCACAGACATCGATTTTCTCCATACTGAGGAGAGCCTCGAGTGCGTGCATCTTGAGGTTTAGACTTCTGGCATTGAGCAGCATTACCTTTAGTTTTTTTATCCTTGGGTTGTCTATGGAGGTGGGTTTGTCCTTTGAGCCTTGCCTAAAAAAGGCACTATAGGGGTGGCAAGAGCCTTGGCCAGTATACAAAAGCCTAAGGGTGACAGGTGCAAGCCTTCCCTAGCGAAGCAATGTGGCTTATCGAGCATGTCATCCCAGGCAGACACTGGATCCCCTTTGAATGACACCAATACTTTAGCCAATTGTTGAAACTGATAATTTTGTCTTTATACTGTGGCATCATTCTTGGTGAGGGCAAGATGCTACTCAAGGTCAGGGTCATACCAGCCTGGGCTACATGGTCAGAGAGCTCCTCTATGTCTCTTTTCATGTAGTCCAGGGAGGTATGTCTCAGGTCATTCACACCAGCATGGACAATGACAGAGTCATACTTGTACTTGCTTTGGAGTGACCTGAGTGCTTGCATTATGTGGTGGATCCTGGCACCCAACAGGCAGCTTACAGTGATCTTCTCCTTGTTCAGTCTGGTGAGTGGGACGTCAGTGTGCCGGACAATAGAGTCCCCTATAACAAGTGTATTTGGTGTGTTGTTTGGCCTTAAGGGCTGTGACTGTGAGGCACACTGATTTTGTGAGATATGTGATTCGTGGGTATTGTTGAGGAGTGGCTGTTGCTTGGATATCTGCTTAGGAGGTCTTTGCTCTTTAGGCAGATTTTTATTTAGAGCCTCTGAGTATGTTTTTGTGTGTTTATGTGTTGGGTATGCAGATGCAATAGGTCTGTGTGAGACTGGATTTGTGGTGTGGGTGGTTACCTTTTTCTCCTGACTGACTGTGCCAGTCTTGGGTTGAGAGAGCTCTGCCTCCAGTTTGGCTGTGTAACTGCATCTCTCACATGTATTAGAGTTTGTTGGAAGGTGGAGAGGGTTGTCTGTGTACATAAGGCAATTGTAAAATTGCCTCAAAATTTCCAGATTCACCAGCTGGACTGGAAAGTAACCTTGAAACTGACCCTTGGACATACCAGATTAGTATAGGGAACTGTTTTTTTACTGATCAGATTAGGGAAGGGAACTGATTTTTCACTTGATCAAGAAGGACCAATTGGGAGCCTAATACTTATGAGAAGTCAAGGAGGGTGTAGTGCTTTAGTTAGTGTTTCCTTATAAGAGCTGAGCAAGTGCAGGGCTTTAGAAAGAGAATAGATTGATTACTTTGACAGTTTTAACAGTTCTAAGGGAAAAAGTGAAGCCCAGACTTTGTGGAGCCTGGAATAGTTTAAACCTGTTTAGGCGGCACTGCCCGACGCTGCTCAGTGCGCAAAACCATGCAAAAAGAGAGTTGTAGGGTTTTAAGAGAGAGAGATCAAGGAGTTTAGAATTGACCCAAAATGGCCAATAAAACTACAGCTTCTAGGTAGTAACCACTCCTCCAGGGATAGGCAGGCTGTTCAGTGTTAACCACTCCCACTGGTGAACACAGAGACTTCCCTTTAGCCCAAACAAGCACTGGCCTTCTAGAAACTTCCAAACAGTTCAGAACAGCAAATCTGTAACTGAACTTTCTTAACTTTCAGAAAGTGGGAAAAAAGCAAGATTTTTTTTTTTTTTTTCTTTTTGTTGTAGTTTAAACGTAGCAGAGATACACAAGCAGCAAAATAATCACAACAGTGCAATAAATGACCCCACACTTGAGTGCTAGGTCAAAATCAGGTAAAATGCAGTTTTTAGAGAAAAAAACGATTTTAAATGAAGTGCAACACAGGAAATGCAGTAAACAGGCTCTAGATGTGTTCCAAGTACTGTTACTGTTACAGATATAAACTTTAGCAAGCCAGAAAATGCCAAAAAATAGGTGGCAAAGCAGTAAAACTTAACAAAAAATCAGAAGAAAATACTTAAAATCACAAAAGTGGCTCCTTTTCTTCTCTCAGTGTTTTCTCCCCTTGGTAGGTGCTTCAGCAACAACTAGCAAGCCTGAAAAGACGCCAAAACCACAAGGCAGCCGGGTTTTAAGAGAGAGAGATCAAGGAGTTTAGAATTGACCCAAAATGGCCAATAAAACTACAGCTTCTAGGTAGTAACCACTCCTCCAAGGACAGGCAGGCTGTTCAGTGTTAACCACTCCCACTGGTGAACACAGAGACTTTCCTTTAGCCCAAGCAAGCACTGGCCTTCTAGAAACTTCCAAACAGTTCAGAACAGCAAATCTGTAACTGAACTTTCTTAACTTTCAGAAAGTGGGAAAAAAGCAAGATTTTTTTTTTCTTTTTGTTGTAGTTTAAAGGTAGCAGAGATACACAAGCAGCAAAATAATCACAACAGTGCAATAAATGACCCCACACTTGAGTGCTAGGTCAAAATCAGGTAAAATCCAGTTTTTACAGAAAAAAAATCGATTTTAAATTAAGTGCAACACAGGAAATGCAGTAAACAGGCTCTAGATGTGTTCCAAGTACTGTTACAGATATAAACTTTAGCAAGCCGGAAATGCCAAAAAAATAGGCGGCAAAGCAGTAAAACTTAACAAAAAATCAGAAGAAAATACTTAAAATCACAAAAGTGGCTCCTTTTCTTCTCTCAGCATTTTCTCCCCTTGCTAGGTGCTTCAGCAACAACTAGCAAGCCTGAAAAGATGCCAAAACCACGAGGCAGCTGGGTTTTAAGAGAGAGAGATCAAGGAGTTTAGAATTGACCCAAAATGGCCAATAAAACTACAGCTTCTAGGTAGTAACCACTCCTCCAGGGACAGGCAGGCTGTTCAGTTTTAACCACTCCCACTGGTGAACACAGAGACTTCCCTTTAGCCCAAGCAAGCACTGGCCTTCTAGAAACTTCCAAACAGTTCAGAACAGCAAATCTGTAACTGAACTTTCTTAACTTTCAGAAAATGGGAAAAAAGCAAGATTTTTTTGTTTTTTTTCTTTTTGTTGTAGTTTAAAGGTAGCAGAGATACACAAGCAGCAAAATAATCACAACAGTGCAATAAATGACCCCACACTTGAGTGCTAGGTCAAAATCAGGTAAAATGCAGTTTTTAGAGAGAAAAACAATTTTAAATTAAGTGCAACACAGGAAATGCAGTAAACAGGCTCTAGATGTGTTCCAAGTACTGTTACTGTTACAGATATAAACTTTAGCAAGCTGGAAAATGCCAAAAAATAGGTGGCAAAGCAGTAAAACTTAACAAAAAATCAGAAGAAAATACTTAAAATCACAAAAGTGGTTCCTTTTCTTCTCTCAGCGTTTTCTCCCCTTGGTAGGTGCTTCAGCAAAAACTAGCAGGCCTGAAAAGACGCCAAAACCATGAGGCAGCTGGGTTTTAAGAGAGAGAGATCAAGGAGTTTAGAATTCACCCAAAATGGCCAATAAAACTACAGCTTTTTAACTTGACATAGTTAGCAGTAGGTGTAGCAGTCTATTGTGATGCAGTTAGTCTGACTCCACACCACTATATTATCAATTATATTTGACACGGGTTCTTGCTGGTATTTTGTTATTGGAATACTGGAAATTGAAGCGCAAAATGGTGGAATATGTATAATTTCAAGTTGTACTACATTTAGAAAGACTTAAAGCTACAGAGGAGCAAAGTCTGATATGAATGACCCCACAATCTTTAAACTTATTCACTTAAAGAGGAACAATGGTAAAACAAAAATAAAAAAAGCACTCACACTAGAGATTTAAACATCTACACCACACCACCAATTTCAGCTAACATGGCAGATGACTAATGCAATGTATTCTCTGTTTTGAAATAGGAATAGGCTTCACTTACATATCATGCAAACTACATCCTTGGCAACCTTTAAATCTTTTTTTTTTAATTTCTCCAAGTCTTTTGGGTTTCTAATACCATGACGGGAATGAACCCCATTCCTAAGTAAAAGTATAATTAAAGTTCATGAAATTAGTATTGTTTCAATCTTTGATGTCAGACAGTAGTGCTCTTTGCAGCACCTGCAATGTCCCCAGTAATGACTCCTTCTGTGGTTCGTATGGAGTAACATGTATTGGTAACATATCTAAATACAATTGTAAATTATTTTTTATAAGACCCATTGCTCCTACTACTTGTGGAACTGTCTGGGTATCTTTCTTCCACATTGCTCTTGTTTCTGCCTGCAGATCTTAATATTTTATGACTTTGTGTCTTTCTGTATGCAAGACACTGTAGTCAGTGGGTGTGGCAACTTCAATGATCAATGCTACACTTGTCTTCTTTTCTTGGACCACTATATCCGTTTTTCTAGCATGTATCTGTTGAACTGCTGGTAATGGGTGATCCCATGTGATATGAAATTCTTCATTTTCTGTGATGCTTTGTGGCTCATGTTTTGAGTGTTTGTTTTTCGTCCACTTCAGTACCATAATGTTTCCACTTCAGTACCATAATGTTTGCACAATCTCCAGTGCAACAGTCTTGCCACATTATTATGCCTTTCAGTAGATAGTCCTTCTGCCATTAGTATGTGCCAACCAGCAATGAGGTGTGCAACTGTTTTCAATTCGGTTTTGCAAAACCTACATTTAGATGTTTCTCTAACATGTTCAATGGACTTTATAAACCAACATATATGCAGCCCACTATCTTGGGCTGCCAATATTAACCTTTCATCTCTTGGTTTGAATTTGCCTCTCCTTAACCATTCCTGTGTTCGTTCCTGATCAACATGAGGTTCTTCAGACGTTTTCTATACTTGCAACTATATTTATGTATTTCCACATTTCTTGCCTTCTCATCTGATCCATCACCTTATATTCTTTCTTTTGTTTTTTGGCACATTCAGTTGCTGCCTGATTTTTATCTACTTCTGGTTTGATTTCCATTCCTGCTTGATGCTAATAAGCTTCTGCTAGATTAAGCAGAGAACTCAGATTTATTCTCCTCATGTTTCAAAACTTTCACTATGTTTGGGTCTTGTGAGGTCAGCAGATATGTGTGGAGTCCCATATAATCAATTTCAAGGAGGCCCATCCCTCCTTCGGAACGGAGAATATATTATCTTGGTATTTTTATAAATCATTTGGTGAGCATGAAGCATCCTTCTTGTTTTCCTATCTAGTCTATCCAACACATTTTGGGGCCAGTCAATCACTCCAAAACTGTAAGTCAGGACATGAAGGGCAAATTGGCTTATAGCTTGGATTGCGTTCCTAGATGTCAATGCTGTTTTCAGGATTAATTTAAGTCTTATGAAGTATTCCTTACTAAGGTTTATTTGCATTTGTTCATGTTTTGTTGTTGATCCTTCATCAATTCCCAAATATTTATACACTCCTTCTTGCTCAAGTTCTTTTATATTACATTCTTGTCCCAAACTGATGTTTTCCTGGCATTGCAGTTTTCCTGCTTTAAAGGTTGCTTTTGTACATTTATCAAGACCAAATGACATTCTTATATCAACTGAAAAAGTTTTGACAACTTGCAGTTGTGCTTTCAGTTCCTCGTCTGATGAGCTATATAGTTTAAAATCATCGACAAAGAGGAGGTGAGAAGTCTTTACACTTTGTTGTTTTCTAGGAGCCAGATTATAGCCATGGCCTAAGCTGTTGAGTAAACAGCTTAATGGGTTAAGGGCAAGGCAGAATAGTAATGGTGACAGAGAGTCACACTGGAATATCCCCCTTTGAATTATTATCCCTGGGATAACAATTTGTTCTTTATCATGGCTTAATTGCAAAGTGGTCTGCCACTGTTTCATAGTCACTGTAATGTAATCGATCAGTTTGGGATGTATCTTATACATCTTTAAGCACTCTTTTATCCATTAATGAGGGATACTATTAAAAGTTTTTTTGCAGTCAATCCATGCCATACTTAGATTCTTCCCCTTTTTACAATTCTCCACTATGACTTTATTTAATGATCCTTTGTTCCATATGACTTTTTTTTATTGACCTTTTGTTCTACTGCCATAATTGAATTTTCTTCTAAATGACTATAGACTCTGTCAGTATCAGTTCCTGTTTTTAGTTTATACTGGGAAAAGCTGAAAGACACAACATCCATTTAACATGTTTGTTATGTTCCACCGGATCTTCACAGATACTTCTCCAAAATGTATCTATTTCTTCTTTTTTTGGCAGTCTTTCCTTTTATCTTATTTCCCAGTTGTCTATAAAACCTTTTTGGATCATCAATAAATTGCTTATTTTGCACTTTTACTTTATATTTATCTCCGTATCTTTTAAGTTTTTCCGCCTGTGCTGAAATTTTTACTTTGTTATTTGTGATAGTGCATGATAGATCCTGGTCTGTTCTAATATTGCACATTGCTTTTATCACATCTATCTAAGTGTTTTTGTTAATATATTCTCTCTTCTATAGTCTTCTAACAGCGACAGTTCTTGTCTTAATTGCTTTATAATTATCTCTATTCGATATTTCAATAAATCAATCAATCAGAATAGAAAAACTTTATTGTCGTTCAACCTGATGGACCACAAGTGCGCAGCTGAATGAAATTTCATTTCTTCAGGCTCAACATTTATCAGCAACAGACACACATTTAACATAAAGAAACTCTACACACAAGCAAAACCATAAAAAGCAACATAAAAAAAAACAACAGAACAAGCCAAACGACAAGTGACAAAAGCCTCAACCGCAGCAATCAAACTCAAGCACCAACCACATTTCAGTCCCTGTCGAACCACAGGCACAGAAACATCAGCTGCTACATCTCTGCCACCTGCTCATCAACAGAATGTCCACTGAGGAACCTCAATCTCCACACCAGAAACCACACTCCATATCAATCCACAGATGTACCTCTGCAGCCAACCACAGGCCCCAACAGTCATGACCACACCACGATGTTGTCCTCCTCCTCAATTCATCTGTCACTCCATCACTGGAACAGCTCCAAAAAACATCCATACTCCATCACACCTCCATTCTGGATTACTCCAACCTAACATTCAAATTTCACGCCGGCAAACTCCACTTCCGCCTCTGCAAACAATGTGCTGACTCGCACTGAAGGCCCTGCTTCAAGTTCCAAGTTCCAAGGTAAGCACAACAAAAATATCAGGACACCACAGACATCATAACTACAACCGCTGACACTGGACACACACCCGACAATGAACGGCACCACATCTCGATAATATAAATAAGTACAACATCAAAAATGCAAGTGCACAATGGGAGCTAGAGAGGCCGCTGCCATCATGTGTGAATGATTCTCTACACATGCACTCTTTGGTTTTACACTGTAAATTCCTTTTATATTCCTAGATTTCCACAAGCTGCACAATCCAATATACTAGAATCCACTTCATGTGCATCTATTTGAAAAAAGAATACTTAAACTTTGTAGACGTATATCAAAAGTTTCTAACCCATTGGTGACATTTTATGAACAGAACAGTTACCAGTGTACACACAACTTTCTCTTGAGTGACAAATAGACTCAGATAGTTTTTTCAAAAACAACACCAGGAAGAAGAAAAAGGCAAATATGACAATCCAGTAACCAACAGGATAAATGTAATGTCTTTTCTAGCACCTCGGCATAAAATGCCTTCAATGGAGATTCAATCAGATAGTTTTTTCTTTCGTAATTTTATAGTACATCATTGCCTTTATTTCTTGTTTTCCCTTATTTAACTCACTTTCATTTAACAAACTTCCTTTTTAATCAGTTAATGCTTTTAACTGTGTACCAGTAAGTTCCCCTACTGTGCAGACATCCACATGTTTTGATAAGTCAGGTTTGTAAAGCCTGTTCCTCATTTCAGTATTTCTTAGACCAGAAATTGTTGTGTTTCTTGTTTTTTAAGGAATCATGCAGATTACATTTTTTAGCTTTTGCTCTACTCCATTTTGTTTTAGCATTTCTTTCCAGAAGTCAGGCTTGACTACCTCCTGGAGGAAGGGGGATATGGCTTGAGGGTGGGTACTGGCAGGGGCATAAATGACCATGGGAGTCAATTGCCTTACATTTCCTAAATACTATGAATACTCTTCAGTTCAGGAACACATGTATGTAGTCGTTATAGGAATGTGTGCTCTTTTTAAAGAAAAAATGTATAATAATTAGTAAATTCTTTATGGAAGAGTAACAATTACTGAATGTTATCATTTTATATTTCATCCCTTCAAGAAAAATAAAGTTGTTAACAAAATTATGACTTGTTTTCAGCAGTATGCAGCAATACTGCACATAGAATCATTTCAGGTTTTCCAGCTATCCCACTTGTATTGAGGAAAAATTCAAATTTCTGGATCCAAAGCTTCCAGTTTTTAGCAAATTCCTTGACAGTGAAAGACTTCCAGTTGATTGCAGAACCATTTTTAAAGTGTATTTATTTATTTGTGGGTTCCTATTGCAGCAGACTACTAAGCCATGTTCTGGACCCCCCCCCTTGATTGTCTGCTCCCACAATCCCCAATATCTATCTGACTTATCACTTCGGACAAGGTGGAGAAAATTTAGTGTAAGCACATGGTGAACATGAATGAGAAGGATACCATAACATCCTGTTTTGATGTCATCCTAACCACTGTATATGGCTATTTTGTTATACATTAGCCACTGTCCTGCTTATTCCCAGTATACATGTCATATGCAGATGCTCCAGACTACAAGCTTTTGTCTCCACCAGGAACTACAAGCCTATTGCTGGAAACCCAACCCCTTACCTCATAACAGGCAATATGGCAGAAATGCTTCCTCAGTGAATTCCAAACACAGAAAGTCTTGACAGCAAATGCATTTCTTCAGTTCCACAGATGTGATCCTTCAGTTCTGCAAGACATTTCTTCAATCTGATGCCATGTCATGTCAGAGGCTTGATAAATATTACAGAAGAACCACACAAAATGAGTCTAACCTCCATGAGGTATGTACTGCAACTGATTTTTGCATAACTTATGTGTACTGTATAATATACTGATTACTGTAAGTAGCTCATTAGCTTTTAAAGGAAAATACCTCATTCCTAATAGTACATAAGTTGAGTGTGGGTTTTTTTTTTTTTTTGTCAGTGAAACAGCCAAAGAAACCAAATAGCACCCTCAGTGATTTGCCAGACTTAGTGTGACAGAGTAGCAGCTAAAGGCAGCAGAAGGATATTTTCTTGAGTGGATGGACTTGCTGCTGAGGTAAGAAGGTCATTGTTACACTCTGCAGGGCTGTGCTGAGACAGCAGCTCATATGCTGCATGAAAATCTAAAGAGCACACAAATGTAATAATATAGTGCCACTCTAGAAGGTTCAGGTCAGAGTAAATGGAATGATCAGACTATAGTCTGCAGTTTAGGAAATGCTCATAGGGATGTGATATGATTGTACAAGGCTGTAAAGAGGGAAAGCAAGGCAAGAAAGAGTTCACGAGGAAAGACAGGAGGGGAAGGAAAGAGTAAATTAGAAAGAGAAGGATCTAAATGACCCTACAATCTTTGAGCTCCTACACCTAAATAGGGCCATTGGTAAAGCAAATACTCATACTAGAGACCTGACCTACCCCTATTCATACATATTAATAATATCAGCTGATATGGCAGGCACCTAATGCAATGTATTACCTGTTTTGGAAAATGCTTCCCCTTACATATCTAGTAAATTACTTCCTTGGCATCTTTAAACCCAATCTAGATAACTGGATGAGTGAGATAAGAAGCTTTTATTATATAGAAATGTGATGAATACATGAAAAATGTTGCTAGAGTGGGTGTTGGACAGATAAAACGCAGGATTACTTGAAAAAGACAAAGAATGTACGTAGAAGGTAGAAGAAGAAGCCTCAGAGAAGGGCAGCAACTAGATCCTACTTTCTATTGGACAAACTAGAGAGGCAAAATATCTTCTGTTAAGCATAATACACATAAATGTACATATGTCTTTGTGAAGGAATTTAGATCTCCAGCTTTGCATCCTAATGATTTGATGACTATGTTGCAGAACCACCACATTGACAATGCAACTTCCCTTTAGTAGCAATTTTCTAAGTAAAACATTCAGACGGTATTGTATTTCAACTTCTTTTGCAAGTTTTGCCTATGATAACATGCTGTCAAAACAGTTAAAGGTCTGTTGTGCAAAACTATGGACTATACAAATATTCTCAGACGGTCTTTAAAATATTTAAAAAATCATATTTCTGTGAAAATACATGAACAGTAAAAAAATAATTTTCCCTTTCTGTTGTTTCCTTTCTTTTTGTATTTTGTATTCTCTACTCCCTTTCATTTTAATTGTATTTTATTACTTACCATACATCAGTATTAATACTGTTAAATACTCTTTCTGTTACTTATCATGCTTTCAAACTCTATTCATTTCATGCTATTCTCATCAATTTCTCCTTTGTTTAACCAGACACATTTGGTCTGTATACTGCTTGGGATTCCAATCTTGGGAAGGAGTTGTTAACTGGGAGCTAAAATCTTGTTAAACATTTGAGATAAGCTAAGTTTGATGTTTGTTTTTTCATTTGCTTAATTATTAATCTAAGTAAAGTGGACTTGGAATTAATTATTCATAAAGAATGTGGTCTAGAATTTAAATTTGTTGCTTTTTAGCTCTTTAACACTGCTTGGCTTACTGTTCGTAGTCTGGTATCCCTGAGACTAGTGCATTGTAGAGTGATTCCAATATGTAGAATATGCAAATTTAGTATATAGCTTCTAGTTAGTGTATGACACTGGAAATATTTTTAAGGTATTTTATATTAGACCTGTTTATTTAGTTTTTACTTCATTTTTGGAATCTATTATTTTAGATGCTATTTCTTTAATTTTTAAAGTGAATATTTCAGATAAGAAAGCAACCTTGTTTTGTATTTGTAGACAGGAAGTCCATCTGCTTTTCACATTTACATATTTCCATCTCATTCTTGATTTTAATGATTAATTTCTGAAGTAGAGTTTGAGGTGGAAAGAAACCATATTTTTGTCTCTGATAGTTGAGTAGGATTATATGTGTCACATGTTATGCATTTTTAAATATCTGAAAATGTAGACATGAGTTTGTATAGATATCCCACCAGTTATGTGACTTCACAAATAGGGTCTATATTAAATTCTCAAAAGCCAACAATGTCAGATCTGACATTGTCGACATGAGAATAGCGAAACTGCAGAACATCGAACAAGTAAACGGAAATCTCCGTAAGGGAAGATTTCCATTTACTTCAATGTAGTGCAGTCTCGGAGTTGGTATATTTAAGTAGTGGGGGGTGCAGGGGGGCTTGCCTACACCGTTTAGTTTTTTTTTTTTGTCGTTTTTATTTTTTTTTCTGAACATTCAATGTTTTAACAGTTCGATCATTAAAGGTCGACCTTTAGTGATTCGAACTGTTAAATATGTTCTAATATAGACCCCACAAATAAAAGTGTCAGTAATTGGTTTACGATAATTCTTACATATATGTTTCCTACAAAAATGTTATACTGTCTGTAAAAAGTGCTTGCTGAAATGTGAAGAAATAGCTGAGATAACATAACCTTTTTAAAACTGCTTTTTTTGAGTTTCAGGTCCTGTACTTCTCCCACTTACCTTCCTTCAGTTGGCCAGAGTGTTGTATTTCCTGATTTGCAAATCTCAGCCAGTTAGTGATACTGCTGTCAGTGGTTATCAGGGTTCCTCAATTTCATATTACAAAATTAAAGGGTTTACATGCATTTCGTCGCGTGACTGAAGGTCGATCCATCGTAACGCCAAACCTAAATGTCGAATCTCGTATGCCCAAATGCTCGGAATGTCACATGCAATGTCAAATTCTAAATTCCAATCGCACAACCACCACAACAAGCACTACCATGGGTCAAGAGGGGGGAATAGTAGCCTGGCCAGCGTTTGGTAATCTCGGGTTTGACATCCGCAGATTCATCATTCCGCAATCCTGGTGTTCTGCTGTTGACATGTTTGTGTTCGCACATCGGTTGTTCATGCAAATGCATGTATACCAAATTAAAGAGCAGTGATTCCCAGTGTTACAATACGTTTATGGCCCCAGGACATGAAAAGAATTCTTGTGCAAATGAAGAGTACACAGTTAAAGATACAGATACCCATGGGTGTTTTAATTGGCAATGAACAATCAAATATGATAGGAAAGGCAAAAATGATGTAAGTGCAAGGGAGACAAATTCCTAATGAAAGGAATGATTAGGCTTTGACTGCTTGCATGTCCTCTGGGTGGGGTCTGGGATGACGTGTAGTCACGAAAAAGCAGTTGCTGAGTCTCTGGAAGAGATCAGCTTCTCAGAGGACTGACCAGGTTAGGCTTGTGGATTTATATGTGATTTCTGCCTACTTTAGAGCTCAGATGGTGTTGCCATCATAGACTATGCCTCATACATGTAACATGAGCAAATAATTGAGAGGGCTGGGAATCCTTCTGTACAGAGGAGGAAGTCTAGGGAAAAGACATATTGCATTTAGGGAGTAGCTGTCCTTTAAAGACTGATGTTATGGGAGCAAACGCAACACACCTGAAATGTAGTCACCCTCCCTTACTTAATGTTATCAAGATACACAACTTTCAGGTAGGCTAAAGAGTTTCAAAGAAATGGGATATCACTGAAACAGGTGTTGACTAATTATGCAAATGCTTTAATGTGGGAGAAGCCCCATGGACTGGCTATGTGGAGGAGCTATCAACATGGAAAACTTGTTTTTTTGAAACGTTGTTAATCATTTCACTGGTTACATGTGTGACGACCAACCACTGCCAACCAATATGTGACATGGATATCCCACCTGTGGGCCAGTCCTGAATGAGTCTCAATCCTCACCACTGGCACCTGTGAGGGGATGTTAACAGGGAGGATAGCAGGTACACACACAGTATTTCCAGATGCAGCTCTCTGCATCAAGTGTGATTTCCCTTAAAGAGCACACAGTCTGGGGCTGGTTTCAAACTCTTTCTCTAGATCCCCAGTAAGACTCCCCACTGGCACAACTATACAGTTAAGATCTCAGCTGACTGACCAAGCCAAGACCTCTAGCATCCTCTCTGTCCAACCAGTGCTTCGTGTCCCTGCCCAAGTAGCTAACCCACACACTCCTTGAGCTTTGATTTACACACACATACACACACACACACACACACACACACACACACACACACACACACACACACACACACACACACACACACACACACACACCTGGGAAAGGCTGGCACAAGTTTACTATTTATTTATATTTGTTGACCAGGAGTGTCCGACTGGACGTAGGTCCATTTTCAGCAGAGGCCTGTGGAGAAAAGTTAAAATAAACAGACAGTAGTTACATTGGATTACATAGCGGTTAACAATTTACATAGCAGTTACTTACAACATATTTACAGATGAAGAACATAGTACATCAGTAGACAACTAGAATCTTTATCTGTGAAGTACATAACAGACATTAACAAATGTTACAAGAAGAAGTTCCTGCTGTATAATAAGTACTGGCTTATGAGCATCTGAGCTTGCTATAATCAAGGTAGTTAGTGGAGTCGAAAGAAAGGTAATGGTTGGATGGGGTGGGTGATATTAGAGTGGGAGTTGCAAGGGCATAGCCAGCCTGTTTTTAGGTGCGCTTTTAGTAAAGTTTTGAAGTGGGCGCATGATGGTATGGAGGTAATTGTGGGTGGGAGGGAGTTCCATAATTTGGCTATGGTGCAAGAGAATAGTGCTTCACCAGCAGAGTTATTGGCTTTAGTGATCTGCAAGTGATTTTTGTTGCTGGATCTTAGTGATCTGGTGGTGCGATATGGTTAGAGTAGATTCTGGAGGGATGGGACATTTAGTGGATGGTTTACTAGTTTGTTGGTGAGTGAGAGTTGATACCATTGAAGGAGGTGAGGGAGTTCAAGCCAGCCCAGTTCAGCAAGTGAGAGACAGTGGTGACTATGGTAGGATGCCCCTGTGGCGAATTTGGCGATTTTGTTGTAGCAGGTCTCTAGCTTGTTTAGATCGCATTGCCTTAGCTTGGTATATATTGGAGAGGGATAAAGTAGGGTGGAGATAAGGTGGGAATTTGCTATTGAAATCTTTGCTGCTTTGGTGAGAAGTTGCTTATTTCTGTATAGTGCTCCTAGTTTTTTGTGGACTTTTTTTATGGTCATGGATATGTGAATGCCAAATTTTAGTTTATTGACTATTTCCACTCCTAGCAATTTGGTGTGTTCAGTTGGGTATATAGTGGTGTCTTTTGCTGTGATGTTAAAGTGAGAGTTGTTTTGAGTATGTTTGGTGGGTTGGAAGATGAGTAGTTTAGTTTTGTTTGGGTTAAGTATTAATTGGGCATCGGATAACCAAGTTTCAACAGAGGAAAAGGCTTCCTGTGTGACTTTTTGCAGTTTGGGTAGGGACTGGGCTGAGCAGATGATGGTTGAGTCATCTGCGTATTGTATGAGTGTGCCATGTTTGGTGGCAGAGGCTAGATTATTGGTGAAAACAGAGAAGAGTAGGGGTTCAAGGATGGATCCTTGGGGAACCCCTATGGAAACAGGTAGTTGGGGAGATATGTCATTCTGCCATACAACGGATTGTTGGCGGTCAGACAGGTAACTCTGAAACCAGTTGGTGACCGATTGTGAGAAGGATAGGTTAATTGAGGACAGAGATAAGTTGTTTGTGTGGGACCATGTCAAATGCTTTAGATAGGTCTAGGAAAGTAGCAGAGGAGAGATAGCCATTGTTTTTATGCTGAAGGATAGTGTTAGTAAAGGAGAGTAAGGCAGTGGTGGTGCTATGGTTTGGTCGGAAACCGTGCTGAGTACCGGAAAGGAGGTTGTTAGTAAGGAGGTAGTCTGAGACCTGAGAGTGTATGCATCTCTGTAGTATTTTGGACAGTGGAGAGAGAATAGCTATGGGGCGGTAATTGGTTAGTTCTGTGGAGGGTCTGCCTTTGTGGAGGGGAATTATGTATGATACTTTCCACAGTGTGGGAACGTAACTTTCTGACAGAGATCGGTTAATCAAGATGGATACTGGGTAGGCCAGAGCATCAGCTGCAATTTGTAGGTATTCACTTGGGAGGTTGTCTGCTGCTAATCTGGTGGGCTTAAGTTTAGTTAAAAGTTTTTTTATGTTGGAGGTAGGTACAGGAGAAAAAGAGAAGGCAGTGGGAAGATTACCAGTTGAAGGTGTGGGTTGGAGGGAAGGGGGGTTGTGTTGTTTAGCTAGTGATAGTATGGTTTGTGTGAAGTGTGTGTTGAATGAGGTAGCAATATTTTCTGAGGAGTGAGGGATGTTAGGAGGAGGGGTACTGACTTTACCTGGGTGGAGGATGGAGTTTATGGAGGACCAGAATTGTTTGGGGCTGTGTTGGGAGGAGTCTAGGGCAGACTGGTAGTATTGGAATTTGTCCTGTTTTATTAGCTTTTTGACTCTATTATGTAGTTCTAGGAATTTCTGTCTAGTTGAGGGGGTTTTGGTTTTGCGCCAGTGCTCCCAGGCTTTATCCCTGTTTTTCATTTCTGACTTAATGGTTTTCTGTAGCCATGGGGAGGGTTGTGCTTTGATGCTGGAAAGTCTTATGGGGGCATGGTAATTAAGGATGCTCAGGAAGGTAGTATTAAAAAATTCAACTGCGTCATCAAGACTGAGGTACTTTAGAGGATGCCAGTTACATTCTTTGAGGGAGAAGATGAATGTGAGTGGGTTAAAATTTATTTTTTTACATATTTGACGGTAGATGACAGGTTTAGCTTGGTATAGGTATTTTTTGAGTAGGAATGTTGGGGAGTGATCACTGAGGCTATCTGATAAGCAGCCTGTTATATATGACTGGGGGCTCTTATTGACTAGTATCCAGTCCAGTGTAGAGTGCTTGCTGGAGTTTTTATTTATCCTGGTTGGTGACTGGACTAGTTGGGTGAAGCCATGAAGGTTTACATGATGGGTTGGATGGTTGCCAGAACAGGATTGCCAGTCAATATTGAAATCACCTAAAATGATAGTTTCTTGAGGGAGATTGTGGGTAGACCAGCTGAGGAGGTTTTCTAGTGGACGGATGTTTTGTCCAGGTGGGAAGTAGCATCCAATTATGTTGATGGTTTTGTTTTGGTTTATTTTGAGGTTGGTATATATTATTTCTTCATTGCCTATTTGTGGAACTGATGAAGATCTGGATGTTTAGATGCTGTTTAAATATTATAGCTACACCGCCTTCTTTCTTGTTTAGCCGGTCTACTCTTAGTATGCCATAACCTGTAGGGAGTATTTGCTCACTGGTAATGTGAGGTTTTAGCCAGGTTTCTGTCAGGATGACTATATCTGGGGAGTACAAGTCTATGGTGGCATGGAGTTTGTGGAATTTGTTGGATATACTTCTAATATTTAGGCTTAGTAGAAGGAAGTCACTTGGCTTTCTATTGGCTGTAATATGGGAGAAGTTGTGGTTTGTAGTCTGATTATGAGGATTGGGGTTGGAGATAGTAGGGCCAGGGTTGGGGTGGATATCTCCACTTAGGGCCAGTTTAGATATGCATGATGTTGTTAGTTTTCTCAGTTTTTGAATGTGTTTGTTTATAAGGGAAACTTTATGATTGTGCTGTTTGGGTAATAGGTATGGTGAGAAGGTTACTGTGTTAAGTTGTAGGGATGCTTTATGTTTCAGTAATATAGTTGGTAGAATATGTGGGGGGTGCATAGGAATGTTTCTTGAGTTGGTGGGAGGGGAGCTGAGTGAGGGTGAGACATAAGTGGTGGTGTGAGTAGTAGTACAGTGGTAGTGGTTGAGTGGGGGAATGATGGAGATTTGGTAGGATGTAAGATATGCAAGGAGAGTGCATGCAGTGAGCATAGGTAAGGTATGCTTGTACATGTTAGTTGCGCAGGTGTGATAGCAGTGGGAAGATGGAGGAGGCAGTGTTGGGTTAACGCTGTGGTTGGCTACTGGAAAGTTGGAAGGGGTTTGTGAGTGTAATAAAGGTGAGACCACTGGGGTGGGAGGGAATAGGGGGCATGGTGGGGAGCGAAGCCGGTAGAGACCCTGTTAGTTGCTCTTATTAGGGGGCTGGAAACAATCAGGTAACAGAGTTAACTGATAAATGAACATATGATAGTGACAAGGGTGGTTGTAGTTTTAAAAATGGTGCCTGCCACAGGTAATATTTATTAACTTTGGGATTGTCTTAAGGTAATAAACAGAGAAGGGGAGGAGAGAACAAGGGTGTGAGCAGACAGTTCTTTGTACTGCTGCTAATGATCCAAAGCAAAGACAAGTTTGTGTTTAAGAAACAATCACAATTGACCAAGGACTGCTCTGAAACTGTAAGTCATGTCTTAACCATTTCTCAGGTGGAAAAACAGGATAACCTTTCAGCAGGCTACTGTGGTCTCAGTTTAAATTAATAAACACACAGTATTGATCAATTATGGATACTATTTGCTAACATTAGGGAATAAGAGAGAAAGTGGAAGATGAGTGTGTGTGTGTGTGTGTGTGTGTGTGTGTGGAGGGGGGGGGGGCTGCTTACAAGCCAAAGCAGAGTGCTCTCCAGGGGAAAATGAATATTGGCTCAAACAGGTAGACACATACTCAAAGTTAACTTTAGCTGTTTGCAGACAGTTCTGACCCGGACTGCGCTTTTCTTATAAGAATGATAAAGGTGGTACCACAGTTGAATACTTAAGAGTGGTGTTAGGTCTGGAAAAAAGAGAGTACAGAGAGGAGTAAGAACTTTGAGATGGTAAAGATATATTAGAAAGATTACAAAAAACAAACTGAGCAAATAGCTACTGTATATGCAGGAAAATGTCTTGAAGCAACTACTAGTATATGCAGATACTGAGTAAATCGGAAAAACATCTGTTAGAAAAACCTCAAGACAGTTATGCAGTCACAGATAAAAATATAGCTAGCAGCACTCTGTTAAGGTTGTCTAATATGATTCTATCCACCAGTAACAGCACAATTATATAGAAATAATTAGACACCAGTATGAGCTGTCTACACACAACACAATTACATGAATAACATTAGTGAACAAGGTGCAGCTATGCAAACAGACCATACTATTATACTAAAAACAACTTGGTGCAGACAAAATGCTAGCATGGCATAGTAACTTCCAATAATAAAGCATAAATCATATTAGATGTCTAACACAATTCAACATAAACATATACAGTTGTAAAATGTCTAACACAATTCAACATAAATAGGCATTTACAGTTGTAAAACACTTACTGGAGAGACACTGAGCTCCTTCATGGGGCCTGTAGCAGAGTGGATTGTAGTTGTAAAAATGGTGCCTGCCACAGGTAATATTTATTAACTTTGGGATTGTCTTAAGGTAATAAACAGGGAAGGGGGAGGGAAGAACAAGGGTGTGAGCAGGCAGTTCTTTGTACTGCTGCTAATGAGCCAAAGGAAAGACAAGTTTGTGTTTAAGAAACAATCTCAATTGACCAAGGACTGCTCTGAAACTGTAAGTCATGTCTTAACCATTTCTCAGGTGGAAAAACAGGATAACCTTGTATCAGTAGGCTACTGTGGTCTCAGTTTAAATTAACAAACACACAGTATTGATCAGTTATGGATACTATTTGGTAATAGAAGGGAATAAGAGAGAAAGTGGAAGATGAGTGTGTGTGTGTGTTTGGGGGGGGGGGGGGCTGCTTACAAGCCAAAGCAGAGTGCTCTCCAGGGGAAAATGAATATTGGCTCAAACAGGTAGACACATACTCAAAGTTAACTTTAGCTGTTTGCAGACAGTTCAGACCTGGACTGCGCTTTTCTTATAAGAATGATAAAGGTGGTACCGCAGTTGAATACTTAAGAGTGGTGTTAGGTCTAGAAAAAAAAGTACAGAGAGGAGTAAGCACTTTGAGATGGTAAAGATATATTATACTAGCTATGCCTCCTTCTGCCAGAACTATAAGGTAGTTTCTACCGCCACCAGTCACTCCTGAACAGGTGCTTTAAGGCCCATAACAAAGGGTGTCCAATATTACTGTGCAATATTAATATTAATACAAATGGTAGTCTGACCAAGAGCAAGGTTGTTAGGAGCGTCCCACACAGTGTCACCAAATAAATATGCAAATACTCTCAAAACTTAAATATCTCTACAAAGATCAGCCACAATGAAAGGTTTAAATATGTTTAATAATAAATAATAAAAGAAGAAAATACTAAGTATATACTCACAGTGACATCAGAGTTCAGAATCACAGGAAATATTTAAAACAAATTTGAAGAACAGTCTCAGACAAATAAAGAAAATAATATCTAAACTAAGCTTTACTGTATTCCTGACTGTATCTAAGAGAATTACTATACTCTAGTAACTTACTAATAGAGAAAGGCAGGTGATGTGGTGAATGATTCTTCTTGTTGGCAGGTCCAAGACAGAACACAGAATGCTCTTTCTCACTAAGAGACTTCTCAAAATAATATCTAAAATATTACTGCTGGGATAGCTTGCAGAATGATATCATTTCTTGTGATTTGACTACTAGTACCCAGGTAAAACCCGCATTCCTGAAGCTGGCAGGACTTAGCACCTACCTGTAAAAATACACATACAAGGGCTTTTGCTCAGATCTTTAGCTGGTGCTGGAAGTCATAAAACAATTGCATTGCTTCATGCCTTCAGAGTAGTAATTAGTTCACCCCAAGACAATACAGAAAGCTTGCTAGTACAGACTTTGTGTCTCTGGCTGCCTTGAAAGTGAGATAGCATCTTTATGGCCTAGCCTATAAAGTGATTTAATTTCAGATATTTTTCGAAAGATTGCTGGACTGAGGTTAATCCTCCTGTTTCCTGTGTTAAAACACATACATTTAAACAGTTACAATAGTACATGTACATTTCTGTTCTCTGCAGTAGGCACACTGTGGTTACATTTCAAAGACAGCACTTTACAAATACATTTTCAACACACACGTCTGCACAAAGCAGTTTGATATTCACAAGACATACAGTTCTAATACATTTGTAACACAAGCATCTTATATGGCATACAGTTCTAAAACATTTGTAACACCAACATCTTATATAATTTAGTTTGATATTCACAAATGACATATAATTATTTACAAAATTCCAGAAAGCTGTGCTGACAGTGCCTCCTTTCTTCAAACTTCTATCCACCCAAAGACTCAAGCTAGTTTTTCAAGTGACACTTGAGAAACGTTGCTTGAGAGGGATGAGCCTATCTGCAAATACATTACTCCATACCCTGTCTTGAGATTCAAGCTGCCTTGGCATTGCTGGCCCCAGTACAGTGCTGCACTGTCATATCATATGCCTGCAACCCTTGGCTCCAGCATAGTAACTTGGGATTTTGCTGGCTGGCTTGCTGTAGCCATAGATCCCTCTCAGACTCCTCCTGCCTTCTACTACAAATACTAAGCACAATGGCCTCTCTATTATGGTAGGGTTTCATCATATTAACATGGTACAGTTTGTGCCTCTACCTCCTGCCTAGCAGTTATATCATGTAGTTAACATCACTGGCTTTCCTTACCACTTTGAAGGGACCCTCCCAAGCTGCCTGCAGCTTGTTGTGTCTGACAGGAATGAGAACCATTACTTGCTGCTCCACAGCATACTCTCTAGCTCAAGCATTCCTGTCATACCAGACCTTTTTCTGCTGTTGGGCCTCTGCCAGGTTCTCCTGGGCCAAACACATGAGTTCCTTGAGCCTTGTCCTGAGGTTTAGGACATATGACACAACAGACTCCTTGTGGGATTCACACTCACCCTCCCACTCATTCAGAATTAAATCTAGATGCCCCCTCAGCCTATATCCATACAGCAACTGAAAGGGTGAAAAACCTGTGGATCCTGGGGCATCTGTCTCTAAACAAACAACAGGTGGGGAAATATTTGTCCCACTCTCTCTTAAATTGCTTTGTAAATGCCTGTAGCATGGTCTTTAGTGTGGCGTTTAACCTCTCCGCCAGACCATTAGTCTGAGGGTGGTGGTGGGGTGGTCTTTAGGTGCTACATCCCACAGCACTCTCACAGACAAGTCAGCAGGTCTGACATGAAATTGGCACCTCTGTCAGTCAGTATTTCTCTTGGGAATCCTACTCTGCTGAAAATATCTAGCAAAGCATTTGCTACCATCTCTGCCTTGACGGAGAACAAGGCCACTGTCCCAGGGTATCTGGTAGCATAATCTACTACCACTAGGATATACTTCTTCCTTGTGGAACTTGGGGTACTCAGACACCCCACAATATCCATAGCTACCCTCTGAAATGGTTGCTCAATCACAGGCATCGGCACAATGGAGCTTTGACCTTGTCTCCTGCCTTGCCTACTTTTTGGCACTGCTCAGAGGTCCTGCACTACCCTGTTACATCCATGGAAATCCCAGGCCAGTAAAGGTTCTGCATAATATGTCTCTGTGTATGCTTTATGCCCGTATGACCTGCAAAGGGAATATCATGGTTCAATACAGCTAGAAGTGCCAGACGGTAGGCCTCCTTAGCTACCTCCCTCAAGCCTTGTAATGTAGGGTCTGAGAGTTGAGCCTGTCTCAACTCTCTCTCTGTAACCCTTTCCAGCTCCCCTTCCACAGGAAGTCTGGTATCCTCTGACAGTGTTGCCTCACTGTCAGCCTGGATACTACTACTCACCTCTGCCCTTGCAGTCACTCTCTCCAAGGGAACACCAGTACCCACCAGCAGCTGTGGCTCACCTTCAGTCTCACTGCTACAGGGTAGCTCCTTCCCTGAAGTAGGCACCTCATCAGTCCTGGCTTCAAGTGTGCGATCTGTCTGGGTCCCCCCAGGCTACCAGACCTACATGCCTGTCTCCAAGCCTGAATGCATGTCACTGCATGCACACAAGGTACTGCATTATCAAAAGCATTCCCTATCAAGACATCTGCAAGGATATCCTCAAACACGCCTACTTGCTTCCTTTTCCACCCACCCAGTTAAGGTGAACCCTAGCCAAAGGTATTTGTAATGGGGTCCTAAAGTTCTGACTGGAGTAGATTGCCCAAGCAGGAAGTGTTCTTCTTTAACCATTGCAGGCTTCACAATGGTTAGGTCAGAGGCTGTGTCTCTCTTAGCATTGGCCTGCTCCCCATCTACTAAGATAGGATATAAGCTCTTGTGGTAGTTTGGTACCCTTGTTGTCTCCAGACAACGTACCACTGGCATTCTGTTATTCCCACTTGCTGGCCCCCCTACCTTTTGTTCCTCACCTTGCCTCTGTGGACATCTATATGCTACATGGCCCTGCTGATTACATTTAAAAGTTTTAACCCTTGATCTTGGCCATGTACCTGAACTAGTGGCATCCCCAGTTACTGGCAGACTCTGTTGGGGTGCTTTAGGCTGCCCACCATGGGTTCCGTTATACCCATGTGCAGCACTGGGTATCCCTTTCCTGTGCAATGATGACCTGCTTGCTAGGTACAGCTCTCCGTTTTTCCACAACTCATTTGCAATATTGCAGTCCCTATTTGCCAACCAGATTCTCATGTCTTCAGCAAAGGGCTAAGGGCTTGTTCTCTCATCAAAAGGTCTGCCAGCCCTTCAAAAGTGGTGATCCAACACCCACTCACCCACCTTTGAAAGTAAGTACTTAACTCAACAATATAATCACAGACAGTTTCGTCTGCCTTGCATCTGTGCTCACAAAACCTTTTTCTATAAGCTTCAGGTGTTAACTTAAAACACTCTAATAAACAATTTTGAACTGTATTATAATTTAAGCAATGCTGTAGGTAGATTGGACACTCTAAATTGGCCCTAGGCGTGAGTGCGTGCATGTGTGTGCCTTCTGTGGAAGGTTGGGCGCCAGGCTGGCAACTCAACACCGTAAAAAGGATTTAAATTTGTACCTAATAGGAAAGTGGACATTAGTAAAGTTTTAATAGATTTGAAGTTATTTTTAAGAAAAAAAAATTTTGAGCTTTTATTTCATGGACAGAAGAATAACTGCTCGAATACTGGTGTTATAACTAGGAGAAGCACGTATAATCCACCCTTGCACCCACAACTAAAAAATGTTGAAGTTTTAATGGAAAAGAAATTAAGATCTGAATTATTTAAAAATAACATTATTCATAACCTTATGAAGGAAGAGAATACCCTACTAAGAGAGTTAAGAGATGATACGTCATTAAGAGTTATGAAAGCATATAAAGGGGGCGGATCTGTAATTATGGACCATATAACATATGAAGCTAAAATGATGGATACTCTGGAAAATTTAGACAGATATGTTAGAGCTTCTATTAATGAAATCAATATTGGAAATAGAAAAATATATCTAGTTTTGAATGATTTATTGTTGGAGGGCTCAATAGATTTACCAACTTACAAGTATCTACATGTAGAAAAGCCAAACGTGCCTACCATTTTTGGTGTGCCAAAAGTACACAAAAATGTTGAAAATCCCCCAATGAGACCCATAGTAGCCTCTGAAGGCTCAGTAACTGCACCCTTGGCTAAGTGGCTGGATTTCAAATTAAAGGGCTTAGCTCTGGAAGGGCAAGGAGTGGTTAAGGATTCTTGGGACTTGTTACGAAATCTAACACCTGAAGTTTATGATGAGAATATCATTTTTATTACTATTGATATTGTTGATCTATTTTCATCAATACCAAATGAAGAGGGCATGAAATGGTTTGAAGAAACATTGTTAAAATATGGTAAATATAGTAGTAATGATTTTTATCTTATCTTAACTTTAATGGAATTAGTTTTAAGTAATAATTACATGCATTATGAAGGGGAGTTTTTCAAGCAAACTCAGGGAGTAGCTATGGGTGCAAGATGTGCCCCCACTTATGTTAACATTATTTTGTCCGCATGGGAAGAAAGATACATTATTAATTCGAAATACAACCATTGTTGGAAGTTTTATAAGCGCTTTTTGGATGATATGTGCTTTCTATGGGTAGGTTCAGAGTTGGAGTTTTCTGAGTTTTTTGAATATATCTCAGTCCACTGATTTTTTGGATTTTACATATAAAATTGATATGAATATTCTAAATTATCTGGACATCTCCATAGGAAAGGGCAATGAATGCTTCTTCTCAAAAATCTATAGAAAGGAAACCTTCTCGAATTCCTATTTAGCTTTCAATAGTACTCACCCCTACCACCAAAAGAAAGGTATTGTGAAGGGGCAGTACGTAAGGGGAAGCCGTATGACTTCAAGAGAGAGTGATTTTGAAGATGAGTGTAAGAAGTTGCGTGAAATGTTTATTGTTAAGGGTTACCCTATTTCCCTTGTGGAATCCATAGAGAAGGAGGTTAGGGTAGGTAGGCAGGATAAATTTAAACCCATCCTGGGGGTCAGGGTAGGACTAAACGAGGCAAAATCGAAAGTAGATAAATATGAAGGAGAAAGCAATTTTGTAATGGACTTTAATGGGGACGCTGTTAAAATAAGAAAAATTTTGGAAGATGAATGGAATAGGTTTGGGGAAATTTCGGACCTGGAAGGAATTTTTGAGACACCTTTGAAATGTACTTACCACAAGGGGAAAAGTTTAAAGACCATTTTAGAGGGTAAAAATGAGTGGAACAAATTTAGAGATGGTAAAGTTGGCACTTTTAAATGCGGGCGATGTTCCCAATGCCCGTATATATGTACAAAGGAGATTATCTTTATTAGTTGTAGAGACAGATTGGTCCAGAGTAGATATTATGCGAACTGTGACACTAGTGGAATAGTATACTTAGCATTGTGTGATCACTGTGATGCATTTTATGTGGGTAAATCCGAAAGGAAGTTGAAAAATAGAATATACGAGCATAACTATGAGATTAGGACTAAATGCATTAACAATGCCCTGTATAAGCACAAAAGAAGTTGGCAGGAAGCTAAGTTTAGCTTTTTTATTTTGGAAGTGGTAGAAAAGAATATAAGGGGCGGTTTATGGGAAACGTCTATAGAATACAAAGAATTATTGTGGCAATTATCATTGGAAGCCAACAAGTTTCCAGGATTGAATGATGCAGTTTCCCTTGCCCCAGTCCTAAAGCTGAGAGCAGCAAAATTGTAGGTCTTATTTGCCTTTCATTTAGGTTCTCGAAAAATATTTGGCCCCCTTAGTTTGTTTGAATGGTACATAACACAAAATACAAAAATATGAATTAATGGAGGGATTATTTTGTTTGGTCTGTGGAATAAATAAATCCTTTTCCTAACACAAGAGGGTGCTATTGTCCATATAGAATTTTCAGTCATATTCTTAAATGTTTTTTAAAAGTATTTTATATTGTTATTAAAATGAATGTAGTATGGATGAAATATGTTTTTATAGGAAAGTATTTATATGACATATTTGTATTTTTTGAAGCATCAATTTTTAACAGTTAATGGTTATTTAATGTATTTTATGAAGCATTTTTAAAGTTTAATGAATTAAAACATTTAATTGAACTATTAATTAATTATTAGATAATTGATTGTGAGGGTATATATTATTGTGTATTTACTAGGTATGCATTCAGTTTTCTTCATCTGGGGAAGTCACTTGAAACGAAAATGCAGGATATATTTCTGTACAGCATTAATGTGTTAGAAGGAATAGGAGTCTCAGTGGAATAAAGTGTATTACGTATTACCAAGGATTCGAGCTTTCTTTTACAATTGCTCCTTTGTATTTGTGTCGACACCGTAAAACTCTACTGCCAATCATGAGCGGACAGGTGATCTGCTGTGGTGACCCCTAACCAGGAAAAGCCGAAAGAAGAAGAAGAATTATAATTTAAGCAATCAGTATCAGACAATTTAGAAACTGCAGTTACGGCTTTACCATGGAATAAGTTGGTCAGGAACTGTACCCAGAGCCCTTGGTCAACATTATACTGTTCGCATACTCTTTCAAACATATGACTAAAACTATCAAAACTTTACTGACCTTTATTACTTCTGTGGTACAATTACTCCCTTCCCCATTACCGCCCTGGCACTGGCATAGAGTCAGAAGCTCCTTTTCAAGTTGCTTCTGCCTCTCATTTTCTTTGGCTTCCAGATGTCTCAGTCTCTCTGCTGACTCTAATTCCATTTGTTTCTCCTGTCGCAGTCCCTCTGCTGATTCTAATTCCAAATGTATGGGCTCCAGTTCAAGTCTCTTTAACTCCAGATGGATTTTTAAGTCCTCTGAAGAAATGTTGAACTGTCCATTTCTGAGAGCTGTACATCCCCAAGGCCAGTCCGGCTGTCTTTCTGGTTGCTGGTCTGTGATGTAGCTGTGACTAAGACTGCAATCATTTCCACTTTAGTCAGGTTGGCATGCACCAGTCCTTTAGGTTGACACATCTCAGACAACTGGCGCCTTGTCAGCTTGCCATAATCCTCTGCTGACATGCTTGCCTGCAATCCCTGACTAACTAAGCTAACAAAAAATAAATAAAGTTATTGTGATATCAAACTCTGAATATCTACCATGTGTCTGCTTGAGAGTACAAACACTTTCTTTAGTGACCATTGTTTACGGGCTACTGGAGTTCAATATCCACAACACTGAATCCTGATATGTGATGTGGTAATCCCACCACTGCAAGCAATATGTGATGTGGATATCCCACCACTGCCCACCAATATGTGACGACCCACCACTGACAACCAGTATGTGACATGGATATGCCACCTGTGGGCCACTAATTAAGGAGCCTCAATCCTCAACACTAGCACCTGTGGGGGATGTTCAAAGGAGGATAATAGATACACACTCAGTATTTCCAGATGCAGCCCTCTGCATCAAGCGCAATTTCCCTTAAGAGCACACAGAGACCACAGTCAGCCAGGGCGAGTTTCTCACTCTTTCTCCAGATCCCCGTAAGACTCCACAATGGCACAGCTATAGAGTTGAGATCTCAGCTGAGTGACCAAGCCTAGACCTCCAGCACCCTCTCTGTTCAACCAGTGCTTCATGCCCCTGCCCAAGTAGCTGACACACACACTTTTTGAGGTTTGATTTACACACACACACACACACACACACACACACACACACACACACACACACAGATCTGGGAATGGCTGGCACAGGTTTACTAGCTATGCCCACTTCTGCCAGACTATAAGGTAGTTTACACTGCTGCCAGTCACTCCTCGACAGCTACTTTAGTGCCCTTAACAAAGGGTAACACAAAAATACTGGAGAAAGAAAGTCTGTACACTACTCAGTATATTAAAAAGTATTTAATTCACAGAGTATAAGCGCTTTCATTTTAAATGCTTTAAAACTTATCAGATACATTCTACTACAAATTTTCATTCATTTAAATATACTTAATTCATCATGTGACATTCCTACATTCATTCTTAAAGTGATACAATACTTATTCATTCAGGATCCACTTATAAAAATAGAAATAAAACGGAAATAATAACATTATAACTACAATGCATATAGATATATCCTGTACAAAATGAACAACTGGATCCATCTAATAAATAATTAGATTATCTCTCCCAAGATTATAACTTTAATACTGGGGCTATGCTGACATAATCATTAAGCCCTGGTTTACCTGTATGCTTCCAATCGCAGTTGCCATTTCAATTCCTGCTGTTCTAAAACTGTGGTCCATGGGCCACCCCTCGCATCTTTGTCCACTTTTTCCAATATACTAAATTTAAAACTATGCTCATCATTAAGCCCTGGTTTACCTGTATGCTTCCAAACACAGTTGCCATTTCAATTCCTGCTGTTCTAAAACTGTGGTCATGGGCCACCCCTCACATCTTTGTCCACTTTTTCCAATATACTAAATTTAAAACTATGCTCAGGGTGTTCATCTAGATGCGTAAACAGAGCATTTGTAATTTTTCTTTTTTTTTCACATCATACATATGCTCATATATTTGGTTACATAGTTTTAATGGAAGTACCGAATTTTTGAAATTTACTCATCAATATGATATGCAAGAGATGCCATATTTGGATGTATTAATTAGGAAGGATCATGATGAAAATGAATACATGGCTAGTGTTTATAGAAAGCCTACCTATTCTAATGTGCTTTTGCATTATTCTAGCTGTCACCCTTACATGCAGAAAAGAGCTGTTGTAAAAGTACAACTGGTACGGGCAGCTAGAATGAACAGCTTGAATAGGGACTTTTGTAAGGAGGTGGAGACTTTAACATGTCTGTTTATAAGAAGGGGATATCCATATGAAATGTTATATGAATTAATAAGAGAGGTATCACAAAAAAGAGAGAATGGTTATTATTTACCCATTTTAAAGAAAAGAAGGGATAACAATGACATCATAGGAATGGACAGGAACATAAATAGGAATTATACTAAGGCCTTCATCACTACTTTTAATGAAGCAAGTTCTGACATCAGATGGATTATGAATGAAAATTGGAAAGTGTTTTATGAAAATATAAACATGGTCAATGATCTCGGCAATACACACACTATTATATATAGGAAAGGGCGTAACATCAAAAATATGTTAGAAATGAAAAAGAAAAAAGTATATATTTTATGAATTGTAGGATGTATAATTGTGGTAGACACAATTACTGTAGATATATATTAGAAGGGAATGTTGTTAATTTAAGGGGTAAGAATTTTTATGTACAAGGGCGATTTAATTGTGAAACAATGGGAGTTATATATGGGGCTAGATGCCAAATATGTGAAGGGTTTTACATCGGAAAAACAGAACGAAAACTACATAACCAAATATATGAGCATGTGTATGATGTGAAAAAAAGAAAAATCACAAATGCTCTGTTTAGGCATCTAGATGAACATCCTGAACATAGTTTTAAATTTAGTATATTGAAAAAAGTGGACAAAGATGTGAGGGGTGGCCCATGGACTGCAGTTTTAGAACAGCAGGAATTGAAATGGCAACTGCGATTGGAAGCATACAACTACCCAGGGCTTAATGATTATGTCAGCATAGCCCCGGTATTAAAGTTCAAATCTTGAGAGAGATAATCTAATTATTTATTAGATGGATCCAGTTGTTCATTTTGTGCAGGATATATCTATATGCATTGTAGTTATAATGTTATTATTTCCGTTTTATTTCTGTATTTATTTTTATAAGTGAATCCTGAATGAATAGTTATTGTATCACTTTAAGTATGAATGTGGGGATGTCACATGATGAATTAAGTATATTTAAATGAATGAAAATTTGTAGTAGAATGTATCTGATAAGTTTTAAAGCATTTAAAATGAAAGCACTTATACTCTGTGGATTAAATACTTTTTAATATACGGAGTGGTGTACAGAGTTTTTTTCTCCAGTATTTTTATGGATTTTTGGAGTTTGTATCGGTCTGTCTGTGTCCTTAACAAAGGGTGTCCATTCTTACTGTGTAATATTAATATTAATGCAAATGGTAGTTTGAGCAAGAGCAAAGCTGTTAGGAGGGGCCCACGCAGTGTCACCAAATAAATATGCAAGTACTCTCAAAACTTAAATATCTCTACAAAGATCAGCTGCAATGAAAGGTTTAAATATATTTAATAATAAATAATAAAAAACAAGAAAATGCTAAGTATATACTCACAGTGACATCAAAGTTCAAAATCACAGGAAATATTTAAAACAACATTGAAGGACAGTCTCAAACAAATAAAGAAAAATAATATCTAAACTAAGCTTGACTGTATTCCTGACTGTATCTAAGATAATTACTATACTCTAATAACTTACTAATAGAGGAAGGCAGGTAATGTGGTGAATGGTTCTTCTTCTTGTCATGTCTAAGACAGAATACAGAATGCTCTGTCTCAGTAAGAGACTTCTCAGAATAATTTCTAAAATATTCCTCTTGGGATAGCTTGCAGAATGACATCATTTCTTGTCATCTGACTTCTATTGCCTGGTAAAACCCCCATAGCTGAAGCTGGCAGGACTTAGCACCTACCATTAAAAATACACATACAAGGGCTTTTGCTCAGATCTTTGGCAGGTGTTGGAAGTCATAAAACAATTGTATTCTTTCATGCTTTCACAGTAGTAATTAGTTCACCCCAAAGACAATACAGAAGGCTTCCTAGTTCAGACTTTGTGTCTCTGGCTGCCTTGAAAGTGAGATAGCATCTTTATGGCCTAGCCTATAAACTGATTTAATTTCAGATATTTTTCTAAAATTTGCTGGACTGGGGTTAACCCTCCATTTTCCTGTGTTAAAACAGATGCATGTAAACAGTTACAATAGTGCATGTACATTTCTGTTCTCTGCAGTAGGCACATTGTAGTTACATTTCAAACACACACGTCTGTACAAAGCAGTTTGATATCCAAATGATGTACAGTTCTAATATAACACAAGCATCTTATATGACATACAGTTCTAATATATTTGTAACACCAGCATCTTGTATAAATTAGTTTGATATTCACAAATGACATATAATTATTTGCAAAATTCTGGCCAGCTGTGGTGACAGTACTTCCTGTCGTCACATCATGGTTTTCTACTAAACTGTTTTCCATTATATGTTAATGAACAATGTATGCAGATTCCGCTGTTTAGAATTATTAATGTTTATTTTTATTGACTTTGGTCAAATAATGTGACAGTAACTTAGATGTTAATTGCTTCTCTGAGACTTAGGAACCATTTTATTAAAGCAGTTCAATCAAAACACTTGTGGTAGAAAGTCTTACCTAGTTGCAAAAAAAAAAAAATGAGGAGAAAAGAGAAAGGATATCAATGAGAAGGAATCCAAGCTAGAGGGACAGAGGCAGACAGTAGTGAAGAAGGATGAAGGGGAGACAAAACCAGAGGCTGCTGTACAGGTAGCAATAGCAGAAGGAAAGTAGGAAGGAAGGAATTCGCTGGGAGGGTTACTTTGTTAGAGGGGAAAAAAGAAGGAGAGTTAGACTGAGCAGATGATCAGGAGGAGAAGAAGTCTATGAGGTCAGGGGCTAGTAGACATATCACAGGGTGGCAAGAAGCATGATGCATAGCTGAAGAGTGGCGGAGTGGTGGTGGGTGGTAAGGAATTGATCACCATGGTTATCATATAGGGGGTAGAGAAAGTATGAATTTGGTGACAGAGAAAAAAGAAGTAATGAAAACTGTACCCATTGTGAAGACAGAGAGGAGGGTTAATTAATAGAAAGAGGAACTGGAGACTAAAGAGAGGAATGAAAAGAAGCAGAAAGGGAAGACAAATGAAGAGAATAAAAGGAGTGCAGCCTACAAGTGGAAAACTTTAGGAAGAGTACAGCAGGGGTGAAAATAGAATCATGTACACAAGAAGAAGAGAGGTAACTGGCAAGGACTTTTTTACTACAAAATTGGGACTTTTAACAGTTCTAACAATTGGTGAATTAATTGACTCATTACAAAAATGAAGTGTTCCCCTCCACAGTCATATTGTCTTCTGCACCCTGTGCAAGGAAGATATTGCCCCTATATCACATTACATAGACATTCCACACACAGATTCAGGTGTATATCACAAAATCAAAAGCTTGCAAGTTCGAAGCTCAAAACTTCGAACTTGCAACCTCGAAAATTGAAAACATCGAAACGTAAAGCGGAGATCACCATAGAGCACGGGAAAGGAGGAGTTCCCTTTACTGTACTGTAGTGCGATCTCGGAGTTGGTATATTTACGTAGTGGGGGTGTGGGGAGTGCAGGCCCTGTATAGAGTGTTTTTTGTGTTGTTTTGGGTGTTTAGTGTTTTTTATTTTCACGTTTGATGTTTTCCGTTTTCGAGGTTGCTAGTTTGCAGTTTTGAGCTTCAATATTGTTAGCTTTCAATCATGTGATATAAACACCACAGATTCATATATATATATATATATATATATATATATATATATATATATATATATATATATTAGTGTTGTCTTACATCAAGAAGTTTTTCAGTTACGTTCTGATCTGAGCTGGGGTGCCTTCTGTACAGAAGTGGCATGTCTTGACTGTGTTTGCATGGTTTTCTCTAGGCACTCTGGTTTCTTCCACATTCTAAAGACATTTAGTAGGTAGACTAGACACTCTAAATTGGCTGTAGGTGTGCATGTATATTTTTAGTTTGCAAGAGCAACCATGGCACAGCTAACTACCTGGTGGTGTGAACATTGGCTCTAGATTATTGTCACTGTTGAAGTGAGACCCCAACTCCTTGTACAAAAATGGGAGAAGGGGTTGTGGATGGTTGGATGGCTGGCTGGGTGGATATCTATCTATCTATCTATCTATCTATCTATCTATCTATCTATCTATCTATCTATCTATCTATCAATCTATCTATCTATCTATCTATCTATCTATCTATCTATCTATCTATCTATCTATCTGTCTATCTGTCTATCTGTCTGTCTGTCTGTCTGTCTGTCTGTCTGTCTGTCTGTCTGTCTTTCTATCTATCTGTATGTCTGCATCATGCTAATTCCATGGTTACATAGTTACAGGAAAAAGAAGAACATTTGGAAAGAGTGATACCACTAAATGGGAGAAACAGAACTCTGACTGCCCCATTAGAACTAAGGGAACACTGCTGTGGACTTGTAAAACTGATGAGTTGCAACCTTATGTGTTGATGCTTGTTGTGTGAGGGAAGGTGGAAGGTGGCAGGGACAGGGAAGAAGACTGTAGGGAGGTTGTAGCTGGATCTGGAAAAACTACAGCTAGAAGTTGAAGTGACATGGAGCAGGAGGGAAACAAAATGTCAGCCAGAGTGGAGAAAGAGAGGAGGATTTTGTTGCATGGACAGTCAGTTGGTAAGCAAAGGGACTAAAAGCCTTGGCAAGGGTGGCAGCAGGGACTACGTTAGTGTAAAATTAGATTTCAGAGCTAAAATTAAATAAGACATGGAAAAAGGTGAACAAAGTATCACTGTTTGGGAATGAGTGGATGTTACTGTGCATGTAGGCACAGCAAACTGTTAATAATATATGTCACTTTGCATCCCCTGCAAGTCTGCTGACTCATCCCTGTGAACTCCTCTGCAGATTTCATTGGTTGCCAGTTAGTAGGAGTAGTGCGCCCCTTCTGCTTGATAGCATTCTATACAAATTATTACAATTACAGTGCAAGCAGGGAGAAAGGGTCTGCCCATCCTTGAGGGAGAGACAGTGGTTCTTGCTCTACTTCAGCTGCAGCTCCAATGACAGGGCCCTGTTACAGAACAGAAGCCTGTCATGCAGTGAGGCATGGGGGTGGGGCTACCCAAGCCAGTGATGGTAGCCCCTGTTGACATATATGGGGCAGCATGTTTGTACCGACTGATGTGGAGTAGGCAGACCTTGTGGTTATGCAAGCACTCATGTCACCACTAGGAGGAATGTGGAAGTTAGGTTCATAAATGAAATCTGCTCTCATTGCCAGGATTACTACCTCCACTGCTGGCCTTTGAAAGGCTTGATGTTTGGCCATCATGGGAGGCAAAAACTATACAATAAAAAAATTACAGCACTGACCGCCCTTGCACAGTGAATTAGTAGTTCCAATTATTGCATACTCCCTCATAAATAGCAGTATCAATTCATTTCTTTTAAGAATACTGTCATATGAATTACATTTAGGTAAAAACATTTTTTCAGAAACTGGGCCAGCATCCTGGAACTACATACCTGAAAACAGTTGCACACGGGGGACATTATCCACAAAAGAATAGGAACATCTATTTAAAGATAATACACTTCTTCATTAGTAAATGTCAGGTATATGTACTGACCTGTAGCTGTGAAATAACCCATTTTGAAAGCTGTTGTAGGAAGAACCAGCTGATGAACAGTACTTTAAGTGAAAAAAATGTAAAAAATATTCCCATGTAAATAACTAATGACGTTGTCATTAAGGTGTTGTGAGTTTATGGTTGACTTTCTCAGTCACATATTACTGTAACCATTGTGATATGAACTTAAACCTTACTGTATGTATGCATACTTGCTGTCATACCTCTCAAGTGTACCTCATTATGAGGAACGTACCTCATTTGGGGGGTCTTAAAAAGTTCATGTTCCTCAAAGTTCCCCGAAGTTCCACATTGAAAGACTCTGTCACACATTCAGTGTTAGGAGTTTTTTTTAAGTGAAATCCATGGTAAATAGAACTGAATCATATTAATTCATTAAAAAATATCTTCTTTATAAGTAAAATCAGCATATTTTAACCATCCTATGGCCTTCCTAGTTAAAGTTGTTAGTAAGCCATTAGTATGTGTTCCACATTTTGCCCATTTGTTCCACATTATGAGGGCTAGTGTTCCTCATTTTGGAGATGGAAGGTTGAGAGCTATGCTTGCTGTAGGTATGTATATGCATTGCTGTTTGCTGTGTAATCTGCTAATCTCTGGGTACAGGTCATGGCTGAAAAAGGTCAGTTAACCAGTCTACCTTCCAGGTTAACAAACAACTAAATAAAATAAATTAAAAAATCCAATAAATCTGAGCTGGAAAATATTTAATCATAATTACACTTTTAAATTGAGACTGTATGCGTGTGTGGGGGGAGGACAGGGGACTACAAAAACATAAGAGAGTGTTAGGTCCCTAGGCAAGAGATAGAAAGAGAAAATGGACCTAGAATGTAACAGAGAAAAAAAAATAAGCATGACTTAGCGCATGGCTGTGTAATAATACTCTGCAGTCAGAGCAGTCTTGGTAGGAAGATGTGAGGCTGTAGGTAGTGCTCCATGAGGGGAAGATGGACATTGCTGGATATTACTGTTATCATGGAAACATGTGCCAAAGACAGGATGAGGGTGGCACACCAATCCACAGAAGTGTAAGAAGTTCAGGAATTACAAGACTGGAAGACAGGATCGAGAAGAAATGGGAATATGTAAGAGAATGTGCCTGGTCACCTTGGTTGACTTCTTTGAGTCATTCACCAGAGCTGTGGATGAGGACAAGACAGTTCATACAGCCTACCTAGACCTGGCCAGGGCATTTTATACCATTCCCCACTCAGGAATTATTGGTAAACTCACCAAACTAGGCATCAACCCATATGTCACTAGGTCGGTTACAAATTGGCTCACAGATAGATCCCACAGTGTGAAAGTAGTGGACTCCAAGTCAGACTGCTGACCAGTCAGGAGTGGAGTCCCACAGGGATCGGTCCTGGGTCCTCTCCTGTTTGGCATCTACTTCTCAGAAGTCCAGGCCAACACGGAGGGAATCTGGATGACCAAGTTTACAGACGACTGCAAGCTGGGAGCCATTATTAACTCCCCAAGTGATACAGACATCCTGCAGAAAGGCCTCACTGAGACCAGTGACTGATGTTGAAACCATGGCCTTAAGCTTAATGCCAAAAAATGCATCATCATCCCCTTTGGGAAAACTCAGTTTCCACTAATTACCACATCGATGGGAGCCCACTGAACACTGAAGGCGTTATAAGAGATCTGAGGACACAGGTTGACAGCAACCTCTCCTTTGACCACTACATTGCCACTGTGGTCAGAAAGTCCTTCTATGTGGCACATCTCATTACCAAAAGGTTTGCATCCAGGAAGAAAGAGGTCATCATCTCTCTCTACTCTTCCCTCATTAGGCCAGTCATCAAGTATAATGCCCTATTTGGGATGTACCTCACTAGACAAATGCAACAGCTAGGAAGGCCACAAAAAGTACCTCATGAAGAGGAACCTATGCCTTAAACACGTTTTACATGTACAGACTCAAAAAAATTCCAGCTATTCTTTGTCTCATATTGTCTACTAAGAGGTGATCTCTGCTTGACTTACAAAGCCATGTCTGACCCAGCTCTGTTAGAAATGCTACATCTAAAGAAATCCCAATCCCTCTGCCACCACACAGTCCAGAGACCTCAACCTCAACCTCATTACCACAATCAACAGAACATGCTGGAGGGACAGGGCCATAAGCCGGAGACTGCCCATGTTCTGGAATAGACTTCCCATACATGTCAAGCGGAGCACCTCACTGTCCCTCTTCAAGTGACATCTTGATAAGTGGATGGGAACTAGAAAGTTCACCCTGGGGGTCACTCCAGTGGCTCTACTTGATAGAGGCACAGGGAACTAACACTGGGTGGCATTATGCCAGGGCACTTATATGGGCTAGGCTTGTAAAGGCTCCAGGGCCACTAGTCTAGTACACACCTATGAACCTATAGGCAAGGCAAAAGAGGGTGAAGAACATCAGCCTGTGAATGGGGCAAAGAAGCAAAACTAGTCAGTACTTTGGGGAGGGAGTGCAACAGAATGGCATAGGGTAACAGTCCCTCCCTAGCACATCTAGGAAAGAGGATGAGTGAATGTGGGAAAAAACAAGGGTATGGAGTACGATGAGGAGGAGTATACTCACAATGGAAGTGGATACTCTGAGATCCATTCTAGAAGATAAAAAAAAAAACAGCCAGCACCATTTGTGAAGGAAAAAAAGACTATTAATAAAGTCACTCCATAGTCAACAGACTGGTTTCGGCCCGATGGCCTTTATCAATGTATAATATTAACTGCAGTCAACCAATATATATATATATATATATATATATATATATATATATATATATATATATATACACACAACATATTAAATTGTATATTTAAAATCAATCAAGGTAGAGATGTGATAGGAAGGGACTAAAGGTTTGGACCATGAGGGTTTCAGCCGGCTGGTGCAGCATCCTGTGTATGTTTTAACCAAACTTAAGGGATTCAGGGATGCTCATGTAAATGAGCTGTTGCTCAGCAGAAATCAGTGTGTGTGTGCGTGTGTGTGTGTGTGTGTGTGTGTGTGTGTGTGTGTGTGTGTGTGTGTGTGTGTGTGTGTGCGCACGCGCGCACGTGTGTACATGTGCTAAGTATAAGAAACTAGATACATGTTGTTGCAACATTCAGGTACCTGGATTATGCTCTGCAGGGGGATGGGCTCTGAAATGAAGTACAGGTCTGGAGGCAAATCAGGAGCATGAAGAATCTGTGGGAAAGGGACAGGAACAGGGTACTCATGGCTTTGAGAAACAGTTTGTGGAAGAGTTAAGAAGAGATAAAGAGAAGACTAACATGTATATAGGAATATGAGGCTAGTGATTAGGACAAGAAAAGAGCATACGAGTGGTAGAAGTGATGGATGAGGAATTGGAGGAGACATAGTAAAAGTAGTCAAATGGAAGAGCAAAAAAAGACCAAAGGTAGCTAAGTCACTTATTAAATGGAGTTAGCAGAAGTGGTCAGGAAGGGGAACAATGTCTTTTTAGGCATGTGGCAGAAAGGAAGAGGTGGGGAGGATAAACATGGGCAGTCTGAGTGGGTGTGGGATGATGATCACAGAAGACAGGGGAAATAACCATGCTAATTAATAAATATTTTGCCACAGTAAGCACAAAGAAAAGAGAGGAAATTCTCTACTATAATGTAATTACAGTGGGGAAATCAGTAGACAGACATGAGGATGGAGAGGTAAGAAATGAAGAGGGTGGTACCCACCTTAAGCAACGATAAGCCATGGAGACCAGACATGTTGTCTTCTTGAATCCTCAAGTATCAAGTCAGTGTGTCAGCACACCCCGATACAATCTTTAACATATCGTTGTCCAGTCAGGAAGTGCTTCAGTACTGCAAGGCAACAAGAGTGATACCCTTACACAAAGGGTTGCTTTGACAGAAAAAATATGGAGATGCTGTGGGACATTTAGCCTAACATCTGTGGCAGGGAAAATCAACTCATTGTTTTCCTGTAGGATAGCCTTAACAGACTGCAACTAATATTGTGTTTGTTGACAAAAGAAGCTGTCAGCCAAATCTGATCCAGTTTTATAACCGTTTTTCAGCAGAAACCTACAGAGAGTAGTAAAAGATGTGGTGTACCCAGACTTCACTAAGATCATTGACTCAGCCCATAGGGGTCCTAGGAAACCTGCATGGATTAGGGGTAGGACCTAGAAAAAGGAAATGGATTGCAGCATGGTTGGAGGGTAGTAAATAGATGTTTGTACCAGAGGGGTGAATTCTAGCTCCATTACTACTTGGTGTGATCATCCAGATGTATCCGATGAATGAGAGAGAAGCTCAACAAGTGATTTGGGGGAATAGTGGAGGATGGAGGGAGTCTAGTGAAGGTTTAGAAAGACTGATCAAGTAGAGGTAAGATGACAGCTGATGCTTCTCTGCAGACACACAGAAAGTACTGCAATTAGAACATAATGATTCTGGTGCCATGTACCAGTTGGGGAGTAAGATTGGTGATTAAAGAACAGGCAAAGGGTCCTTGGGATATTTATTACTCTTAGGATGGACCACCAAGAGTAGAATGGGGGCAGCAGTGAACAGAATAGTGAGGTGAATCCTCAGGATGATAGACTGCAGAAGCAAAGAAGGAATGCTTGGTGATGCCCTTAGTCTGTCAGGCTGGTCTGAGCTCACACCTTTAGTATCTTGTACAGAGCTGGAGACTATACAAGGACAGCGACCTCAAGCTATTGGCAGGTGTCAGAAAAAAGCCACTACAAGATTGTGAGATGTTGGGGAAAATGTATGACCAGGGCTCAGAGGAGATGATGCTACTGTTATTGTTAAACACCAGATAAAATAGGACAGACAAGAAGTTGGAATATTAACTATACTTACAGGTTTGTCTCCTGTCATCAACCAAATGTAATGTAGTGAATATCAGCAGCCTAACAAATTTGGAACTTTCATAACAAAACAAAAACTTGAAGGTAAAAACAGTCACGGTTTAGTGCTGTTGTCTTATATAAAAGACATTCCCCTGGATTTACTATTCTTCTGTGCAGGACTAGCTTAGTCCTGCACGAACGCGGCCATTTAGGAGCAGCATGCCATGCATATTAATGAAGGCACGCTGCCTGAGCTCCTAATCTTACACGGAGCATGTAAGAATGCAGGGGGCCTGTCTGAGAGCAGAGCTATCAGAATATACATGCCCTCGCAATGAAGAACTGCAGAAAGGCCAAAGGAATGAGCGAGACCGCTCATAGGATACTGCATATCCCCAGCAACATTCCCCCACATGTACAACAGCAATAGTAAATACAAATAAACAAACCTTTTTTTTTTATTAAGAATCCGATTAAAGCTAACAATAGGTATGCGGGTGTGCCCATCCCTTAGCTACGGTTAATGCAGCTTAAATGGCTGAAGAGGATAACTAGGAAGATATATGCAAATGAAGCAGTATAGCAATAGTGTAGTGGGCAGAGCATTCGCCTTACGAGCAGGCATTCCCAGTTCGAGTCCCACTGCAGCACATTCCATTTTCCATGGCAAATCACATTATGCCCAATATTTTAGTTGCATAACCTACTAAATAACATATATTTGTGAACTGGAGTACTGCATTAAATGCACATGTGAGGTGTCAGTGTCATAGTGTTGAAAAGTCCTCAGATAAGCACATGTGCCCCATTCATGCATACATACATACATACAGTATATGTGCACAGGAATCATGGATACAAATGGAAGGTAAAATGTGTAATGAATGACAACTCCATACAGCTTCCAAATCTCCCACCTTCCAAGAACCATTAGATATTACTGTCTAAATCAGTGCAATTGTAAGCGGGAGTAAGCACTAGTAAGCAAGTGTAAGCACCAATAAGCAGTAGTAAGCATATTTAAGCACTAGTAAGTGAGTTCAAGCCTAACCCAGCCACTGGGGATGCACAAGCCAGTGCATTTCTTTGTGCTGGTCCCAAGCCCAGATAAATGGGGAGGGTTGAGTCAGGAAGGGCATCCAGCGTAAAAATTCTGCCACATCACTTATGGCGCAAATATTTTATATTTCCATACCAGATCGGTCGAGGCCCGGGTTAACAACGACTGCCACCAGTACTGTTAGCCAACAGGGTGCTGGCGGAAATTGGGCTACTGTTGGCCGAAGGAGAAGAGGAGGGTGAAGGCATGCCCGAAGGCAGGAAGAGAGGAGGAAGGTTATGAGTGTAGCAGTGAGGGTAGGACCTTTGAATGTTGGCAGTATGACTGGTATAGGAAGAGAGCTAGCTAATATGATGGAGAGAAGGAAGGTTGATATATTGTGCGTGCAAGAGACCAGATGGAAGGGAAGTAAGGCCAGGTGTTTAAGAAACGGGTTCAAATTGTTCTATCATGGTGTGGATGGCAGGAGAAATGGGGTAGGGATTATACTAAAGGAACAATATGCCAAGAGTGTTTTAGACGTGAAGAGAGTGCCTGACAGAGTAATGTTTATGAAGCTTGAAATTGATGGTGTAATGATGTATGTTGTTAGTGCATATGCTCCACAAGTTGGGTGTGCAATGGATGAGAAAGAGAAATTTTGGAGTGAGTTGGATGAAGTTGTGAGTGTACCCAAGGGTGAAAGACTAGTGATTGGAGTGGACTTTAATGGGCATGTTGGTGAAGTGAACAGAGGAGATGAGGAAGTGATGGGTAGGTATGGTGTTAAGGAGAGGAATGCAGAAGGTCAGATGATTGTGGATTTTGTGAAAAGGATGGACATGGCTGCGGTGAATATGTATTTTAAGAAGAGGGAGGAGCATAGGGTGACATACAAGAGTGGAGGAAGATGCACACAGGTGGATTATATCCTATGTAGGAGGGCCAGTCTGAAGGAGAATGGAGATTGTAAAGTGGTGGCATGGGAAAGTGTAGTTAAGCAGCATAGAATGGTGGTCTTTAGGATGACGTTGGTGATCAAGAAGAGGAGGAGGAGTGTGAAAGCAGTGGCAAGGATTAAATGGCGGAAGTTAAAAAAGGGTGATTGTGAAGTGGAGTTTAGGGAAGAGTTAAGACAGGCACTGGGAGGCAGTGGAGAGTTATTGAATAGCTGGGTAACTACAGCAGAACTAGTAAGGGAGACTGCTAGAAAGGTGCTTGGTGTGACATCTGGACAGAGGAAGGAGGACAAGGAGACCTGGTGGTGGAATGAGGAAGTACAGGAGAGTATACAGAGGAAGAGGCTGGTGAAGAAGAAGTGGGATTGTCAAAGAGATGAAGAAAGTAGACATGATTATAAGGAGATGAGGCGCATGACAAAGAGAGAGGTGGCGAAAGCTAAGGATAAGGCGTATGGAGAGTTGTATGAGAGATTGGACACTAAAGAGGGAGAAAAGGACCTGTACTGATTGGCTAGACAGAGGGACAGAGCTGGAAAAGATGTGCAGCAAGTAAGGGTGGTAAAGGATAGTGAGGGAAAGGTACTCACAAGAGAGGAGTGTCTGTTGAGTAGATGGAAAGAGTATTTTGAGAGGCTGATGAATGAAGAGAATGAGAGAGAGAGAAGGTTGGATGATGTGGGGATAGTGAATCAGGAAGTGAAACAGATCAGCAAGGAGGAAGTAAGGACAGCTATGAAGAGGATGAAGAATGGAAAGGCTGTTGGCCCTGATGACAAACCAATGGAAGCATGGAGGTGCTTAGGAGAAATGGCAGTGGAATTTTTAACTAGATTGTTTAATGAAATTTTGGAAAGTCAGAGGATGCCTGAGGAGTGGAGAAAAAGTGTTTTGGTACCTATCTTTAAGAATAAGGGTGATGTGCAGAGCTGCAGTAACTACAGAGGGATAAAATTGATCAGTCACAGCTTGAAGTTATGGGAAAGAGTAGTAGAAGCTAGGTTAAGAAGGGAGGTGATGATTAGTGATCAGCAGTATGGTTTCATGCTAGGAAAGAGCACTACAGATGCAATGCTCTGAGAGTGTTATTGGAGAAATACAGAGAAGGTCAGAAGGAGTTGCATTGTGTCTTTGTAGACTTGGAGAAAGTATATGACAGTGTGCCTAGAGAAGAGTTGTGGTATTGTATGAGGAAGTTGGGAGTGGCGGAGAAGTATGCAAGAGTGGTACAGGATATGTACGAGGGTAGTGTGACAGTGGTGAGGACTGCAGTGGGAGTGACAGATCCGTTTAAGGTGGAGGTGGGATTACATCAAGGATCAGCTCTGAGTCCTTTCTTATTTGCAGTGGTGATGGACAGGTTGACAGATGAAATCAGACAGGAGGCCCTGTGGACTATGATGTTTGCAGATGACATTGTGATCTGTAGTGAGAGTAGGAATCAGGTTGACGAGACTCTGGAGAGGTGGAGATATGCTCTAGAGAGCAGAGGAATGAAGGTCAGCAGGGCTAAGACAGAATATATGTGTGTAAATGAGAGGGAGGGTAGAGGAATGGTGAGGATGCAGGGAGTAGAGTTGGTAAAGGTGGACGAGTTTAAGTACTTGGGATCAACAGTTCAGAGTAATGGTGAATGTGGAAGACAGGTGAAGAAGACAGTACAGGCAGGGTGGAATGAGTGGAGAAGGGTGTCAGGAGTGATTTGTGACAGATGGGTACCAGTAAGAGTGAAAGGGAAGGTCTACAAGAGGGTAGTGAGACCAGCTATGTTATATGGGTTGGCGACAGTGGCACTGACAAAAAGGCAGGAGTCAGAGCTGGATGTGGCAGAGTTAAAGATGTTAAGATTTGCACTCGGTGTGACTAGGATGGATAGGATTAGGAATCAGTATATTAGAGGGTCAGCTCATGTTTGAAAGTTTGGAGACAAAGCAAGAGAGACGGGATTGCATTAGTTTGGACATGTGCTGAGGAGGGATAATGGGTATATTGGGAAAAGATGCTAAGGATGGAGCTGCCAGGTAAGAGGAAAAGAGAAAGGCCTAAGATAAGGTTTATGGATGTGGTGAGAGAGGACATGCAGGCAGTTGGTGTGACAGAGCAAGATGCAGAGGATAGGAAGAAATGGAAAGAGGTGATCCGCTGTGGCGACCCCTAACGGAAAAAGCCAAAAGATGATGATGATGAAGTGAGTTCAAGCCTGTTTGCGTGGGGGTAAGCAATGAGCACACAGGTTAAGCAATATTGAAGCTAACTCTCTGTAAGCATATTTAACCGGAGGTTAGCATTGCTTACTCTCGTGCAAACCTGCACAAACCCACTTACAACTGCTCAAAAGAGCCTTAATCACTCTGTATCCAACGGCCCTTGTTCTGCCCAGCAACAAAATAAACAGCCTTGCCGGTCTTGAACTCAGGACCCTATACGCTATAGTCACAGTAGTTAACCACCAAGCCATCACAGCAGTACAGAAGAATGAGGTATCACCAAACAAGTCTTCACTATAGTAAAATCAAACTGAACCTGTGAAAGGAATCAGTATACAGTCATATGTTCTATAACCCACTACATAACATAAATATGTGAACTGGAGTACAGCAGTAAGCCCAGATGTGAGGTGTAATTATAACAGAGCATTGAAGTCCCAAATAAAACACAAGGACACCATACAGTGTACATACACATGAATCATTGATACCAGGCATATATATATATATATATATATATATATATATATATATATATATATATATAAGATGTAATGAATAAGAAATCAATGCAAAAAAGAAAATATAATGCAAAGTCTAATGTAAGCAATGCTAGGCATTGCACAGGCCAGCTTAGGAGGTGCAAGCAATGTGTAGGCCAGCTAACTCAATGTGCCCAGTGTTATACCCCTTTAAACAATGCCATCCTTAGATAAGCAGGTTTGCCCATAGCCTAGCCTTTTCAAAACTGGCCAGCCATGGAAAAGTGCAGTTAATCTGCCCTACTTAAACCCAACAGGTGGGAATACATCTCATAACTGGTTGTAGCTTCCCCTTGCAGGCACTATGCCAGAAAGGGGAGAAGGTGTGCGCTTCCAGGCACAGTGCTGGTGCATCCAGGAGTCCAGAATCATGGCAGGACTCCTCATCAAAGACCATGAGCAGAGACTGCTGCAGGGCCAGTACCAGGGTTCCCAATACAAGGCAGAAGCCAGGGACCATCTCGTCCATGACCTCACCAGTGCCACTGGCATACCCCAAATTGGTGAGCAGGTCGGCTTCACTATGCCAATCTGAAGTGGTGTAATGGCGACCTCTTGGAGCAGTGGATCCAAGAGTCTAGAACAGCAGGGGATGTCCCAGCTGTGTGTAAGTATCACTCCACTATGTGTGTAATAATTGCCATCTCATGTATATCATGGATTGGTATGGCTAATATCCCTCTTATGTCCTCCACAGCTGCAAGTGAGTGGGCCATGAACCAGGAGGCCCATGGAAGTCGCCTGGAGAGGTTGCAACATGAGGCAGGTCAGTAATACTCTTGCATCTACTGTCACAGGAAATACATCTAAAAGTATTAGTAAATTAATTGCCTGTATAAAACCTGTATTGTTTAAGGCAAGTACTACATACACTGGAGAATATGGCAAGAAGAGTCTCATATAGTTTGTATGTAAATAAAAGCGTAATAGCCTGACAATAAAAGTCTAACTGCTGGACTGCATGTGTATACTCTGGTATCATATGGTAATGTAAATTTGCAATTACGTAATAGTACTGTTGTATTAAGCACTGTTACCTACACTGTGCACCATAAATAGAATGTGTAGGAATTCCTGTATATGACTGGTGTAATCCCCAGAGGCCAGTTAGTACAACTGAGAGACACATAGACAGAAAACAGTGAAAAGGCAGACAACAAAATCTGAATAGCACATCCAACTGAGAAGTGAACTGCTGCATTTTTAGCACACACAGCCATGGTTAGAATCCTGGCAGTGGTAGTAGTCTGCATACAGAATCATACCTCACAACTATACAGATATGTCCAGAATGTCCAGTAAAGTGGCCCATATCTGCTGCCTGTCAATCTGCCCCCCCTGGGAAATCAGTGGGATGATCCCAGACATATAGGCAGCAAACAGGAAATACAACAGATTGTCACACATCTATGAGAACAAACCTGTCACTCTAGCAACTTCTGAAACTGTTATGAGAGTAATAAGCCAAGTATGTCCTATCTACACCCCCATGTTGTCAAGCTGTGGCCAGAGTATGTACAGTAACAGAGTTGATGAATGTGCATAATAGTAATGTGGAATCTGGTACTGTGTGTGGCAAGATTCAGGTAGTGCTAACAAACATTTCTCCCACGGGTCTGTCAGATACCAACACTGTGCCTAGAAATACAAGAATGATACCCTGTACTGGTACTTTTTACTTTGGAATTGTATGGCATTGTGACTAATGCAGTTGCTCTGAATAATATGGCATTACTCATCGCTGTTGCCCACACTGTCCTACAAAATATAACTGCCTAGGAAATGTTGTATGAGTGTTGTAATACAAGGTCAGAATGAAAAACCACAGGAGAATTATAAGACAGAAAGCAGATAGGAGATATACAGCAATATTTATATAGCACACACAACTCTGATGGACAGTGTTTAAGTTGTAGCAGACACAGCCATGGTCTGAATCCTGGGAGTGGAAGTAGGCTGCATACAGAATCATACCCCACAACTGTACAGATAAGGCCAGAATGTCCAATATATGGGCCCATATCTGCTGCCTGTCACCCTGTCCACCTGGAAGTCTGTGGGATGATCCCAGATGTCGAGGCAGCAAACAGGGAATAAGACTGGATGTCACACATCTATGAAAACAAACCTGTCACTCTAGCAACTCCTGAAACTGTTATGAGAGTAATAAGCCAAGTATGTCCAATCTACACCCCCATGTTGTCAAGCTGTGACCAGGGTGTGTACAGTAACAGAGTGAGATGTATGTGCATAATACTAATGTGAAATCTGGTACTTTGTGTGGCAACTTTCAGGTAGTGCTAACAAACATTGCTCCCACAGGTATGTCAGATATGAACACTGTGCTGATAAAAAAAAATGTTTGATACACTGTACTGGCACTGTTTACTCTGGTATTGTATGGAATTTATAGAAATAATACCGCTAAACACTCCCAAAGTATCCTCTCAGCAACAAACAAAAGCCAAACGATATAACCAAACAAACTGTAGGATACACCACAAGAAGTCCAGAGTTGTAAAAACGTTCTTCTTTATTTAAACATAAGGTATAAAATTAAGGATGAGCGCTTTCGCGTGCACCATGCACGCTTCATCAGATCTACTTAATGAGAGTTTAACTTCACTTTATATATTCTAAGTGGAGCATTTAATCAATCCAATTCAACAATCAGAACAATAAACATTTTCACTAATTAATTAAATCTTAAAGTGTCCTAGTGCAGTCAAAAAATGTGAGTCTTTTAGCATCTCATTACTAAAAGTGCTCATTATATCAGATTCCTTAATATAGGAACAATGGAAAATGGCATGTTGAGTAAAAATCTTTCTACTACATGAGTTTAGAAAACTGTTTAAAAAAAACGAAGTTTCTTGGAATCATGATTCAAGATGCAAATCAACACTGTATTTCACTGATAACAGCATTTACGGATGTTTGAAGTACAAAATGTCATACTCATGAAAACCGCTATTGGTATAGCGTGACAAAATATTACCGATGGTTGCTTGATGTATGTATATTGTGCACTAATTTGTCCTAAATATATTATGTTGAATGGAGTATTTAAATGTATTAACTGGCAATTAGCAAAAAAGATTTAACCATACAGAGTATGACTATAAGGTATAAAAAACATATGCTAAATCATGTCAAAGCTATTTATAGCTTATGATTCATCAGAATAAACATCATATAAGGTGATATGCATCATTTTCTTTCTATAGTCAATGTGATGCATAAAAAATAAACTCATTAAACTGTGGATCAACAAACAACTAAAGCATGAAATATATATTGTAAGCCTCTTCTTGTCACTCGCTCATTAATTGCAGCATCTGAGTACTAAATATGACTAAAAAACCAAAAGACATGAAGTGGCAAACTATATATGTGAATAAAAACAAAAACAAAATTAATGCTATTAACATGATTCAGTCTAAAAAATCTATTGTTACTATATATCTGAATACATCAGAGTACAATAAATATATTTCATGATTAATAATGTGTATAAATATATAAATATAAAAAATTAAAAAATATATATAGCAAGCCATTAAAATGCTAGGTGTTTCTTCTATTGTGTGATCCATAATTCCAACTACCATATCATTCTGTCTCTAAAATTTAAATCATCCAAAATGACAATTGATGTGCTTTGAAAATTAAAAATTATTATAAATAAACAACATGCTCATTAATGTAATGAAACATCATCGTTGCTCTAAAATAGGTTTTAGAGAAATATAATTATTAATGCCTGGTGCCTTATGTGCTCCAGATCTAAAAATCCAATCTAGTTCTAGTCGTGCTAGATGATTAATGTTATCTCCCATCCTTAAATGTAATTTTACTGTTTGTAAAACCCTGAACTTAAATTCATGTGTGGGGTTTAGATTAATATGCCTGGCCAGAGCGTTTAACTCATTTTTCTTCCGAATATCATAGATGTGGTTATATATGCGCTCCTTAAATTTCCTTTTTGTGAGCCCTATATAAAAGGCTTCACATGCTGTGCAGTTTGCCATATAAATCAAGTTCATAGTGTTACAATCTGCATAACGTCTAGGTTTAAATTCAAAAAAACCTTCTGGATGCTGATAGTATTGTGTAGCTGTTATATAATTGCACATATTGCAATTCATACATGGAAATGTACCACATTCTAAATGCCCCTTGTCTGAATTTTCATCTATTTTATTGGAATCAACAGAAAAAATAGTTTTTAAATTGTCACATGTGCGAAATATAAAGGAGGGTTTATTACCTACTAAACTCTGTAAATCCTTCACCATGGTAAGTACATTCCAATGCTTACTTATAATTTTCCTAATTTCAGCATTGTCATTGATATATTTCATCATATATCTGACCCTATTATTATTGTGGGTTCCTCCATTGTATGTAGCACTTGTTATCTGATGTCTACTATCATTTAAATCAATACCATTGAACATATCAATGCCTGTATCTTGTACTGTTGAATGAATTACATCATTTTTTATTTTCTTAACAAGGCTTGGACAGTAACCCCTCTGTAAAAAAAGTTGTTCCATTGCTTCACTCTCTTTGAATAAAATCGATTGATTCTTACATAATCTCGTTAATCTAACAAATTGACTTTTTACTACCCCTGCAAGTACATGTCTTGGATGCATGCTACTGAAATCCAACAATGTGTTCTTCCAATACATTTTTCTGTAGAGTCTGGATGTCAACTCATGCTCAGGGTTGAAATACAAATTGACATCTAAAAAATTGATGTCTTCTCTTGAATATTCTACGGTAAATCTAAGGAACTCCGTAGTAGATTCTAGATAATTTACAAATTCCTGAAGCTCTGTAACTGTTCCTGCCCATATTATGACCACATCATCCACGAACCTCCTATAAAGTCATATTTTGTTCATCCACCTACTACTAAATAAATGTTCTTGTTCCCAGAAGTATAAGGACCAAGTTAGTGTAAGTATTCGCGCATGGGGTGCCCATAGCAACACCCCATGTTTGTAGATAATACTTACAATTAAACAGGAATACATTATTATATAGCACTGTTTCCAAGAGTTGGTTTAACAGAATTTGTCTGTCAACCGAAAAAGTGCTTTCTTTCACCATCAGCTCCCTGATGGCTTGTAAGCCATATTCATTGGGTATGCAAGTAAATAAATTGCATACATCAAATGTCACTAAAAATGGGCTATCAAGGTTTACCAAATCCTGTTTGACAAGTTCTATGTCATCCAAAAGATGCTGTTTGTCTTTTAAAATGGTTTTAATGTTATCTACCAGAGGTCTTAATGTTTTTTCCACAAATACTGATATATTATAGGTGGCCCAGCCTCTTCCCGAGACAATGGGTCACATGGGCATAGGATTGGTTCTTTTATGTATTTTTGCTAGTCCCTTCAGGGAAGGTATAAGTGGGTTCTTGGTATGTAAAAACTCATAAATCTCACAACTAAACTGACGACACATAAGCATGTTGTATAAATTGTCATTTATGTTGCTTATTATAACATTTACTTCATCAATTGTTATTTCCCTGTAAGTGTCTATAGACCCTAAGGATGATTCTATATTTTGTATGTAGTCATTCTTGTTTAGTAGCACTACCCCTCCACCTTTGTCAGCCGATGTAATTACAACATTTCCATTAAAGCGTAAATTCTTAAGTGACTCAAATTCAGTGTTGTTTAAATTATAAAACTTATTATTAACATGTTTCTTGGAGTAAAATGTGTAGAGATCTTTTTCACATAATTTAATGAAACATTCTACTGGTGGAGATAACTGAGGAGAAAAAGTACTTTTTTGTTTGAACTTATTCCAGGTTACATTATCGCTGACATCATTCATAAAATTCTTACTTTTAAAAAAGACTTTCAAAGCCAGTTTTCTCGCAAATAATCTTAAGTCTGCAAAGGTTTCAGATAACAGACTGGGTTGTGAGGGGATAAAATTCAACCCCTTATTTAATAACGACAAATCAGAGTCAGATAGCTCATAATTAGAATGGTTAAACACCAAATAAGTCAGTTCCAAGCTTTCTTTTGCTGACCGTACCTGTCTTGGGAGTATTTCCGCTTTCTCGGCCCTCTGCTCGTCGACCTCCCTCTCACAGAATTGTCCAGTCTGATCGGAAAAGAAGCATCTGTGGATCTATTTGTTTGTGTGGTTGGAACAACGCGTCTAATTGCTCCCGTTCTCAAGTGGTCATTAGCAGTGTGTAGCGCTTGCTGATTCGGAGGTGGTGTGTTCTGATCCGTCGCCTCTATTACGTGTTCCATTCTTGAATTTATCTGTTCGGTTGTAGAAGCCTCTGCTGACAGTGGGGGCGCCAAATTTGAACAGCTCGCTGCTGCTGACTCTTGTTCTCTTGCATGCTGGCGTGTTTGATGTTCAGTTTGCATGGGATTATTGTCAGTAGCTCTGGGCCAAACGAAAATGTTGCCCATTGTAAAGTCGTGATGATCCCTTGTTAATTTACACTGTTTTACAAGCTTCAGTTTGTCACTATAAATGTTAATTTGCGTCGATATGTTGTTAAGTTTTCTGATACATGCTTCAGATTTGAAGCGTTCAGTAATGATTTTGTATAGCATATCGGTGCTACTCTGTAAATCAGTCTCTAATGGCTCAAAGTATTCTAATAATAGTTTAATGTATCTAAAACCCAGTTCTAGGTTCATATCCTGCCATTTTTTTAATAAATCAGGATATTGCTGGCCATACGTGGGCATGCATAAAACGCGCATGCCCCTGGGTATGACTTTAAAATGAATGCATGCTTGCAAATGTTTTTTCTGCCAAGAGAATCTTTGCAGTTTATACAAATTATTTTCTAGTTTTCTGGTTAAATTGTAAAAATCAGTCATATTCTCATCAGTCCCATTTAACGTATTTCTTGTGCTTACCGGTTCCAATAGGTTTAATGTTAGTAGAGGATTATTTTTATGTGGTAGGAACGCATCAATGTTCAACATGTTTACCCTCGGCTCAGGGTTATAATCCAGCTCCAAGTTGACATTCTCCATAGCGTGGAGGTAGCGGTACAAAACAAGAAAGCAGAATTTATAGAAATAATACCGCTAAACACTCCCAAAGTATCCTCTCAGCAACAAGCAAAAGCCAAACGATATAACCAAACAAACTGTAGGATACACCACGGGAAGTCCAGAGTTGTAAAAACGTTCTTCTTTATTTAAACATAAGGTATAAAATTAAGGATGAGCGCTTTCGCGTGCACCATGCACGCTTCATCAGATCTACTTAATGAGAGTTTAACTTCACTTTATATATTCTAAGTGGAGCATTTAATCAATCCAATTCAACAATCAGAACAATAAACATTTTCACTAATTAATTAAATCTTAAAGTGTCCTAGTGCAGTCAAAAAATGTGAGTCTTTTAGCATCTCATTACTAAAAGTGCTCATTGTATCAGATTCCTTAATATAGGAACAATTGAAAATGGCATGTTGAGTAAAAATCTTTCTACTACATGAGTTTAGAAAACTGTTTAAAAAAAACTAAGTTTCTTGGAATCATGATTCAAGATGCAAATCAACACTGTCTTTCACTGATAACAGCATTTACGGATGTTTGAAGTACAAAATGTCATACTCATGAAAACCGCTATTGGTATAGCGTGACAAAATATTACCGATGGTTGCTTGATGTATGTATATTGTGCACTAATTTGTCCTAAAAATATTATGTTGAATGGAGTATTTAAATCTATTAACTGACAATTAGCAAAAAAGATTTAACCATACAGAGTATGACTATAAGGTATAAAAAACATATGCTAAATGCTAGATGTTTCATCTATTGTGTGATCCATGATTCCAACTACCATATCATTCTGTCTCTGAAAATTAAATCATCCAAAATGACAATTGATGTGCTTTGAAAATTAAAAATTATTATAAATAAACAACATGCTCATTAATGTAATGAAACATCATCGTTGCTCTAAAATAGGTTTTAGAGAAATATAATTATTAATGCCTGGTGCCTTATGTGCTCCAGATCTAAAAATCCAATCTAGTTCTAGTCGTGCTAGATGATTGATGTTATCTCCCATCCTTAAATTTTATTTTACTGTTTGTAAAACCCTGAATTCAACATAATATTTTTATTTTATTTTATTTTATTTCTCATGTAGTAGAAAGATTTTTACTCAACATGCCATTTTCAATTGTTCCTATATTAAGGAATCTGATATAATGAGCACTTTTCGTAATGAGATGCTAAAAGACTCACATTTTTTGACTGCACTAGGACACTTTAAGATTTAATTAATTAGTGAAAATGTTTATTGTTCTGATTGTTGAATTGGATTGATTAAATGCTCCACTTAGAATATATAAAGTGAAGTTAAACTCTCATTAATTAGATCTGATGAAGCGTGCATGGTGCACGCGAAAGCACACATCCTTAATTTTATACCTTATGTTTAAATAAAGAAGAATGTTTTTACAACTCTGGACTTCTCGTGGTGTATCCTACAGTTTGTTTGGTTATATCGTTTGGCTTTTGCTTGTTGCTGAGAGGATACTTTGGGAGTGTTTAGCGGTATTATTTCTATAAATTCTGCTTTCTTGTTTTGTGCCGCTACCTCCACGCTATGGAGAATGTCAACTTGGAGCTGGATTATAACCCTGAGCCGAGGGTAAACATGTTGAACATTGATGCGTTCCTACCACATAAAAATAATCCTCTACTAACATTAAACCTATTGGAACCGGTAAGCACAATAAATACGTTAAATGGGACTGATGAGAATATGATTGATTTTTACAATTTAACCAGAGAACTAGAAAATAATTTGTATAAACTGCAAAGATTCTCTTGGCAGAAAAAACATTTGCAAGCATGCATTCATTTTAAAGTCATACCCAGGGGCATGCGCGTTTTATGCATGCCCACGTATGGCCAGCAATATCCTGATTTATTAAAAAAATGGCAGGATATGAACCTAGAACTGGGTTTTAGATACATTAAACTATTATTAGAATACTTTGAGCCATTAGAGACTGATTTACAGAGTAGCACCCATATGCTATACAAAACCATTACTGAACGCTTCAAATCTGAAGCATATATCAGAAAACTTAACAACATATCGACGCAAATTAACATTTATAGTGACAAACTGAAGCTTGTAAAACAGCGTAAATTAACAAGGGATCATCACGACTTTACAATGGGCAACATTTTCGTTTGGCCCAGAGCTACTGACAATAATCCCATGCAAACTGAACATCAAACACGCCAGCATGCAAGAGAACAAGAGTCAGCAGCAGCGAGCTGTTCAAATTTGGCGCCCCCACTGTCAGCAGAGGCTTCTACAACCGAACAGATAAATTCAAGAATGGAACACATAATAGAGGCGACGGATCAGAACACACCACCTCCGAATCAGCAAGCGCTACACACTGCTAATGACCACTTGAGAACGGGAGTAATTAGACGCGTTGTTCCAACCACACAAACAAATAGATCCACAGATGCTCCTTTTCCGATCAGGCTGGACAATTCTGTGAGAGGGAGGTCGACGAGCAGAGGGCCGAGAAAGCGGAAATACTCCCAAGACAGGTATGGTCAGCAAAAGAAAGCTTGGAACTGACTTATTTGGTGTTTAACCGTTCTAATTATGAGCTATCTGACTCTGATTTGTCGTTATTAAATAAGGGGTTGAATTTTATCCCCTCACAACCCAGTCTGTTATCTGAAACCTTTGCAGACTTAAGATTATTTGCGAGAAAAGTGGCTTTGAAAGTCTTTTTTAAAAGTAAGAATTTTATGAATGATGTCAGCGATAATGTAACCTGGAATAAGTTCAAACAAAAAAGTACTTTTTCTCCTCGGTTACCTCCACCAGTAGAATGTTTCATTAAATTATGTGAAAAAGATCTCTACACATTTTACTCCAACAAACATGTTAATAATAAGTTTTATAATTTAAACACCACTGAATTTGAGTCACTTAGGAATTTACGCTTTAATAGAAATGTTGTAATTACATCGGCTGACAAAGGTGGAGGGGTAGTGCTACTAAACAAGAATGACTACATACAAAATATAGAATCATCCTTAGGGTCTATAGACACTTACAGGGAAATAACAATTGATGAAGTAAATGTTATAATAAGCAACATAAATGACAATTTATACGACATGCTTATGTGTCGTCAGTTTAGTTGTGAGATTTATGAGTTTTTACACACCAAGAACCCACTTATACCTTCCCTGAAGGGACTAGCAAAAATACATAAAAGAACCAATCCTATGCCCATGTGACCCATTGTCTCGGGAAGAGGCTGGGCCACCTATAATATATCAGTATTTGTGGAAAAAACATTAAGACCTCTGGTAGATAACATTCAAACCATTTTAAAAGACACACAGCATCTTTTGGATGACATAGAACTTGTCAAACAGGATTTGGTAAACCTTGATAGCCCATTTTAGTGACATTTGATGTATGCAATTTATTTACTTGCATACCCAATGAATATGGCTTACAAGCCATCAGGGAGCTGATGGTGAAAGAAAGCACTTTTTCGGTTGACAGACAAATTCTGTTAAACCAACTCTTGGAAACAGTGCTATATAATAATGTATTCCTGTTTAATTGTAAGTATTATCTACAAACATGGGGTGCTGCTATGGGCACCCCATGCGCGAATACTTACACTAACTTGGTCCTATACTTCTGGGAACAAGAACATTTATTTAGTAGTAGGTGGATGAACAAAATACAACTTTATAGGAGGTTCGTGGATGATGTGGTCATAATATGGCAGGAACAGTTACAGAGCTTCAGGAATTTGTAAATTATCTAGAATCTATTACGGAGTTCCTTAGATTTACCGTAGAATATTCAAGAGAAGACATCAATTTTTTAGATGTCAATTTGTATTTCAACCCTGAGCATGAGATGACATCCAGACTCTACAGAAAAATGTGTTGGAAGAACACATTGTTGGATTTCAGTAGCATGCATCCAAGACATGTATTTGCAGGGGTAGTAAAAAGTCAATTTGTTAGATTAACAAGATTATGTAAGAATCAGTCGATTTTATTCAAAGAGGGTGAAGCAATAGAACAACTTTTTTTACAGAGGGGTTACTGTCCAAGCCTTGTTAAGAAAATAAAAAATGATGTAATTCATTCAACAGTACAAGATACAGGCATTGATATGTTCAATGGTATTGATTTAAATGATAGTAGACATCAGATAACAAGTGCTACATACAATGGAGGAACCCACAATAATAATAGGGTCAGATATATGATGAAATATACCAATGACAATGCTGAAATTAGGAAAATTATAAGTAAGCATTGGAATGTACTTACCATGGTGAAGGATTTACAGAGTTTAGTAGGTAATAAACCCTCCTTTATATTTCGCACATGCGACAATTTAAAAACAATTTTTTCTGTTGATTCCAATAAAATAGATGAAAATTCAGACAAGGGGCATTTAGAATGTGGTACATTTCCATGTATGAATTGCAATATGTGCAATTATATAACAGCTACACAATACTATCAGCATCCAGAAGGTTTTTTTGAATTTAAACCTAGATGTTATGCAGATTGTAACACTATGAACTTGATTTATATGGCAAACTGCACAGCATGTGAAGCCTTTTATATAGGGCTCACAAAAAGGAAATTTAAGGAGCGCATATATAACCACATCTATGATATCCGGAAGAAAAATTAGTTAAACGCTCTGGCCAGGCATATTAATCTAAACCCCACACATGAATTTAAATTCAGGGTTTTACAAACAGTAAAATTAAATTTAAGGATGGAAGATAACATCAATCATCTAGCACGACTAGAACTAGATTGGATTTTTAGATCTGGAGCACATAAGGCACCAGGCATTAATAATTATATTTCTCTAAAACCTATTTTAGAGCAACGATGATGTTTCATTACATTAATGAGCATGTTGTTTATTTATAATAATTTTTAATTTTCAAAGCACATCAATTGTCATTTTGGATGATTTAATTTTCAGAGACAGAATTATATGGTAGTTGGAATCATGGATCACACAATAGATGAAACATCTAGCATTTTAATGGCTTGTTACATAGCCTTTTAATTTTTTCTTATATTCATATATTTATATACATTTTTAATCATGAATTATATTTATTGTACTCTGATGCATTCAGATATATAGTAACAATAGAATTTTTAGACTGAATCATGTTAATAGCATTAATTTTGTTTTTGTTTTTATTCACATATATAGTTTGCCACTTCATGTCTTTTGTTTTTTTAGTCATATTTAGCACTCAGATGCTGCAATTAATGAGCGAGTGACAAGAAGAGGCTTACAATATATATGTCATGCTTTAGTTGTTTGTTGATCCACAGTTTAATGAGTTTATTTTTTATGCATCACATTGACTATAGAAAGAAAATGATGCATATCAACTTATATGATGTTTATTCTGATGAATCATAAGCTATAAATAGCTTTGACATGATTTAGCATATGTTTTTTATACCTTATAGTCATACTCTGTATGGTTAAATCTTTTTTGCTAATTGTCAGTTAATAGATTTAAATACTCCATTCAACATAATATATTTAGGACAAATTAGTGCACAATATACATACATCAAGCAACCATCGGTAATATTTTGTCACGCTATACCAATAGCGGTTTTCATGAGTATGACATTTTGTACTTCAAACATCCGTAAATGCTGTTATCAGTGAAATACAGTGTTGATTTGCATCTTGAATCATGATTCCAAGAAACTTAGTTTTTTTTAAACAGTTTTCTAAACTCATGTAGTAGAAAGATTTTTACTCAACATGCCGTTTTCAATTGTTCCTATATTAAGGAATTTGATATAATGAGCACTTTTATTAATGAGATGCTAAAAGACTCACATTTTTTGACTGCACTAGGACACTTTAAGATTTAATTAATTAGTGAAAATGTTTATTGTTCTGATTGTTGAATTGGATTGATTAAATGCTCCACTTAGAATATATAAAGTGAAGTTAAACTCTCATTAAGTAGATCTGATGAAGCGTGCATGGTGCACGCGAAAGCGCTCATCCTTAATTTTATACCTTATGTTTAAATAAAGAAGAACGTTTTTACAACTCTGGACTCGTGGTGTATCCTACAGTTTGTTTGGTTATATTGTATGGAATTGTGAGTGTTGCAGTTGCTCTAAATAATAAGATATGACTGATCACTGTCACCCACACTGTGCTACATAATATAACTGTGTAGGAAAGCCTGTATAAGAGTGTGGTAAGTCACTAAAGGTTGAAGAGGGCAATAGTCTAGATATGTCCCGGTTCACCTGCATGTGGTCAAGACATGGCCAGAGTCTGTGCAGAAAGAGATGGACAGCTATGTGCACAACATCAACCTGGAATCTGTGAGTATGTGTAGAAACAGTTAGTTAGTGTTAACAAACATTTCCTCCACAGGTATACTAGGTAAGAGGTGTATACTGCAGGTAAAACCAGTTCATGTATAACGATGATGACAGCCATATCACTGTCCAAACTAAGGCTATAGGGTACTGTAGTAATACTTGTAAGGTACAGAAAACAGTACTGACTAGGAAAGTAATGTGGACTACAGGAATATACTGGTTATTAATTGACATATTTTTCTCCACCCCACCATATCTCCAACAATAAACTACATACCCACCACAACTGGTATGTAATGACTTCAATGTTCTGACTATATCCTATTGGTTGATAATTATTTAAATCTGTTTCCATGCATGTGCTATATTGAAATATTCCAAATTGGTGGCATGGTGCCATCAATGTAGCTGCATGCTGTTGTTATTACCACTGTGGTGCCATATATGCATGTGTTCCATTTGTTATGCAATTGTTCCGTATCTGGTGTCTGGGTTAATGGGAATATCTATGCATACTGTTATACCTAACCATGGAATGTGTTGACTATTACTAACCCACATACGATGATAAAATTTAAACACTATAGCACATTTGGGAAGGCCGGTCCCAGCGGACCCACCTGTCCCACCTCAGCTGGCCGTGGCACTGGGCACCAGCACATTTGGGGCCCAACCCGGGACCTCCTTGTCCATTGGTTCTGCACCACCTTCAGGTGGAACCACCTCAGGGGATGGGGCTCACTCCCCCTGGGAGCGGGTGCGGACAGGAACCTGTCACCCATCGCCAGGTCCGGGTCGTGGTGCATAGCGAGCTCTGCAGGGAGGTCGGAGATCTGCTACACCACCTCAAGGGCCGTGTGTCACAGCTAGAAGGTTGGCCTGGCTCTGCAACTCAGTCCCCAGCACAGACACCTTCGGGGCTGTGAAGGTGCAGTGGTGACTGCCCATGGGTGGGGATCTCAGTCCCACTGTTTTCACTAGGGGGCTCATGGGTTTCTGATGTCCCAACACCCCTCTCCATCAAGGCGTCTACCCCCACATGTGTTATATACTGCCCCTGTATGCATCTTGTTTGTCTTGTCTGTTAACCTACCCACCTACCTCCCCAAATATACCTACTATCCCTCCCCAACATCCCACTCTCACCTGAAAAAATAAGGGCAATCTGTTCCCCAATAGAAAATCTCGCCCCATACATAGCTGTCCATTTTGCACATGTGTCCACTGGACACATGCAATTTGGTCTAATTGGCATCACATCATATTATTGTTGTCTTTGCCCCTCTCTCAGGGGTTTGAGCGTCCAAATATACCTCCAAAGTCAGTGTATATGGACAGCTGTTGCTGTAGAAGAAATGGGCAGTTATGGACCTTCCCTACACCCTTCCTGCTATTTTCCCTACTGTCTTTCCCTCTTTGTGCCGCCTTTTCATCACTTTCATATCAACCCTTTTTTCTTTTCTGTTAAAGAAATTAGCACAGGGGTAAGTGGGAGTAAGCAATTTTAAGCAGCAGTAAGCGGGTTTCAACCTGTTTGCACAGGGGTAAGCAATGCCTACACAGGTTAAGCAATTGAAAAGCTGAGTATAAGAAACTGTAACTGGAAGTTATCAGTGCTTACCTCCGCACAAACCCACGCAAACCCGCACAAACCCACTTACAACTGCTCAAAAGTGCCTTAATCACTCTGTATCCAATGGCTCTTGTTCTGCCCAGCAACAAAATAAACAGCCTCTGCAAGGCTTGAACCCAGGACCCTGTACAGCACAGCCAAAGTGATTTACCACTAAGCCACATCAGGAATACATAACCCTGATGTTTTCACAAACATATCATCCAGCCCAGGCATTCAACAGTACAGGGAATGTATTTCAACATGTAGAGGTATGTGTGTGTGTGTGTGTATATGTATTAATATCTAAATAGATATAACAGATCTATATATATATATATATATATATATATATATATATATATATATATATATATAAACATGTATACATACATATGCATACATCTATAGATATATATGTCTACATCTATATGTCTATATATACACAGCAATTTATATATATGTAAGCAGATATATATCTATATAGGTATACATACATCTGTAGACAAAAATGGGAACATAAAAATATATATGTGCACATGCACCATTAATGGGGTTGAGAGGCCCCAAACAACATATGTCTTGTACGAATAGGTATCAACCACCCAGCCAAACACGTCTTCCCTGCAATACACTACCAACTGTTGCAGATCCCATAACCAGGACCTGACACCACATGGGCACAAAATGTTAACAGTACTCCATCCCACCTGTATGATGTCAGGCTGGTATCAGTAACATATCATGCAGTACTGTCTGGCTCCCATAGGGAATGTACAATGTGGAAGCAATCAATATCCCTAGGATACATATACACAGACACCTATATGCAGACACAGATATATGTACATATATATATATATATATATATATGTGTGTAACTATACATACGCACGCAGAGGTATGTATAGGAAGATACATTTGTAGAAGGTGCACACAATATGGAACAGCCACTATGTCTACAGTTACCACCTTACCAACTCGACACTGCATGAACCATCCATACAAATGGCAATCGTTGCCTGGAACATACACCCACAGAGAAGTCAAAGGATATGACACCACACACAGGTTTGCATACATGGAAAAGCTTTATTTATGTACCATTACAGTTGTACATGCCATGTCATATAGCTGTTTAGACACTGACATCCATAGAAACAGAGTAATGCAACTGTGAAACAGTTATACTAATATAGTAATCTGGAAAGGTTTACATATGTTGCTGTCCAGGCCGAGGTCTTCAAGTAGTACAGTAGTAAAGACAGACTGGGCCACAGTATACCAAACAATCAACAGTAAGTAATGCAGATGTATAGGTCAGCATCCTCTATCTACACTCTGTACACAATTCTTAGGGGGTAAAGACTCATTTGACACAATGGGATATGACTGTTACATAACAAGGCATTACTGACACCATCACAATCACACTGACAAACAGAACAGTCTGTATGGCAGGAGGCAGTAGGTGTGCATTTACCCAAGGTGGATTGTATGGTAATGTACATCCAGATAACTTAAGGCAGCTTACGCCTGATACCCGCACATGTTGTAACAGCCTAGTTTAGTTATGGTGCATCTCCCCCTAGACTCATTAATACAGGGCCATATACCACTGTTACATATACTAGCCTCTGGAGTGCATAAGGGCATACATGTATTGTGTAGGTGAAGCCCACACATATATGGCCCCAACCCCACAGTATGTGTGGGGGACACAACAGAAGTGGACTGATGGCAGGAATGGCAGCATGATATACTCACAGCCCACTACAGAACAACCCCTGACAGCATGTCATATGTGCAAAGACTGGTATGTAGGTGGAGGACAGAGGCTGGAACCCAGGCCCATATGTGTAAAACTGTTGTAATACACTAAGCAAGCTGCTGGTGTTACGGGATGGTCTGCAACATACCGTTAGTCAGGAATATGAAGTTAGAAACAGAAATGGATGTAGCCATATACTGATAGCACTCAGCACACACACTGCCAGTGATGTGTATTGTTTTCCCCCACAGGTGACGAGGTGAGTCAGGGTCCCTCCTGGATGAAATCTGATGTTGGTGTCCATACTGACACCAAAGATGATGATAGTATTGTTGAGGCACAGGTGAGGTTGTCAGGGGCCAAAACACACCATCATGTGACATCCCCCTTTTAACCACTCCACCTCCACACAAAGTTTCAGTGCCTATACATATCCATCACCAGTGGTCATAGCAGATGGACAGCTGGAGTTTGGTGGCTGTGCACAGGGAAGTGTGGCAACCATGCCTACTGTGTCTGTCACAGCAGGCATAGCTGGATGTCCAGCAGGGTACCACATAGGCAGATGTCCCAGGTTGCTCATGGTAGGGTCACTAGACATCATGCCCCTGGCTGAGGCAACATAGCTGGTACTAGCAGGTGCATGTTTCAAGCTGTCATGGAGGTGCAGGCACGTATAGAACGTTGCACCAGACAGGGCTTAGGGCTGCATAGGGCTGCTCTGACATCTGCAAGTGACAATGCCCGTGAACTGGCAGGTGCCATCCATGCATTAACTGAGTTCATGGACAGACGGTCAGATGAGATGATGGCTCTCATCGACCGTGGTCTGTCTGTGCTTGAACATGTGGTGGGAGTGCGGTGATGGCTGTGTGGATGTAGGCCAGCAACACCAACAGCTAGCAGTCAGCATGGACATGCTAGGACACCAAGGGGCTCCCTTAGTGGCAGTACCAGCCCCGGCAGTGCAGGGGGGGTGCTGTCCACACCACACCACAGCAGGCCATGTGCATGTGGTCCTGGCCAGTCCCAGGAGGGGCCTGGTACCAGCGGACATTTGTCATCAGCAGGTGAGAGTAGCACATCAAGGTCTGTACCTGGATGTGCCCATGGAACCCCTGGCAGGCACAGTCCAAGTGTCCATGGCTGGAGGCAGTGAACTGCACACCCTGCCAGGTATGGTCTGCAGCTGTCCATAATGACCTGTGTAGGGCAGCCACATGGCAGAACTGTGTACATGCATACCCACACACTATACAAACACACCTAGGGCAACCCCATACCTACACACACCACAGCACCATGCCCAGCTCACCGCAGTACACCCCTCACCCACACACATGGCATCAAATGTATGCCCCCCCCTTGGCCTCTGGCAAACCAACATCACACCCTGTGCATATGATGATACCTGTGCCATATCCCTGTCATCCATACCATCCATGCAGGGATAGGCTAATATGGTTCTGATGCACACAGTGACTGTACTACAGTGTACCACAATACTGCAGTGTAACATGTTGTAAGGAGTAAAGTGTAATGCATATATGGCAGATAGTGTAGCCATCCAGCAATGATGCATTATAGCTGTTAGTAACACTGGTTGGTTGTGGTCTCTATAATGTTATCCATCTATGTTGTAGGTGTACGTGTCAGCACAAGAATTCCCTGTGCTTATGATGAAACCTGTGCCACATCCCTGTCACCCATACCATCAATGCAGGGACAGGCTAATATGGTTCTGATGCACACGGTGACTGTACTACAGTGTACCACAGTACTGCAGTACAACATGTTGTAAGGAGTAAAGTGTAATGCATATGTGGCAGATAGTGTAGCCATCTAGTAATGATGCATCATAGGTGTTAGTAACACTGATTGGTTGTGGTCTCTATAATGTTATCCATTTGTGTTGTATGTGTACATGTGTCAGCATGAGGATGGTCTGCAGTCATGTTCCACAATGGGGTATGGCACTGTGGTTACACCATGGCTGTGACATAACTGGGGTGCAGTTGAACACATGTCACAGGTTACTTAAACAGTTATTGCTTGTGCCATATGGACAGGTGACCCACTGAGGCACATATACCCTGCAACCTGATGTAGACCCATCTACATATATGCACACTGTTACTTGGCAACACTGGGACTAGACGCCTACCTAACTATGTAGTGATACTGAAGTGTGTGGCTTTCATTGCACACATCACACAGTGTTTAGGGTGAGGTGTGTCCTAGGTTACATGCAGAACATCCCCAGACATGTACAGTATGCTAATGGGGGATGTAATGGGTGTATATGGACAATATGTAGTGTGACATACTTTCATATACACATTAACAGACAAATAACAGGCAGGCACACATCTGAGATACCAGGGCCTATTGCTGCTAACTAACTTGACCATGTGTCCAATGTGTTACAGGTATGCTGCACACAGCACATGCATAACTGGCTTGGATTGTGGTATCACTTACCTGTATGGTTGATGGTGACAGTGGTAACCATGATGTGGTACATGGGACATATACCGGGTGTACCTTGGTGTAATGACAGTGTACACAGCACCCATATCTCCCAGTGAATATTGTACTCCCTGAAACCCATGATGACACTCAGCCATACCCACCATCACACATCGGCCGCGACTGCAATAGAACCCATAGTATACTCCAACAGTGGTACTACAGGGATATGCATCTAATGCACATGCTACACGCGTAGTAGGGTGTTGCATTGTCATGCCTCACCTATGGGTGGCAACAACACTATCTGTACTACTGTGTGGTAATGGGTATTGTAATAGGAGTATGTGGCCTCGGAATGCTATACCCTACAGATATACGGACATGCACAACTACACACACATGCCAGAACACAGTGGGTATCACATGCCTATCAACCCATTTGTAAAACACTGTTGTGCTTTTACTGCAAATCACATGTAGCCGATATGGGGAGAAGCTTAACAGGGTACTTTTAATGTCCCATACAGCAGCAGCCACAACTGACTATGGCAATGGGTGTTTTGTTGGTTGTGAAGGCCCTCATGGAATTCCCAAGTACAGGTGTGCTAACACACAGACACTGCTATACTCAGTCATGCACATGTACACATGTGTCAGTTCAGGGGTGCATCGCTGCAGGTGGTCATATCTGTGTACCTAGCTATTGTCCAAGGGGAGATGGGTTGTGTAGGGGTTGTGTGTACAGTGGCATCCTGCCACCTGCCAGGTGGCAGCAGGCAATCTATCGACAGACACTACTGTGGTAACCCTCAGGGTGAGAATGACATGCATCAGCCAATCCTTCAGCTGCCACCTGCACATGGCCACTGAGGTGATCAAGTTGACATGCATGCGACATGCATTACAACACATGGTTAGTGTCTGTGATGGAGACCTGTACCCAAGCATGTTCTGTTGATTGTGGTAGTATAGTGGATGTACCCATGGCATGTGGTGTATACAGGGTGACATCTCCTATATGTGCCAGTTCTTGCACAGCTGGGCAGACATGTCAGTATCAATCAAGCTTAGGTTGCCTGTACACATCCCAGCTGGATACCTGCCATATGCACATCTGTAAAGGGACTGACAGTCATCAGCTTTGCAAGTAGCTATGCAGTAGGATGAGTTTGCTGACAGATAGACATTTGACAACAATATGTATGTCATAATTACATGTCAGAAGCCCTCACTAACATGTGCTGTACAGATGGTAGTCTACAATTACATTCCACATGATTGAGCATTGCCCAGTAATGGTTATATACTGTGACACAGCTCACACACTAGGGATACAACAGGGAGGCCACAGTGTCCAGCTATGCCTGCAGGTGTGCCTGGTGTCAGTACTACATTTAGCACTCTGCTCTTGCCTGGGTAAGCACTGTCAACAGTAGTACTGCCATGATACACTACATGCCAGTGTGACAGCACATACCCTGGGCTACTACCCCTGTATGTAACACATTCACATGGATAACAGTGCTGTACAGGACTCATATATGTCTGTGTTCCACACATGACACTCACACCCCTTGCTACTGTAATGACAGCACATAGGCACATGTATTGTACATGGCATTACATACACTTATTACAGATGTCATTACCCTGCTATTTTATCAGACTGGGTGGTGTGTTACCTGGTTAGCAGGGCTAAGCCATGCTTAGCAAGTATGAACATTGCTGCAATATAACAGCTGAGCTGATTTGCCCACTGGTAAGTGAAGTCTACATTGTGTAAGCGCCCGTACGTTTACCCATAGCTTAGCACTGCTTAGCTTTGTGCACACCCGTGGAAACCTGCTTAAAGCTGCTCAAAACTGCCTTAACCACTTTGTATCTGACAGCCCTTGTTCTGCCTAGCAACAAAATGAACAGCCCTTGAACCCAGGACCCTGTACACTAAAGTCACAACACTTAACCACTACCCCATGACCACTGTGAAGACAGCTGTTGTTTTACCAATATAGCTGTCAATGCACATATTGTGTAGCACTGAACAATTGCCTTTAATTCCTAAATTGTGTAGTACTTGTTATTAATATGACTGTCGCATCACATATGTTGATTTATCGTAATGTACACATAGCAGATACATACAGTGAGATACATCTGGAAGGGTATACACAACCTTGTGCTTTACACATGACAGGAATATGGTTATATACATATAATAGGTCTATATATGTCTACATGTACATACACATGCATACTCATACCTATGTCTGTATACACATCTGTATAGTGCAACATATGTATGGCCATGTGTACATCTCTTTGTGTATATATATATATATATATATATATATATATATATATATATATATATATATATATATATATATATATATATATATATATATATATATATATATATATATATATATGGGTCTGGGTTACAACATCGACAGCTGACAAGACCGACAGCGAAATCACCGACGCCAGAGGATCGACGGATGAAAACACCGACATGGGGAAGGATGTGTAAGTATGCGGTAGTGACGGACGTTAGGGTGCGAGTAAGGTAAGTGTCCGATGTTGACGGTCTGTAGGGTAGGGGTGAGTTAAGTGAGTTAGGGGTAGAGTGCGGGTTAGGTAAGGGTGCAGTAGTGAATTTTTTTGGGTTAGGGGTGGGTTAAGTGAGTTAGGGTTAGGGCGCGGGTTAGGTAAGGGTGCAGTAGTGAATTTCTTTGGGTTAGGGGTGGGTTAAGTGAGTTAGGGTTAGGCGGTTAGGTTAGTGTGCGATAGTGACGGACCTTAGGGTTAGGGTTTCGGTTAGGGTTGTGGATAGTTGTGTATGTAAGGTTTGTTGTTTGTTTGTTAGGATTTAGGTGTGCTTGTGTTGTGTGTGTGGTTTTTGGTCAGGGAATTTGTTTTGTTTATTGGTTGTTGTGATGATGTGTTGAGTGTGTGCGGTGTCGTGTTTGTGAACTGTCGATGATGTGGTGTCGGTGATGTCGTTGTCGATGTTATGTGCTGTCGATGTTATAACCTAGAACCATATATATATATATATATATATATATATATATATATATATATATATATATATATACACATATATACATATATAGATATATGTAGATATAGCTATATATGTATGCACAACCTATGTGTACAGATATGCCTATTTATGTGGGTATATATGTAGATATCTATAACTATATGTGCATACATATCTAGGCTGATATACCTATTACTGTGAATATATATGTTGATAGTCATACATATATATGTGCATATGTATCTCTATCTGTATATGTGTAGACATATATTACTCTATAAATGTATATAACTGAGTGTTTATATATATATATATATATATATATATATATATATATATATATATATATATATATGTGTGTGTGTGTGTGTGTGTGTGCATATACAAATCAATCTATGTATGTCGATATGTATATGTGTATATATCTATATAAATATATGGATAATTATATATACATATATGTTCACCATATGTCCTGAACATGGAGTGGAGCCTTACCTCAGCCCCAATAGTCCCAACCTCTTAGTGCAAAGGGATATCAGGTATATATTGCAGGTATATTTGTAGACTATTTCTACTGTAATAGGGACCATCTTCACAGACATGGTGTGTGTGGGAGGTCACATTTGCTTTTAACATCTGCTCCATTGACTACTGACAGACATCCTAAGGACATCATAGTACAGTATCACTGCTAGCACAGTAATGCTCCTGTGGACTACAGCAGAGATATAGCCAATATATGTGGACAGTCTGACACACTCTGGTCAGTCCTGAGGTATACACAGGACCCCTTAGTGCAGGACATGTGGACCAAGCCTGCCAATGTGGATGTTAACAGCCATGTACATGGGTATATCACGCAAATACTGGTATACATTTGCCCCATAGGTTATGCATTCATACACCCCTGTCTGTCCTGACACATAATAACCACTGGTACAGAGGTGCCATGGCCACATACTACCCACTAGTTAGTGACATACATCTGTACAGCATCCCACTGCTTTGTCTGACATACATGACTGTAATGGTGGCCCAGCACAAGTACATCTGGCAAGTATCTGGACATGACATCTCAGTGGGTACATGCACTAAGCTGTAGGCATGTAACAAAGCATTGTGCAGGCTACAGGCAGACTGCCTCAACAGTGGCCTACATTTCCTATAGGGGAATACACATGTACCTGCATAAATAGCAGGCTCTACAGGTATGTCACAGCACATCGTAACAGACACCTGTGTGAAAGTGCATAACCACAACCAATGTGAACACAGCCACAGCCACATATGGTAAGCTAGCGTAATATTACAGTATATGGACTATCTGATCAACACCATCCTCATATGTGCCACTCATACACCAACCCTATATATACTGGGCTGCTACACAGTGTGGTCCGATGCCTGGCTGTGGTATGGGACATGTGTGTGTTTGGCCCTACAAACATGTAAGCCGATAGGGTAACATACAGTGGAGCAGCATGTAACATCAGATAGAACAGGACCAAGAACAATGACATCTACCACAGTCTGTACAAAGGCCATCTACACACACTGTCGACAATCACCATAAGTACACAGACCTCAGTACTGTACACACACCTACAGAATGTTCAGGTTATGTCCTCAAATATAACCCCTACTATACATAACATGTGTAACAGTTTGATATCTCACTGACTTGTTATCAGATATGATGTTCACCAGCACCTAAGCATTCACTGGCTATCTCTCTGTTGTGTATACTACCTATCCTTTACCTCCTCACCACCTAAGAAGGCCAATACTACCTTGGATTCCACTACCCTATTCATCACACCAGTACCCCTAACTTCTCTAATAACACATCTCACCAAACCATCCCCCACACAACTAACCTCACATCTCCTTTAAATCACCACCCAATTAAAACCCTAAACCCCAACCCCAAAGATAAACATTATCTAAAACGTATACATAAAGTTCTAAAACTCATCATCAGACTTCACCACAACCTAATAGTAGATGGAGACATCCATCCCAACCCTGGCCCTTCTTCTCACAGTGTTACTAACTCCGACAACTATACTCCCACCATTACTCTACCCCTCAGTAGATCCAATAACTCTCTTCACCTAAACCTCGGAAGCATAAACAACAAAATACATGACCTACATGCCCTATTAGCAGTCCATTCCCCAGATATAATGCGTCTCACAGAAACCTGGCTAAAACTTGCTACTGCTGATGATGAGATATTACCACCAGGGTATAATATTCACCAATTAGACCAAGCTTCTATGTTTTTATAGAGACTGCATACAGCCACCCCCCTTTAATAATGCTGAAAACCTTATAACTAAACTTCAAATTAACCACAACAAATGCATAAACATTGTCTGTATCTACATCCCTCCAGGGAACAATATAACCTCCCTGGAAGATATCCTCCAATGGTTATCCACTAACCACCCCCAAGAAACCATTGTGCTTGGTGACTTCAACATTGACTGGACCACTTGTGCAGCTGAATCCCCTGTCACCCACATAAATCTCTTTGGGTTCAAACAAACTATAACCGCTCCTACCAGGATCAGCAAACCTACTAACAGAGAAAGTATTCTTGACTGGATTCTTATCAATAATCATCACCACTTGTATAAAGCTGGAACCCTCCCCGATGACCTACGTGATCACTCTCTAACATTATTAAAGCTAAGGGTGAGAATTCCTATCAGCCTACCTATAGAACAGTTAGAAACACCAAAAACTTCAATCCTGTAAATTTCTAAAACAAACTTAACTCAGTCAACTGGGCAATCCTAAAACGTTTACCACTGGAAGACGCAGTGACTTATTTTAATACTAAATTCCTAAACATCCTAGACTCCCATGCTCCATCTTGTAATATTAAAACTGGAACAAATTCAGCACCATGGCTCACTAAGGAAACCAAACTAAAAATCAAACTTAGAAATAAGGCCTGTGCCATCTGGCGAGTAACTAAAGCCCCTCTCGACCAACTAAAATACCGTCAACTTAGGAATGACACAAAAAAAATCCATTCAACTTGACAAAAAAAGCTACCACCAAAACTTGCAGCAGAAGCATCAGAACAATCCCAAAAATTTCTGGGCAGGTATTAACCACCTTCTTCATCCAGGACAATCCACCACTCCAACCCCAACAAATTATACCCAAAAACCACCAGAGAACATAGTTAGAGCCTTTAATAATTTCTTCACTGAAACAATCCAGTCTCTCGCTAACCAACTCAATCCCATACACTCTAACTCCACCACTAATATACCCTTGACTAGCTCCTCCACTATCATACCCACTACTCACCACCCATTCAACTTCCAACCTGTATCTACCACTCAAATTCGGTCACTAATTAAAAAACTGAAACCCACCACCCTATCTGCTGACGTGCTCCCAGCTAAGTTCTTAAACATAGCTACTGATGTCATAGCATTTCCCATATCTATCCTGATCAACAGGTCCCTAACTCTTGGCTCTATCCCCCCCATCTGGAAAATATCCCATGTTATCCCACTTCACAAGGGTGGAAGTTCCACAGAATTATCCAATTACAGATCTATCGCCATTCTTTCACCACTGGCCAAAATAATGGAAAGTGCATCCACAAACAAATTATGTACCATCTTGTACAGAACCAGATACTGGCCATCTCTCAGCATGGCTTTAGGCCACATCATAGCACCACCTCAGCTCTCCTTTTCTTCACTAACACCATAAATCTAAACAGAAATAACCTGCTGTCATCAGCCCTCTTTCTAGACCTTTCAAAGGCCTTTGATATGGTCAATCACCAATTACTCATCCACTGATTGAAATCTATTTCCAATGTATAGTCATACCCTTCGGGAAAAACAAGGTAACCCCAAGCTACCATATAGGTGGCAATCCACTAAGCACAGAAGAGGTTATCAGGGACCTGGGGACCCAGGTTGACGGTGGCCTTTCTTTTGACACTCACGTTGCTAAAGTGGTTAGAAAGACCTTCTACATTGCCCACCTGATCATGAAGGGATTCACATCCAGATCTAGTGAGGTCATTGTTCCCCTGTACTCTTCACTTATCAGACCAATGATCGAGTACAATGCCCCATTCGGGATGTATCTCACCTGACATCTGCAGCAATTGGAGAGAACCCAAAGGTTCCTCACCAAAAGGATAAAGGGACTCCAAAATCTGTCATATGCTGCCAGATTGAAGAAACTTCAGCTCTATTCAGTCGCATACCGTCTGCTCAGAGGTGACATGTGCCTGACATACAAGGCCATGTCCAACCCGGAATTAATGGACATGCTCCACCTCAAAAAATCCAAATCCACCAAAACCACTAGAGCAAGTGACTTAAACCTTAGCACGGATATAAATATGACGTGCTGGAGGGATAGATTTATCACTCAGAGACTCCCTATGCTGTGGAATAAAATCCCGGTCCATGTGAGGCAGAGCACCTCGCTGGCTCTGTTCAAGAGAAATCTTGACCTGTGGATGGGAGATCGTAGGTTTACCCCGGGAATCATCTCTGTGTCACTGCTGGACAGAGGCACAACAAACTAATGGGCACAGTATTTTTTCATATAAGGGGTGGCGTAAGCCACAAAACTTTGGGCTAGGCTTATAAATGCCTTAGGGCAGATAGCCTAGTATAAACCTATGAACCTATGGACAACCATACTATACAGTGGTTCCATTCCTATCTGAATGACAGACAACAAGCCATACTTTGGCAGGGCAAACTATCCACTCTGTTATCTCTCACTCTTGGAGTTCCTCAGGGCTCCATGTTAGGTCCTTTACTCTTTCCATCTTTATCAATAACCTTCCCACTGCCATCCCAAATGAACCCTGCATCCAGTATGCAGATGACTCCACCCTGATCTGCTCAGCCTCCTCCCCAACAGCCCTGTAAACCCTAACCCAGAGTACATTCAACACAGTTTAAAAGTGGCTCTCTAATCATCGTCTTCTGTTGAATCCCAATAAGACCAAACTGTTACTCTTTACCCCCACTTGCAGGTCCCCCCCACTTTCCTTTACTATAACATCAAACAATGGCACCTCTATTTCGCCAGATATTCAAACTAAGCTCTTAGGAGTAATAGTAGACAATAATCTGAAATTCGACCTACACATCAATAAGTCTATCAAAATTATTAACAAAAAGCTCGGCTCACTATATAGAAATAAACCTTTTCTAAGCCCTACAGCTAGAATCACTATCGTCCGCTCTCATCTCCTCCCCTCTCTACCCTTCTATATGCTTCCCCTATACTCTGTAACCTAAACAAATCAGAACTTACCAAACTCTCTCATTGCTACCATCATATTGCCAGGTTCGCCACTGGATCAACATACAGGACACATCACTGCCACAACCTCAAACTCCTAGGGTGGCAAGAACTGCCAGGCTTAATACAGTTCAACCAGCTAATAGTAGCACATAATATTCTCAACCATCCTGAAAACACCCCCGCCCTTAATGCTATCATAAAACCATACAGTAACTCCAGACTATTACCCTCATCCAACAAGCTGTTAGTTCAAACACTGAAAGCTAATAACTCAGCTGGTGACTCCCTATTTGCCAACTCCGTTGGGAAAACCTGGAACTTACTTCCAGCAGACATTACCCTGGAACCCTCTCTATGCCTCTTCAAAAATGGCCTCAAACATTATATGCACTGGCTCTGTCCATGTTCCATCCCTGATTAATCCCCATAACAACTCCCTAACTTAACAGCAATGTACTAGCTTCTTGCTCACAAATGCTTCCAATGGCAATCTGTACATTTCTTTGTAATATAGTGTTGCTGTAATCCACCTGTTAATTTACTTTTACATTCTATGACATGCTGTTAAATTGTGGATCCCTCTTGAGGGACACACCTTTGCTTCTTGCAAAATCTGCTTGTTATTTAAATGTTGCTTGGGATGTTTTGTTTTTGTCTGCTTAATTGGAGCTTTTTTCACCTGTTACGTTGCAAAACCCTTAATATGTATGCATGTTTTTGTTTTTATGTTTGGAGATTTTCTCCCCAGGCCTCCGCTGAAAATGGATATGTATCCAGTCGGACTATCCCGGTCAACAAATGTAAATTAAATTAAATTAAATTAAATATGGTGTACTGAACATATGCACTTCTTACTGCATGACATATGTATAAAGGTTGACAGAGCTGTGGCTGGAGCCACAAACACAGGGCCAATATTGACATGTTGCTGTGATAACCTCATACATTTACTGTTGTAACAAGATTTGTTGCGACATATGTCCTATGAGGGATATGAAGTCAGTAACTCTCACGGCAGTCACCATCTACTGACTGCAATCCTCACACTACTTTCTGCAGTTCACAGATAGGTGCTCTGTGGGTAACACAAGAAACACAAGGCACCACACACTGCCCAGTCTGCAGATGACCCTACAGATGGGGATTCCTCATAAACATAGCACTGACATGACAGTTATTAAAACATGTAGGACAGCCATATCTACACATACCCTGTAAAACCAACATTACTCCAAATGCAGTATAGCAGCACTTACAGTCTGTAGTCAAGTCAGGCACATCCCCCTCCTGTGTATTGGCCTACTTCACAGTGAATGACATCAGCAGCCTTGTCAAAGTAGGGCATTTGAATTGTAGTGAGCATGACTAGCCTAAAAAGCATTGCTCTCTACACAGACACACACACACACACACACACACACACACACACACACACACACACACACACACACACACACACACACACACACACACACACACAGTTGCCATGTCTGGAATTAGAACTCCTACCTAACTAGTTTATCACACGCCAGCAGTACATAGTTATAGGACGCAGGACAGAGATTACTGCATTACAACTTTCCCAAAGGTGTATTTCAATGTGGATGACCTCAGCAGGCTTGTCATAGTAGGGCAATGAGGATGGCAGTGCGTGTGCATGGGCCATAACCCATTCATCTAGAGGTTGACACACCACATGTGGGCACACACAGGGTTATATTTCACAGGTATGTGTATACAGCTGCTAGATGACTACTTCCTTGTACAGCCATATTGCACAGCTAGAACTTGCACCACATAGTCTGTAACGCTGATGGATACTGGTGGCTAATATGTACAGTGAGTGACATTTAGACCTCATGTGGTTGTAGCCATTTGGCTGTGTGCTGGGTGGAACAGTCTTCATAATGGATGGCTCCTTGTCACTGTCACTCTCTTCCACACATCTATGTACATCTACTTTTGGCGTATTATAGTGTGTTGTCCTTGGATACATGTCTGTATTCCTATCCACTGTGTGTGCAAAGCATGACTGGTGCATACTGAGGAATGTCTGCACTACCATCTGCAACTGTCAGATATGTATGGTCCACTGTTGTTTGCAGACATGGGCTTCATTTGTTTGTGTGTGTGAGCATGCCCAGTATGACCTTTCAGTATGTTGTTGTCTGACATTGCCTTCATTTCTCTAAGTGTGGGAGCATGCCCAGTAGGCCCTTCTGTATTGAATATGTGGATCGATTCCAGGTAGTTTGTACTCCAGTGCAGACCTTTTGTGTTGTACACCTACAGGTAGCAAACTGTTTCTGCAGGGTATCTGTCGATGGGGACAAAGTGTGCAGGGGATAGTGTGTACTGTAGGTGATTGTGTCTGTGCTGCTTCAGCTACATGGTACTGCTGTTAACAGAGATATTCAGACATGTGTACTGTCCTCATGTGTCATGTCATGTCAGGTGGACATTCCTGCTCACAGTGATGTCTTGGAGGACAATGGTGACTGCAGCTGTGTGCGGTATTGTGGTCAGATGCCTACATATTCATGGTAAGTTATGCCATTCTAGAGGGGGAGCTGCAGACATTTGCTGCTGGGTCTGTGTATCTGGTTTAGCACCTTGGTACAGTGCTGGCAGAGAATCCCATACTTGTACATCCATCGACATGACAGTATGGCCTTATCTTGCTGTGGCAATACCTCACAGCTGTACAGATTTGCACAGGTTACCCAGAGGCAGGGGCCATGAGTATGGACATTACCTCTATTGTGGTGTACGGGCAGGTATGTAGCCACCCATTTATGTATTTGCAGCCAGGGATAGTGTGTGCACACAGCTTTGTCTCGGACCTTGCACATTCCATGCTGCCCATGCTCCCACCCCCCTCTGTTACTCTAACCTCTTTCATACATTATGCATACATTCTCTGATACTTTCCCTAAGGTTATCACCTCATCACAGCTGTGTGTTGGTATTGGTCCACAGTTCATGCAGTGGGACATGGTGGACATGTTACTGTGGTTTGTCCACATGGCCTTGCATATGGCTTATTTGGAGTGTGTTATGTTGTTATTTGGGTGTCCTTAACATAACATGCATTAGCAGTGCATGTGAGACACAAGCCCTTGGCAGAGGCCTGTGGGCCAGTAGGTGTTGATGCGGGCCAGATGTGGCAGGCCATTGCATTCTGTCAGTCTTACAGTCTCAGACCGCCATATTGTATATTCCCCTGGGGTGGCAGGGTAGGTGTGCTAGGTGTTCATGCCAATACCATTTATCAGTCTTGTTCAGGTTGTGTGGATGCTGGCAAGGTGCTACCTATGGTTAGTGACACACCTGCATGGGACACCTGCACTGCATGCTGCATTCATTCACTATTGCCATATACAGGTGGGGTCATATTGTACCCATACCCCACAGCAGGGATACAACTAGAGAGGTACCTGTGGGTGATGTTTGCGTGAGCTGGGTGCATGTGTGCTATGGACACTACTTGCATCTGACACACAGATATGCTTTGGGCATTCCAGTTATGCTGGCATGTGCAGGTACATCAGCTGTTTCCCAATATATCAGTTCTACCTCCTTTGTGATCTGCAAGTGTTCGGCTAGACAACACCGGTATCCCCTACTACAGGACCAGATAATGTGATGCATACCTGTATGTACAATTCCAAGGGTGTCTCCATTTCACAGTGACACAATATATACTGTATGTCTGGGGTACTTCCCCCTGTGTACTGCTTGTATATCTAGCCCAACAACCATACCATGTCATTCTTTCAGATGGTGACACATATTACCACCATACATTTACAATGGCTTACTGCTACCATGTGTTATACTTATGGGGTATTGTCTTTGGCACTGCAGTTGTGAGGACTTGTCCCTGTCATCAGCAGTAGTGGACAATGGCCACCAGGTCTTACCTCAACATGCATACATACTGACCACTCTCACACAGTATGAAACACACACCAACCTAACACACACATACCTGCATATTGTGCAGATGCTATAACCTATCCTGCTACCTTGGCCACCTCTGGGCATCTGTGCTGCATTGGTATTGTACCTACACATACATGTTACTAAAATTCTACATTGGATTTTGGGGGGGGCACACCTGACTGTTACGACATGTGTACATCAGATTTGGGGGGGCACACCAGTCCATTACTACATTTCTAAATAGGTTTGGGGAGCACACCTGACTGTTTCTACATTCCTACACAGGATTGTGGGAGGAGGGCACACTTGACTGTTACTACATTTCTACACAGGATTGGGGAAGGGGGCACAGCTGTCTGTTTCTACATTTCTACACAGTGGTTGGGAAGGAGCACACCTGACTGTTACTACACGTCTACGCTGGATTGGGGGAAGGGGCACACCTGACCGTTACTACATGTCTACATAGGAGTGGGGGGAGCCCACCTGACAGTTACTACATTTCTACATAGGATTGTGGGGGGGGCACCTGACTGTTTCTACATTTCTGCACAGGATTGGGGGGGTACACCTGACTATTTCTACATTTCTTCACAAGATTGGGGGGGCACACATGACTATGTCTACATTTCTACACAGGATTGGAGGGGGGCACACCTGACACTTGTACACATTTGCTATGACTGTAGTGGTATGTCAGATACTCCATTTTATTTTGTATTCTAACCTATCATGCTGATTAGAGGCATATCAGTGTATTACATGTCTTAGCTTTGATTGACCTACGTATTAGTTTCTGACTTCCTACCCTTCAGAACTAACATCCCACTGCCTGACCTGCTGTAGTCTGTCTGTGTAGGCCTGGGGGTTTACCCATAAGCATCATTCAGAGGCCATAGCACAGCCTTTGTTTGTGTTTGTCTACATCTGTCTTGCTGGCTGTGACTGTTGTTGGGTATGTGAACTTCTCTGACTGGGATGTGTGAGTCATATGGACACACATGTGGCCCAGCACATTTCCTGCAGTGGGTTCTGTCACCCTGTGTAGTATTGGCTACTATGGTGACACCAGTATATGTTGCAGATCTAATGGTGCCACTATAGGTGTCTACTATCTGCTGGCAAACCATTCAGCCACCCGATTCCCTTGCATGCTCACATCCATACCATAGATACATGTAACAACACATTATACTCCATTCAGCAATTGGTAAGTTGAGTGGCTTACCTTGTGGGTGTCCCAGTATTGAGGGTGGTGCTGCAGGGCTGCCTATGTCAGATGCACATAGTACACTCCCTACACATGGTTGAGCACAGGTAGTGCCATGTTTGGCATCCCTTTTACTGTATGTGCGAGTCAGAGAGAGGTGTCATTCCCTGGGTCCCTCCTCTGTCAGTGTATGTGCTATGCGTTGCCTCATTGCCAATGCCAGGGCATACTGGGCATGCCTCCTTCTGCTTACTGGAGCAGGTTCAGTTTGTTCCTCCCCTGAGTCACTCTGTGCCTATGCAGGCCTTGGCAATTATGGGGGACTGTGTGGCCCTGCCCCATGCTGTTCCTGCTGCAGCTGTTTCCAGAGGATCATATTGTGTAGCATAGTGCATACAATGACAATTTGGGTACATGTAGCTGGTGAGCACTGCAGGGCTCCACTGGATGTGTCCAGGCACTGGAACCGTGACTTGAGCATCCCAAACACATGCTCTATTATAATTCTGGTCTGTGTGCCTCATTATGGAGTTCTTGTTTGGGTGTGTGTGCATTTCTGATGGGTGTCATCAGCCACGGCTCCAGTGCATAACCAGCATCCCCCACTAGGTGACCGTAAGGGATGTCCCCATTGGCAAATCTCTGGTACAGCTGTGTCAGATGCCAGATGTGGGAATCGTGCACACACATTCATTATTATGCCCTGGGCGTCGCATATGACCTAGCAGTTGATGGAGGGGAAGCCCTTGCAGTTGATGTAGACCCTACTCCACTCACCGGATGGTGCTTTGATGTGTATGTGCATGCAGTCTATATCACCCACTACCTCAAGGTATTCTGCTATTTGGTGGAACAGTTGCATATTGCTGGCCAACACCTCACGGGTGTTGGGGAAATATACATGCCCACCAGCATGTGCTGACATGGCATCCAGGAACTGGTGGAGTACCCTGGATGCTGATGCTTGTGAGATCCCCATCATATCCCCAGTTGACCTTTGGAAGGTACCTGTAGCTAGTATTCTTAGGCCTACACATACTTTGGTATCCACTGGGATGGGTTCCCCTCTGTTAGTTCTTTGTGTCAGGCATGGCTGGCACATCTCAACAATTTGCTGTAAGAGGTCCCTGTCCACCCTAAAGCGCTCCACTATCTCCAGCTCATGTAGCCCCTGGTAGGTTACCCTGGGTCTGTACACTCTTCTCCATCTCCTCACTGTGGGTTGGTTGACAGCATTCACATCCTCACCACCCCCAGCCTCTTTCACATGTTGTTGTATGATAGCTATTGCAGCCCCTATCATTTTGTTTGTTAAAACTTTCCAGCTTGAATACACTGGTGGTGTACAGTATGGGAAAAACCAGAGGAAAAGGTTGTGTTTTGGGCTGGGCTGGTCTGCTGCCTGTATAATTGGCTGATTCTGATACATTTCACCTGCTAGCTATGCTAGTTCTCCTAGATTACCTTCCTACTGCTGTTTTCCCTTCCCATTGCCTTCCTGTTTAAGCTCAGGTGCGTGCTGCACAAACTCATTGCTCAAATGTGCACAGAGTTGCTATTTCCTGGTTTACTTTTTTTTCCTTTAAAACCCGATGCTCGGTGTGTACATCCGCTTAGGCAATGTAAAGATTGCTAGGCAGCCACAGACACATCCCCTTGCCTAGCTGTGCTAAGCTAGGAGCAAACCTGAGCCACAGGGCTCCAATCTGCTTACAGTATTCCTAACACCCCCCCCCCCATGATGTCAGCTAAGTCCTAGGCTTGCACCAAGCTATTCCTGCTCTTACACTGTTGGGAGCTGACTAGCATGCAGGGGAAATCTGGGATTCACTATCATTCCCCTCATTTGCATAGGATTGCCTGCTAATGCATAGTTACGTGTCCCACACTGAGCCTCCCCCCTTAGCAACCACTATTCACTGGCCATGTTGTCTTCTGCCTGCCAGTGGGTATAATGGCAGAATAGTGATTTTAGTTAGAATACTTATTGTGTTTTATTTTCTTATTTCCCCCAATCCCGTTTGCATGCCACTGCCCTATGCTTAAACAGCCGAGATCGGCTAAAATAAAAATAAAAGTTGATTTTTTTTCAAGTGTTTTCCATGCCAATGGCCTTATACTTGGCCATTGACATGCTTTCTACATGATATCCACCCTTTATTTGGAGCTGTAATGGCTCAGTTTTGTAATTTGCAGAAATGTACTTTGCTACTGGCGGAGTACATTTCTGCAGATTACACTAGTCCTGCACGGCCGGTTTCCATCTTTCTGGATTGCAAATTCACCTCATTTGCATGGATTTCTCCTGCAAATGGGGTAATTTACATACAGGGGCTGAGTCCGTGCAGGACTAGTGCAGGAGCGCTTGTGCATGCCCCTACAGGTTATTCTTGGATCACACGGCAGACATATTGCCTGGTGGAGCTCCTGCACTAATCCTGTAAGGCTTGCAGAATCCGGGGGACCATCAGAAGCATGAAACACAAAGTTAAAACAATTTTTAAAGGAAATTCATGAAAACATACCCCCATAAACACCCAATCAAGTGACAGGGACCACTAAAGCCTGGAAAAATCTTAAAGAGACAGTAAATACTTAAGAACCCCAATATTCAGAAAACAAATGTGAGAATGGTCTGATTGCATTCCCTTGGAATACTGACTTGTTCTTGTTAGTAGCGCAGTGTACAGATATGAATCTATTACTCAGATGACATAGCTTTGATAAGTGGCCTGGGCACCTGATGAGCCAACTAAAGAAGATGGCAGTAAGTGGCAGATGCTGGCTTACCTATCTTTTGTGAGGGAGGTTGTCTGGTCTGCTGCAGTACTGACTTCCATGGTGAAATGGTAGTAAACAGTAGGGATAACACACACACGCACACACGCACACACACACACACACACACACACACACACACACACACACACACACACACACACACACACACACACACACACACATATTGAGAAAAAAGTGAAAGCATTTGTATTGCATAGCTTTGATTTTTAAATCGCTGCAGTAATATGGCTCATTGCTAATTTACTAAAGTAATCTCTTAATTTCATTTGTATCTGATTGTTTTCTTTTAAATGAAGAACTGGACTTTATGTTCTTTTTTTTTGGGGGGGGGGGGGGTCAAGATTTGATTTTTCTCATCATATTCTGCCCAACACTATTGAACAACTTTGCAGCCTAGTTTGCATGCAATCATGCTAACTAACAAACCTTAGTGAATGCATGTAGGGTGGAGAAATGAGCACATTTATATATTTGCTAACAGATATTATCTTTAGGCTTTAAAATATATTGAGTAATTCAGTTGGGTTTAGACATTTATATAGGCATATTTTTCATAATAAGAATGTATTGACTAATGCCATCTTCTTTACAAGCATTATATATATTCACTTATTAGGTGAATAAAATGTAACCCTATTTTGTAAAAAAAAAATCAACCAATGCTCTTTAAAGTAGTATTTTATGATTGTTACATGCAATGCAGCTCTTTTACACTAGAGATCACTATTACCAAAGGATTTTAGAAACTAATATCCGGTCCTCTTCTACCCTGCATCACAGAATTCAAATAATGCATGCTAATAACATTGCTTTGTTTTGTTTTATAATTTATAATTTAAACTTGAGCCTTTATGAAGAAAATTTGAGAGGTACGTTTTCTACTTTCATAAATTTTTGTATGTTTAACACTACTAATACCTTCTTTTACTGAAGCTCATTTTATTTTTTGGGCAGTTTTAAGGTACCTTTTTGAACTTGTGAGCGAGTTCCCTGATGGGGTGAATGAACACTGTTTGATATGTTCATTGTATTCAAAACATCACATCAAGGACCTGTCATTCATATCTTTACTTGACAGATAAAAGGATTATGAAATAATTATGTGCTGCTCATCCCCTGTATTTGTATCTGCTTAGTACTGAAAAATAATTCTATTTTATATTTGCAGCATGGAAAAAAAAACAAATAACACAACTCACTTTTTGCAGTGTACACACTGTAGATACACACTCCAAAGCATAGACTCATTACTATATGAATTTAATTTTCCATGCCATATAGAGGTTTGTTTTATGTCTTTGACAGCTCTGACATTAATGTGATACTTGGCTTTGTTCTGATTACATGTTGTTGTGTCTTTCGGCTTTTCCTGGTCAGGGGTCGCCACAGCGGAACTCCGGTCCGCTAATGATTGGCAGTAGATTTTTACGTGCCGAGTTGCCAGCCCTGACGCACAACCTTCAACGAAGGTACGCCCATTTACGCATGTCTCTACACAGAAGACACTCTAGCTGAGAATCGAACAGAACAACGTCTCTACTGTGAGGCGACAAAGCTACTGCAGCACCACCTATGCCTGTTTATTCAGGTGGATTATATGAGTGTATTATTTGACTGTGTGCAGTAGACAACATTTCCTGTATGACATACTTCTCCCCATTATGTAATTCATAGTTTTAAATCAAAAGACCAAAATGTTTTGAACCTGCTCAATATGACATTTGCTATGACTGCCACAAAATGCGTGAAAAGGTGAGTGAGGAGGGCAGAGCTAATAAATGATTTGCTAGCGATGGTAGAATGACTTAATATGAGACATGGTGATACTAACAGAAAGTAATTCACTAGAAATAATGAAACCCAGGAATGAGTTCAGGGTAAGAAGGTATCTATTCCAAAGTAGTAAGAAAGACCTGGTGGTATTGTACTGGAGCACATAAATATGAAGAGGTAAAATAAATGGACATCTGCGACTAGTAACAGTTTATGAATCTATGACTCTGCAATAAATAACATCTGCAGTAGACAGAAACTTGCTCTTACTATCCCTCTGTAAATGAATGTGGAACTTCATAACTTGGTACTTGGTAAGCATCTCCTGAAAATCCATTTCCACAAAGCCGTATATATATATATATATATATATATATATATATATATATATATATATATATGGGTTTACTTCGTAACAACAAAAGACCAGAAGAACGAAACGCAAAACACAGAGACGAAAACAACGAAACCCCAGAACACTGAAAAACATGTAAGTTTACAAAACACACATAACACACAAAAACACACACACAACTGCCCCACACTACTAAACAAAACACCCTACACTAATGATAGGCAGGGGGCAAGCCCCCCTGCACCCCCCACATGGGGGGCTACACCTCCCACATCCGTCTACTTTAATATTCTAACTCTGAGATCGCACAAACATACACACAAGGCAAACACACACCCACACAGTACAGTCCCTCACACACACACACACACACACACACACACACACACACACACACACACACACACACACACACACACACACACACACACACACACACACACACACACACACACACACACACACACACACACACACCACAGTCACAACACACACTTACACACAGCATTTCCCCTCACAAATACACTCACACACACACTTACCTACAGCAGAACACGAAAAGCGCTAATTCAAACTCCCGTAACATCGGGATTTTGAATTTCGCACTTTTCGTTGTTCTGCAGTTTCATTGTTTTTGTCTCGGCATTCCGGATTTCGATCTTCTGGTCTTTCGTCCAGCTCAAGTAGACCGTTGACAAACTCAGAGTGCTTGTGCAGTACTTGTATTCGGGAATTTGCTGCATGAGGCACTTTATAGCTAATGCATTCCATATAGCCTTAGAATCATCTCATCATCATCATCATCATCATCCCCCTTTTCCCATTAACACGGGGTCGGGGTATCATATTAACTGTCGCCAACTCTCTCGGTTCAGTGCCACTCTCCTGCCTTCTTCAACACTCATGCCTGATTGTCGCAGATCTTCTTTCACACAATCCATCCACCTCTTTGCTGGACACCCTCGCTTCCTCTTACCTTCTTCCTGTCTGTCCCAAATCTCCCTCACCAGATTGTCTTCTGCTTTTCTACACATGTGCCCATACCATCATAATCTGTTTTCTTTGATCTTTTCTGCAATTGGAGCTACTTTGGCTTCTGCTCTTATGTCCTCATTTCTTCGCCTGTCCTGCAGTGTGCATCCTACCACCTTTCTCAGGCACTTCATTTCCATCACCTCTAGCTTCTTCAACTGTTCTGCCTTTACTGCCCAGGTTTCTGTACCATACAGTAGTACTGGTCGCACCACTGTCTTGTACACCTTACTTTTCAGCTTCTTTGGCATTCTTCTGTCATATACTACACCTGATACTCTATGCCAGTTGACTGCAGCCCCTCTGATTCTAGCTTTGACCTCTTCATTCAGACTACCCTTCTCCTCAACCACCCCTCCCAGATACTTGAAGCTGTTTACCTGTTCCACTATCTTCACATCTATCTCTATTCTCAGCTTCTTCTGATTTCCCCAATCTGCTGCCATTACCACTGTCTTATCTGTGCTTAGTTTCATCCCATGTGCCTTCAGATTTGCATTCCATTCTCCTATCCTTTGCTGAAGTTCTAGATCAGAGTCTGCCTGTACTGCCACATCGTCTGCATACAGCAGCTTTGTTGCTCTGACCCCTCCAACCTGTTTGCTGATGTAGTCCATTATCAGTATGAACAGCAGTGGGCTCAGAGCTGAACCCTGGTGTACACCCACTCCGACTGGGAACCCCTCAGTGAGGCCAAACACTGTTCGTACTTGAGTCACTGGGTCTTTGTGCATAGCCTGTACTAATTCTACCAATGTTTCTGGGACTTCAAACCACCGCAGTACTGCCCAGATCAGCTTTCTTGGGACCTTGTCATATGCTTTTTCCAAGTCTAGGAAAGCCCAGTTTGACTCTCTCCTCTTCTCTAGTTTCTTCTCAAGTATCTGTCTCAATGCAAACATCGGGTCAATTGTGCTGCATCCTGATCTGAATCCAAACTGTTCATCTCCCATCTTACATTCTACTATTCTGCATATCCGTTTATCAATCATCCTCTGCAGAACTTTCATGCAATGTGGTAGGAGTTTGATGCCTCTGTACTGTCCACAGTTGTGGATGTCCCCTTTGTTCTTGTATACTGGCACGAGTATGCTTATTCTCCAGTCATCTGGAATACGCCTTTCTCTCCACACTGCAATTAGTACCCTCAGGAGCCATTTCTCTCCTAGCTCACCCAGCATCTTTATCATATCTGCTGTGACCTCATCTGAGCCTGCTGCTTTCCCTGACTTCATTTTCCTTAGTGCTGCTCTTACTTCTTCTAAGCTGGGCTCCTCTTCTACTCTCATTGTAGGCTGTTTCTGGGGCAGTACCGCTTCTGTGGGGTTTTCTTCATTCAGAAGCTGCTGGAAGTACTCCTTCCATCTGCCTTTGCTGTCCTGTGGGCTGGTAAGCAGGTTGTTGCTGGAATCTCTTATGAAGGGTGTCTGACTATCTTCTTTATCTTTCTGTCTTTGCCTTGCAACCTGGTATAGTTTCTTTGCGCCCCTTACTGAGTCACTTTCCAGAAGCTGATAGAGTGCGTCTGATGCCCTATTCTTTGCTATTTCAACTTCTTTCTTAGTTTCTTTGTTAGCCAACCAGTAGTCCTTCCTAGCTTGGTCAGTCTTTTCAATCTCCCACTTCTTAGAATAGCCTTAGAATCACCTGAGCTCTATGAATGACTGCTACAACTAATTAACACTGCACTATGCACTATTTGTCTTAGAATCACAACCTAAGTATCCCCAACCTTCAGAGAATTGTAACATACTCAAAACATTTTGACTACTCAGGCACAAACACTAAAAAGGTAGCAAAGATCAGTAAAAATACACTTAAGAATTTGTGTAAACAACTTCAAGATGGATTGGGGCTCTGATGCTGTGTTTTTTTTTCACAGAGATGATGGAGGCCCAAAAGTACATTTGTGATGAATTTGTGGGGCCAAAATAATAGAAATTCTAGAATGTATATGACAGACATAAAAAATTCAAGAGGAATGTGTACATAGGAATAATTTGCTGATTAACTAGACTTTGCAATTATCCAGGAATTAAGGCCATAGCTATGGAAAGGACAGTCAGCCCTAAGCCATTGTAAGCCTTTTTCCTTTTTAAATTTATTTGACAGAAACAGGCAACAGTTTACATGCATACGTAGTCAAGTCTTCCATTTTCAATGTATACACCAGCAAGAAGTTTCAGTTAGGAGATGTGCTCAGATACCAAGTGTAAATATTTACAATTTTCTCATTGTTGGTTCCAATAGGAAAACTATGAAACAACCACAGGTTAACTGTTTAACATAATAAGCTGATATATAGGACAGAAACTAGATGCAAAAACAAGAAAGTTTTAAACAAAAAAGAAAAAAATAGCATGCAAATCAGTCTGGAAATCCATCCAGCCATCCACAACCTCTTTTTCCCATTTTTTGCACATGTGGTTGGGGTGTAAATTCAACAGTTACAATCACCTAGAACCAAGGTTTACAATGCCATGTAGCTAGCCCTGCCACTGTAGTTCTTCTACACCACACACTTGCATGTACACTTACACCTATGGCCAATTTAGTGTGTCCAGTCCACCTACTACATGTCTTTGGAATATGAGAGGACAACGGAGAGTATGCAAATGACCATATAAAGACATGCAAATAAAGGCACACAGTCTAATTAGTGCTGAATCAGATACAAATGCATACATCTAAAAGCAGGTCATAATTCATAAACAGAGGTCACAGTAAGTACACAGCAAGTTGTATGTCACTATAAGAACAAAAAACATGTAGGAATTTGTGGAGCTACAACATGCAAAGATGGTAGGAGGAGCAGCACTTATTGTCTATCAGTGCCACTACATCTCACCCTGTAGCAAAATATGGAGCAAGCAAAAACGTGCTAGTATATCATCTAGAATGAGCCATTCAACCAGCAGCTGACAAGCATTTTGAAGTGGCAGAGATATTATACAGGTGTTGGCTGACATGGATTGACTAGAAACAGGATGGAAGGAGTGTTCTTCCTATACTGATGGAAGGTAATGTATGTGTAGGACTTACAATACTAGCTGCAGGGAACTTTCAGAGTTGTCAGCCTGCAGATTACTCTGTACATTTCTTGATTAACTTCTGCCACATGTGAAAGAGCTTATCTGTTTCTGTAGTGGACCAGGGAAGAGCACCACCACAATACATGGCTTCTGTAACATTGTCTATCTCTTCATAGTATGGGGGGGGCTATTGATTACACATGTGCAAATAAAGGTCACCTGGTATCTATGGACTGTGTTATGTCAGTAGAAAGGGCTATCATTCTATTAAGTAGGAAGAAGTGTTCAATGCACAGATGTTGACAACCGGTGTGTCTGCACAGCACTCTGGTTCCTGCTAGTAATTTCACATCTTCCATGCCAAATATTCTCATACATTTCTTTAGAAATCAACTGTCTTGTTATATTTTCTATTCATGTTCCACCTGATATAGCTTCAGTTTTGCATATCAGGTTTCAGTCCCCTCCCATGAATAATATTCCCTGCTGGAAGTTAATTACATGTCCAACAATTCTCTCTGTCTTTTTTGATTTAAACAAGAAACATCTTTATTAAATTATCACATATGACATAGGCAATCTTACATTTATATAAATGAAAATAAACCATGCCGACACAATTTCAGTTGACAACATTATACATTACAAACCATGCTGACACAACTGCGGCAGCAAACATTATACATCACTTATAATATATCCAGTCATTGACAGTCAAACATTACATAGCTCATTCATATCCTGCCTTCTTTTAAACCTCATTCCTCCTCTGCATGTACTGATCCCACAGTTCCTATTTTTCCTATGTAATTTGCTCCAACCCTTTTCTAAAGATCCCAATTACAGTTGTTTTATCTCTCTTAGTATCTTCACTACTTCTAGTAAAGTTGGTTTAGACTTTGATTTCCATTTTTTAGTAATTGCTTTTGTGGCAGCCATCATAATTAGCCTCAGCAAGACCTTACTATGTCTAGACACTTCCAATTCTGTATTAGTATTAGCTCAAAAAATCATTTCCTTAGTTATACAAATTTGCTCACCCAGTATCTCTGGCAGAGCAGTTTGCAGGGAATCTTTAAAGTCTACCAATTCATTACACTCCCTCTTTCTTCCCAATCACACATCCAACATTTACTGTCTACCTGAGGAAAAATTATTTGGAGTATACTTGAGGTATAAAAATACCTATGTAAGCACTTCCAAGCAAAGATCCTAAATCTTCTAGACTTTGTTGCATATTTGGGAAACATACATATATCCCCCATTGCTTCTTTGTGAATTGCTTATCCAATCTCTCTTCCCAATTCTTTCTAACCTTCTCTGACCGAGTCTTATAGTTATCATGCAAAATTTTATATGCTCTACTAATTATTCCTTTCTTAATGGCAACCTTTATTCTAGATTATATTAAAAACTCTACCAGTGCTGGTCTTTCATTTAGGACACCCTATTTCTTTCCCTTTGTCTATACTCTGATATCAGTCCTTGATAGGGAAGGCAATCTCTCATCTGCAGTCCAAATAAGTTCTTTGCTTCTTCCCTTTCTATTGCTTTTCCCACTCTAATCATTTGCTCCCACTACCCTGGTTCCTTTGCCAATTTTCTCCAATAAATTCCAGCATCCTCTTGCCTATTGTCTGTATTGCTAACTGCAATAATCCCTATTGGCAGAAATTCCTTTCTCTATTCCTGTGTTGGCTTAGTTTTTAGAATACTTTCTGCTACTTTTTGGATATAATATTCTGTATGATTATTGTTATTCTCCTTAAAGACCTGCATCCAAAATCCCAGTCTCTCCCTGTTTCTTGAGCTTCTCCCCTGTTTCATCATCTTTTTCCACTTTGAATTATAGTTTTCTGCTTGTGTTATGTACAGGAGCCTTAACTGTGTTGCTCTGAAATACCCTTTCAAATCGGATAATCCCAATATGCCTTGTTCTATTGGTAGAATCAGCTTTTCCCACTTGACTCTTGCCATATTCCCCTCCCAGATAAGATCCTTCAGCCCTTTATTAACTATTTTACTCCATACTCCTAAATACTTAATTTTATCATGTCCCCATAAATATAGATGTTGCTGAACCAATTTGTGCATGGGTACATAATTTACTGCTATTGCCTTTGTTTTAGCTTCATTAATTATGTATCCCAAAAAGGATTTGAAACTGTCTCAATATGTTTCTCATCACTGTAATGTCCCTTTCTGGTTTTGAAAGGTATAAAATAATATAATCTGCAGATAGAGCCAGCTTTTCATGACTATCATGCCAATTATATCCTTTAATTTCTGAGTCCCTTATTTTCCTTGTCAATGGTTCTAAATATAATGCAAATAACAAAATGGAGAGAGGACACCCCTGCATGCTTCCTCTGCACAAGCAGAAATTATCAGACAGGACCCCACCCACTTTAAGTTTTGCCTCTGATCCCTCATATATCCTAATCAGGGAATGCAAATGTTCCCATTGCTCTGCGCATAAAGTCTCAGCTTACTCTGTCAAATGCATTTTCTGCATCAAGACCACATGCTGTCTCTGCATCAAGAAGCACCAACAATAGTGGTATTTTCTCACATTCTGCTTTTCTCTGGATCATCAGTACATTGTTAATGTTGTCAAATGTTTGCCTCCCCTCCACAAAACCACATCGATCCATATCTTTCGATTCTGGCATCGCTTTTACCATTCTTTTACCCATTATAGACATAAACACTTTATAATCATGGTTTAGTATTGAAATGGACCTGTATGAAGCTAGATCTGATGTATCTTTACCCACTTTAGGTATTACAGCTACCACTGCTTTCTTCCAGGATGTTGGTACTTCTCCTCCTCTTAACATACTGTTAAACAAAACCTTCCTGATTTTTATCAGTTTTTTTCTCTCCTAGCTTCCTGGGGACTTTCCTTTAGATTGGTTATACATCACCATTTTTATCTCATTTCCTTTTATACTAACTGTTAGTAATTGAGCCTCCTCTACCTCTAACCTTGGCATATATAATTCTTCCATAAACATTTCAATTTGCACCTTTTCTTGATTTCCATATTTCTCTGCTTTATACAGAATTTCATAGAATTTCTGAAATATTTCTAATACTTCTACAGGATCCCTTGTTGTTTTCCTTGTTATAGGCTCCCTAAGCTTGTGACAGCCCTTTCTACTTTCTGTTGCCTGAGTCATTGTGCTAAAAGTTTTTGTGGTCTAGAGTTATTATCAAAAACACTTGCTTAACAGCAATCTTTCTAAACTCATGCATATAATCGAGGTAATCCCTTATTTTCTGTTTAGCATTCTGCAGTTGCTCCTCTTCGTGTTATGTGAGATTCCCCCTATTTTGTAATTCTTTAACATTTGTCAGTACCTCTAAATAATTATTGTTACTTCTTAGCCATATGTCCATTTCTTTTATTTCCACCCTATTTTTAAACTCCAGTTTAATTTTATCCCACTCCCTAGCTATATTTTCAGAAGAAATGTCTATCTTCTCTAATAGCTCCTGAATAATTTCTACTACCCATTCCTTAAATTCCTCTCTTTTCAACAGATAGGTGGGAAAGCACCAGTGTCTCATTTTTATTTCATTACCCTATGCTTTCATTTTAGTTATTATTGGCATGTAATCTGACATAGTTATTGGGTGCATATCAGGACATTCCATTAAATGCACATGTTTCTGTGAAATGTAAATTCTGTTTAGTCTAGCCCAGTTTTTGTATCTTGGGAGGTATGTAAGTTCACTCCAAACTCAAAATACTGAATTCACATACTCCATGCCAATTTTATCATACATGTCTTTAAAAATCTACTCTCCTTTGTTATATCTTCCCTTATGCCCCCCCCCCAACATTTCCTCAGTGTCAGAAATCAAATTCCATTCCCCATCTGTAAGTAATATACCTTGCTCAAAGCTGATTATTTCTTCCAGAATTTTCTTAAGCCCCATTATAGCAGTTTTTGGTGGAATATAACTACATGCCCATGTAAGCCTCCTCTCTTGTCAGTAGCCCCTTAATATTACAAATCTGCTATCATTTTTGTTTTTATCATCTATCATTATTGGAGCTCCTCTTGCAATTAATTTAAGTACTCCTCTCATCCTTTGCCCCAGATATTCCACTGAATAACCATCCTGAAAACCTGTCTTTATCAAATTCACATGTTCAGTTCTTTCCAAGTGTGTCTCCTGTAGCAGAGCTATTTGCACTTACATATTTAAAAATAGTTCAATACTCTTTGATTTTTGTATTTATCTGCGAGACCATTAATGTTTAAAGACATTACAGAAAGCATCATATTCTTGAAAAAATTATTATTCCTACCTTTTATGTATAACAGCTTTTTTTGTTAAATGTCTAGTTCCAACTTTTGCGTTACATGGATGTGCTGTTTGGCAGGTTAATCTTTTATATAGTTGTTTCTTGTCAACTCCATTTGAGCCTATGTCATATCTTACAGAACTTTTTGTTTTATTGAAAACCCTCAAACAAAAATATAAACACACCCCAATACCCCCTAAAACATATTAGCTTAGTAATAACACACAAAACTACGTACATCCACAAATATTGAAGTTGTACTCTGCTAACAATAACAAATGTTCCAAACTGATAGCCACATGCACATAGACTTGAGATAACCTAAACAAAAGGTTATCCATGCTAAGATGCATGGTATAGGCTGTGGTTCTATTAAGTGCTGACTGGCTTTGTCTTATCTTTATAGCTCTCTCAGCTGGGGAAACATGTGAATGCTTTCAGAAAACATTTTTCTCCAAACCATTTCTCTTTATCAGATTGTCTGCTAGAGACATGAGAACTAGACACAAAACTGTTTACTAGAAAAAAAGCCTAATAATATTTAATATTATTGTTCATTTACTTGCTTTGTCATAAAACTTGTTACTACATTAAGTTAATGGCCTTCACCCACTCATTTTCATATGCAAGAATGAGAAAAAGCACATGCATTTTTCTTTTGCCATGCTCTTTTAGTCTTCTGTAAGCAGATGTAATGGCAGGTTAGCAGTGCTTACTCTCATACAAACTTTCTTACAACTGCTCAAAAGTGCCTTAATCACTCTGTATCCAATGCCCCTTGTTCTGGCCATCAACAAAATAAACAACCATGCAGGTCTCGAACCCAGGACCCCATAAACCATAGTCACAGTAGTTAACCACCAAGCCATCACAGAAGTACAGCAATATGAGGTATCAGCAAACAAGTCCTCACCATAGTACAACCAAACTGAACCTGTGAAAGGAATCAGTATACAGTTATATGTTCCATACCCCACTAGTAATGTCTTTTGTTTTTTCCCAGTTAGGGGTTGCCACAGCAGAACTCCAGTTTGCTAATGATTGGCAGTAGATTTTTACAGTGCCAAGTTGCCAGCCTGATGCCCAACCTTCAAAGAAGGCACACCCACCTGCATGTCTTTGAACGTCACTCAACCACGGGGAGGACATGCTGAGTCCACACAGAAGGCACTCCTGCCGAGAATCGAACAGGAGAACCTCTTGTTGTGAGGCGACAATGCTAACCACTGCACCACCGTGGCTGTCTTCCATAACCCACTACATAAAATAAATATGTGAACTGGAGTACAGCAGTAAGCCCAGAAGTGAGGTGTAATTGTAATAGTGTTGAAGTCCCCAATAAAACACAAGGACTCCATAGAGTGTACCTACACATTAATCGTGGTTACCTGGCAGATATATAAGATGCAATGAATAAAAATCAATGCCCAAAAGGAAGTATAATGCAAAGTCTAATGTAAGCACCGCTAAGCATTGCACAGGCCAGCTTAGGAGGTGTAAGAAATGTGTAGACCAGCTAACTCAATGTACTCAGTGGTATACCCCTTTAAACAATGCCAACCCTAGGTTAACCTTTTCAAAACCAGCCAATCACAGAAAAGTGTGAGAAATCGGCCCTACTTAAAACCAAGAGGTGGGAATACATCTCATAAATGGTTGAAGCTTCCACTTGCAGGCACTATGGCAGTAAGGGGAGAAGGTGTGCACTTCTGGGTGAAGCACTGGTGCATCCAGTAGTCCAAGGTCATGGCAGGACTCCTAGTTAAAGACCATGCTCAGAGACTGCTGCAGGGCCAGTACCAGAGCTCCCAATATAAGACGGAGGCCTGGGACCATCTCTCCCAAGACCTCACCAGTGCCACTGGCATACCCCAAACTAGTGAGCAGGTCAGGCACCACTATGCTGATCTGAAGCGGCTTAAGGGGGACCTCTTGGAGGAGTGGCTCCAAGAGGCTAGAGCATCAGGGGATGTTCCAGACATGTGTAAGTATCACCCCAGTACATGTGTAATAATTGCCAGCTCAGGTATATCATGGATAGGTATGGATAAATAATCCTCTTATGTCACCCACAGCTGCAATGGAGAGGGCCACAAACCAGGAGGCCCACATCAGTCACCTGGCGAGGTTGCAACATGAAGCAGGTCAGCAACACTCAAGTATTTACTGTCATAGGAAATAATATTTTATTTATTTTATTTTTATTTATCATTTGTTGACCGGGAAAGTCCGACTAGGTTCCACAGAGCCTGTTTTCAGCGGAGGCCCGGGAGAAATGCTCCAGATGCATGTCTTTAGAAAATAAAAGTAGTAGTAAATTAATTAGGTTCATAGGTTCATAGGTTCATACTAGGCTATCTGCCCGAGGGCATTTACAAGCCTAGCCCATCATTTTGTGGCTTACGCCACCCCTTTAGTATGGGGAACTATACCCATTATTTTGCTGTGCCTCTGTCGAGCAGTGACACTGAGGTAATCCCTGGGGTATATCTGCGATCTCCCATCCATTGGTCAAGATTTCTCTTGAACAAGGCCAGCGAGGTTCTCTGCCTCACATGTACCGGGATTTTGTTCCACAGCATAGGGAGTCTTTGGGTGATGAATCTATCCCTCCAGCACGTCCTATTAATAGCCGTGTCAAGGTTTAAGTCTCCTGCCCTTGTGGCTCTGATGGATCTAGATTTTTTGAGGTGAAGCATATTCATCAAATCTGGGTTTGACATGGCCTTGTATGTTAGGCAAAGGTCACCTCTGAGCAAGCGGTGCGACTGAATAGAGCTGGAGTTCTTTCAGTCGGGCAGCATAGGACAGATTTTTGAGACCCTTTATCCTTTTGGTGAGGAACTTTTGTGGCCTCTCCAGCTGCTGCAAGTGTCGGGTCAGATACATTCGAATGGGGCATTGCACTCAATCATTGGTCTGATGAGTGATGAGTAAAGGGAGACTATGACCTCCCTTGATCTAGATGAGAATCCCTTCATGATAAGGTGGGCAATGTAGAAGGTCTTCCTAACTACTTTAGCTACATGGGTGTCGAATGACAGACTACTATCAACCTGGGTCCCCAGGTCCCTGATAACTTCTTCTGTGCTCAGTGGATTGCCACCTATTTGGTAGCTAGGGGTAACCTTGTTTTTCCCGAAGGGTATGACTATGCATTTTGGCATTTAACTTTAGGCCGTGGCTCTGGCACCAGTTATCCGTTTCTGTGAGACCCTTCTGAAGGATATCTGTGTCAGATGTGTTTTCTACTATGGCGCCCAGTTTGCAGTCATCTGCAAACTTTGTCAGCCATAACCCTCCTGTGTTTGCTTGTACTTCGGAAAAGTAGATGCCAAACAAGAGTGGGCCCAGGACTGAGCCCTGTGGGACACCACTTGTGACAGGCTTTGAGTCTGACATGGCGCCAGCAACTCTGACCCTGTGGGTTCTGTCACTCAGCCAGTTTGCAACCCATCTTGTGATGTATGGGTTGACATTTAAGCTGATGAGTTTTTCAATGATACCCGAGTGGGGTATTGTATCGAAGGCCTTAGCCAGATCGAGGTAGGCTGTATGGACTGCCTTTCCCTCATCAATGGCTTTGGTGACTGTTTCGAAAAAGTCAACTAAGTTTAAAAGGCATGATCTGCCTTTGACAAAGCCAAACTGGGTTGGATCCAAAGTCTGCAAATTCCCTATGTCTTTATTTATGAGGTCCATTATGATCCTCTCCATGGCTTTGCAGATAAGGCTTGTCAAGCTAATGGGCCGGTAATTTCCAGGGTCGGTGGAGGCACCGCCTTTGTGAAGTGGTACCACAGTTGCAGTGCGCCACTCCTGGAGTGCGTATCCAGAGGTAAGACTTTGATTAAACAGCTGTCCTAGCTGTGGGTTTAATTCCTCATTGAGTTCATGGAGCACACAGCCGGGGACACCATCAGGTCCCATGGATGCTGTGTCTTTTGCTTGGGAGAGAGCAGTTCGCACTCGGGCGCTGGAGAGTTGTGGGGGGCTGCGATCGTCTGGTATAGATATCTCTCCTTTGGGGAGGGGAGAAGTTTGCACTGAACCTGTCAGCCAGTATGTTGGCAATGTCTGTAGGATCAGTAATCTTCACATCATTTTGAACTAGCTCTGAGCATATCTGGGAGTTTCCTCCCAGGTTTCTAACATAGCTAAAGAAGGCCTTATGATTGTCTTTTGAGTCTTTAGCTATTTTTCTCTCGAAATTTGCTTTGGATGATTTTATGAGAGCTCTTAGTTTTTACTTATAGTGATCAAGGGTGTCTTACCTTTTAAGGATTTTGCTCTATCTTGTAGTAGCTTCCTCCTTTTGTTGTAGAGTTTGTTTATGGCTGGGGTCCACCAGACTGGACGCTTGCCTTTGTTACAAAGAGTCTTTGTTTTGCTTGGGATTGCCTTATCCATGCAGTCCTGCAGGTGCTGGTAGAAGGCATTTGTAAGTGATTCAGCGGCTTGAGTACTGTTTTCCGCCTCGGGGCCTTAAAGGAGACCACACTAGTCTTTAGAAGTGTGAAGTCGGCTTTTGAGAAGTTCTTTACTGTGGTCTTTTTATTTCAGGTGGGGTGGGATGAGGACCTCCAGCGAGATTAGTTTGTGGTCTGATCTCACCAGTGAGGGGTACACCTCCGGTGTTGAACATTGTGCTCCCATGTTCGTGATGATGAGATCAAGTATGTTATCTCCTCTTGTGGGGATGGTGACTAGTTGTTCCATGGCATTTGAGTTTATGAATTCCAGGAACGTTTGGGCTAGGGTGTTTGGGCTTGAGTAGTGTTCCCAGTCTATATTAGGGTAATTGAAGTCACCTAGTATGATGGTGTTTGGTGATACATTTATCCCCTCTAGTGTTTTCAGGAAGGCCATATGAGGTTCCTGAGTTTGTGAGGGTGGCCTGTAACATGCTACAATTTGCAGAGCAGTCTTGCCTATGGTTAATTGCACCTGGATGGTCTCCGATGCATCGTGCGTTGCCACCAGTCTTGAGGTGTGGGTGTCCTTGATGAATATGGATACCCCCCTCCTTTCTTGGTATTGTCCGGATTTTGGGGCCGGAACGCATGATATGCGGTAAAACCTGATAGCGCTGGGGTGCTAGTATAAAACCTGTGTTGTTCAAGGCAAGTACTGCATACACTACAGAATATGGCAGTAAGTGTCTCATACTGTTTGTAAGTCAATAAAAATGTAATAGCCTGACAAAACAGGTCTAACTGCTGGACTGCATGTTTATATCCTGGTATCATACGGTAATGTAGATATGCAATCATGTAATAGTACTATAGTATTAAGCACTGTTACCCACACTGTGCACCATAAAGTGAATGTGTAGGAATGCCTGTATATGACAGGTGTAATCCCCAGAGGCCATTTAGTATAACTGAGAGACACATAGACAGCAAACAAGGAAAATGCAGACAACAAAAAACGAATAACACAAGCAGCTGGGCTGTGAACTGTTGTTTTTTTAGCACAGACAGCCACTGTTCGAATCCCACTAGTGGTAATAGTCTGCATACAGAATCATTCCTCACAACTGTACAGATATGTCCAGAATTTCTATTAAAGTGGCCCATATATGTTGCCTATCAACCTGTCCCCCCGGGAAATCAGTGAGATGATCCCAGACGTATAGGCAGAAAACAGGAAATACAACTGATTGACACACAGCTATGAGACTAAAGCTGGCACACTAGCAACTCCCCAATACCTTATGTGACTAGGAAGCCACGTATTTCCCATTTACACTGCAGCTTGTCAAGCTGTGGTCAGAGTGTGTACAGTAACAGAGTGACATGTATGCGCACAATACTAATGTGTAATCTGGAACTTTGTGTGTCAACAGTCAGGTAATGCTAACAAACATTGCTCCCACAGGTACGTTGGATATGAACACTGTGGTGTGAAATACAGACCATTATAACCTGTACTGGTACTGTTCACTCTGGTATTGTAGGGAATTGTGATTGTTGCAGTTTCTCTGAATAATAAAGTATCACTGGTCACTGTCACCCACACTGTGCTACATAATATAACTGTGTAGGAAAGCATGTATATGTGTGTGTCAGGTCACTAAAGGTGGAAGAGGGCAATATTCTAGATATGTCCAGGCACACCAGCATGTGGTCAATACATAGCCAGAGTTTGTGCAGAAAGAGTTGGATAGCATTGTGCAAAACATCACCCCGGAATCTGGGAGTATCTGTACAAACAGTTATTGTTAACAAACATTCCCTCTACAGGTATACCAGGTAAGAGGTGTATACTGCAGGTAATACCGGTTCATGTGTAACGATGACGACAGCCATATCACTGTCCAAACTAAGGCTATAGGGTAGTGTAGTAAGACTTGTAAGGTACAGATAACTGCACTGACTAGGAAAGTAATGTGGACTACAGGAATATACTAGTTGCTAATTGACATCTTTCTCTCCACCCCACCATATCTCCAACAATAATTAACATACCCACCCCAACCGGTATGTAATGACACCTATGTTCTGATAATGTCCAATTGTTTGATTAAATATTAATGGTTCCCATGCATGTGTTATATTGAATTACTCCAACATTGGTGGCATGGTGCCATCACTGTACCTGCATGCTGTTCTAATTACCACTGTGGTCCCATATATGCATGTGTTCTGTTTGCTATGCAACTGTTCCATATCTAGTGTCTGGGTTAATGGGAATATTTGTGCATGCTTTTATACCTAACCCTGGAATGTGTTGACTATTACTAACCAACAAATGATGAAATGTAAACTATAGTATGCTTGGGAAGGCCGGTTCCAGTGGACCCACCTGTCCCACCTCAGCTGGCCATGGCACCGGGCACCAGCATGTCTGGGGCCCAACCCGGGACTTCCCTGTCCATTTGTCCTGCACCATCTTCGGGTGGAACCGCCTCAGAGGATGGGGCTCACCCCCCGAGAATGGGTGCAGACAGGCACCAGTCACCTGTTGCCAGGTCTGGGTCTTGCTGTGTAGAGCAATCAACGAGCAGTTTGGTGATATTCTACACCAGTTCGAGGGCTGTGTGTCGTGATTAGAGAGTCAGCCTGGCTCCGTGACTCAACCCCCAGCACAGCCACCTTTGGGGCTGTGAAGGTGCAGTGGTGACTGCCCATGGGTGGGGACCTCAGTCCCACTGTTACCACTAGGGGGCTTGTGGGCTTCTGATATCCCAACACCCCTCTCCATCAAGGTGTTTACCCCCACATGTGTCATATACTGCCCCTGTATGTGTCTTATTTGTCTTGTCTGTTAACCTACCCAACCTTCCTCCCCAAATATACCTACTACCCCCCCCCCCAACATCCCACTGTCACCTGAAAAAAAAAAGGCAATCTGTTCTCACAAAAAAATCTCGCCCCATACATGGCTGTCCATTTCACACACATGTCCACTGGACACATGTAATCCAGTCTAATTGGTGTCACAACTTATTATTGTTGTCCTCACCCCTCTCCCAGGGGTTTGAGTGTCCAAACCTACCTCCAAATTCAGTGTATATGCACAGCTGTTGCTGTAAAAGAAATGGGCAGCTATGAACCTTCCCTACACCTTTCCTGCACATCCCTAGCTATTTTCCTTACTGTCTTTCCCTCTTTGTGCCCCTTTTTCACCACCTTCCTATCAACCCTTTTTTTCTTTTCTTTTAAAGAAATTAGCACAGGGGTAAGTGGGAGTAAGCACTTTTAAGCAGCAGTAAGCAGGTTTAAGCATGTTTGTGCAGGGGTAAGCAATGCCTACACAGGTTAGGCTATACAGAAGCTAACTGAGTATAAGAAACTGTAACCAGAAGTTAGCAGTGCTTACCTCTGTGCAAACCCGTGCAAACCCACTTACAACTTCTTTAAAGTGCTTTAATCACACTGTATCCAGTGGCCCATATTCTGCCCAGCAAAAAAATAAACAAGCCTCGAACCCAGAACCCTCCATACCATAGACAAAGTGATTTACCACTAAGCCATGCCAGATATACATAACCCTGATGTTTTCACAAACATTTCATCCAGCCCAGACATTAAACAGACAGAGAATATATTCCACCATTTAGATGTATGTGTGTGTGTTAATATATTAATATCTAAACAGATACAACATATCTATATATATAAATATATCTGAACATATATACATGCAATGGCTACATCAAAACATATATATGTCTACACCTATATGTCAAAATATACACAGCTAGCTGCATATATGTAAGCAGATATATATATATGTACGTATATACAGACATAGCTATATATATACCTAATCATATATATATATATATATATATATATATATATATATATATATATATATGTATATATGGGCATACATGTGTAGATATCAATGGGAGATTAACTAAAACATATATGTCCACATGCACTGTTAATGGGGTTGAGAGGCCCCAAACAATATTTGTACGAATAGGTATACCCACCCCTCCACAGCCAAACACTTCCATCCTGCAATACACTGCCAAGTGTTGCAGATCCCATAACCAGGACCTGACATGACATAGGCGCAAGATGTTAACAGTACTACATCTCACCTGTACGATGTCAGGCTGGTATTGGTAACATATCATCCAATACAGTCTGGCTCTCATAGGAAATGTAAATAGTGGAAGCTATCAACATTCCCAGGATAGATATACACAGACACATATCTGCAGATACAGATATACACACACACACATATATATATATATATATATATATATATATATATATATATATATATATGTGACTACACATACACATGCAGAGATCTGTACAGTAAAATACTTATGTAGTAGGTGCACACAATATGGAACAGCCACTATGCCTACAGTTAACACCTCAACGACTGGACACTGGATGAGCCACCCATACAAACGATAGTCGTTGCCTGCAATTTATACCCACAGAGAGGTCATAGGATAAAACACCACACACAGGTCTGCAGAAATGGAAAACCATTATTTGTATACTATTACAGATTTATATGCCATGTCATATAGCTGTTCAGACACTGACATCCATATAAACAGAGTAATGCAACTGTGAAACAGTTATACTAATAAAGTAGTCTGGAAAGGTTCACAACTGTTGCTGTCCAGGCCAAGCCCTTCAAATAGTACAATAGTAAAGACAGACTGGGCTACAAGATACCAAACAATCAACAGTAAGTAATACAGGTGTATAGTTCAGCAGCCTCTATCTACACTCTGTACACAATCACTAGGTGTAAAGACTTCAGTTGACCAAATGGGATGTAACTGTCACATAACAAGGCGTAACTGACACCATCACAAGCACACTGACAAACAAAAGAGTCTGTATGGCAGGAGGCAGTAGGCCTGCATTAACCCAATTTATGTAAGTAATGTCAATATAGGTGAATTGTATGGTACTGTACATCCAGATACCTTAAGGCAGCTCACTCCTGATACCACCACATCTTGTAACAGTCTAGGTTATTTATGGTGCATCCTCCCTAGACTCAATAATAGAAGCCCATATACCACTGTTACATACACTGGCCTCTGGAGTGCATATGGGCACACATGTATGGTGTAGGTGAAGCCCACACATATATGGCCCCAGCCCCACCGTATGTGTGGGGGATACAACAGCAGTGGACTGCTGGCAGGAATGGCAGCGTGATATACGTATATGTGCATATGTATCACTATCTGTATATGTGTAAACATATATTGCTCTGTATATGTATATATCTGGGTGTGTATATGTATATCTATGTACATATACATGCCCATCTATATATGTTAATATGTGTATATATATATATATATATATATATATATATATATATATATATGTATATATAGATATCTGGATAATTATATATACATATATTTCCACCATATGCCCTGAACATGGAGTGTAGGCCTACCTCAGCCACTATAGTCCCAATTACATAGTGCAAGGGGATGTCAGGTATGTCTAGCAGGTATATCAGTAGACTATTGCTACTGTAATAGTGATTGTCTTCACGGATATGGTGTGTGTGGGAGGTCACATCTGCTTTTCACATATGCATCATTGGCTACTGACAGAAATCCTAAGGACATCATAGTACAGTACCGCTGCTAGCACATGATGCTACTGTGGACTACAGCAGAGATATTGGCCAATATATGTGGTCATTCTGACACACTCTGGACAGTCCAGAGGTATAGACAGAACCCCTTAGTGCACAACATGTGGACCAAACCTGACAATGTGGATGTTAACAGCCATATAGATGGGTATAACATGTAATGACTGGTATACATATGCCCCGATAGGTTATGCATTCACACATCCCTGTCTGTCCTGACACATACTAACAGTTGGTACAGAGGTGCCATGGCCACATACTGCCCACTAGATATTGACATACTTCTGTACAGCATCCCACTGCTCTGTTTGGCATACATGACTGTTAATGGAGGCCCATCAGCAGTACATCTGGCAAGTATCTGGACATGACATCTCACTGGGTAAGTACACTAAGCTGCTAGGCATATAACAAAGCACTGCGCAGGCTACAGGCAGACTGGCTCAACACTGGCCTACATTTCCTATGGGGGAATGCACATGTACCTGCATATATATATATATATATATATATATATATATATATATATATATATATATATATATATATATATATATATAGCAGGCTCTACAGGCATGCCAAAGCACAGGGTAAGATACACCTGTATGACAGTGCATAGCTACATCCAGTGTGAACACAGCCACATGTGGTATGCTAGCATATTATTACAGTGTATGGATTATCTGTTCAACACCATCCTCATATGTGCCACTCACACACAAACCCTAAATATACTGGGCCACTACACAGTGTGGTCCGATGTCTGTCTGTGGTATGGGACATGTGTGTGTATGCCCCTACAAACATGTAAGCCGATATGGTAACATACAGTGGAGCAGCATGTAACATCAGGTAGGATGGGACCAAGAACAATGACATCTACCACAGTCTGTACACAGGCCAAAGTACATATTAACATTACACACACTGCCGACATTCACCATAAGTACACAGACCTCAGTACTGTATACACAACTACAGAATGTCCAGGTTATTTCATCAAATATAACCCCTACTGTACATAACATGTGTAGCAGTCTGATATCTTACTGGCTTGTTATCAGATATGATGTCACTAATTATGGTGTACAGCACATATGCACCTCTTAATGCTTGACATATATACAAAGGTTGACAGAGGTGTGGCGGGAAGCACATACACAGGGCCAATATTGACATGTTGCTGTGATAACCTCATACACTTACTGTTGTAACAGGGTTTGTTGCAACATATGTCCTATGAGGGATTAAGTCAGTAACTGTCATGGTTCCACCATGTACAGACTGCAATCCTCACACTACCTTCTGCAGTTCACAGATAGGTGCTCTGTGGGTAACACATGAAACCAAAGGCACCACACACTGCCCAGTCTGCAGATGACCCTACAGATGGGGATTCCTCATACACAGAGCACTGACACGGCAGGTATTGCAACATGTAGGACAGCCATATCCACACACACTCTGTTAAATGAGCATTACTCCAAATGCAGTATAGCAGCACTTACAGTCTGTAGTCAGGTCAGGCACACCCCCTTCTGTGTGTTGCCCTGTTTCCAAAGTGTATGTTGCTAGAGGTAAATTCCCAATCCATATGAGATGCTGTTTGCAAAACAACAGATCAAGTTCCTGCTCACAGGGAATGGAAAGGCCCAACACCAACATGATGTTCCTAGGTATTTAAGTGTGTTTCCATACAATTGGCTATGGGAATGTTACCGCAGCTGTTCCACATGCAATCAGCTAGAGGAGGGCTGCAATTCATGGAGAGGCCATCAGCTGATCATGAACATCAATTAAAATACACATGCTGCTGGCTAAGCAAAGCAGGTGTAGGTCTCCACATCCTCCAGAGAGGGAGTGAGAGAGGCAGACAGAGTCAAAGACAAGTCAGGGAGGACTGGGAGAGTAAAACCTAAGCATATTTGTGTCACACACCTACCAGCACAGGGTATCAAACCCCTGATGACTATATAGTGCTATCACATTTCCATGCAGCTATTGGATGCACCACATAGGTTACATGGTGAGGAGCCCTCAGAACATATATGTGATGGTGAGTGACAACTGCAACAGGGATATGGTAGCTATATAGTAGGTGTAGTACACATGCTTGTCCGCATGTACAGGTGCCAGCGACAACACAGCCACACTCTCACAGGGACACACACACATTGACACACTTGGCAGGCCCAGGAATACAACTCATCACTAGTGGGATTGCCACAACACATTACTGTGCAGGTATCACATGCACCACAAGGGTCATACAGAGGTTATATGGGCAAAGGGTATAGGGAGGTGTCTGACATCAGACAGCATGAGTTAGTATGCCAATGGGGGTTGTAGTGAGTGTGACTGTGATCATACACATCATAAAACACACACACAAACACACACACACACACACACACACGCACACACACGCACACACGCACACACGCACACACGCACACACACATACACACACACACACACACGGTGCCAGTACTGACATGCATGGGTGCATTGATTCACGGGTGTGTAGTGGTCAACTGTCCCAGATGGCTATACAAGGCTAGCTGATGGGTATAACTTGGCATCAGGCCACATGACAATGGTCTGCAGTGTGGCTCAGGGGTGTAGTTTCTGGATTTGCCCACACAGGTGGGTATTGTATTCACCATCCAGTCACCTGGGTGACTATTGCATGTGGCCAATGCTGTGCATTGCTTGCCATATATGTGTTTCATAGTCCATGACATGGATGGTGTCTGTGATGTGCACACCTCCCATATGCATGTACAGTGACATGTGGAACTGTACCTGGGGTGTCTGGCGCATGTTGTGTACACAGATTATCATCAGATGTGCCAATCCTGGCCTTATGTGGTGGGAACTGGTAATGGACAGTAGGCTTATCCTGCACCTACATTGATAGCATGCTAATGGCATTCCCTGGTGTCAGTGGCATCTGTCCATACAGGGCATGTTTTCAGGCATAGTATGTCCTTTGTGGGTCACATTTGATGGCACCACAGGTGTTGCAGGTGTCCAGTGGGGAACATGGGGAAAGTGCACTGTCTGCATGTACATGCCTACTGGACAGATGGACAGGGTGCCATGCCCTCTGTAGCCCACTGCAATCCCTCAATAGTTATTATTGGTGGGCAATATGCAGTATACTATCAACATAGTGACTGTTGCCTAGACAAGTGTGTGTGTGTGTGTATGAGACATGGGTCGAGAGTGTTCTCTGGGTAATACTAGGGTTTCTAACTTTGTTTGCCTGGCCTTGATGTCATAAGTATGGGTATGGATTTGCATCCCAGCCTCTCAGCTATTTCACATCTGTTATCCCTGTATTGTGGACATTGTGATATATACTAGGAACACCATATAAGAAAATTGCAAAACCCGCTAAACATTGGGCCCAGGTGTTACACACAGGATACGAGTTACAAACACAGACACACACGCACCTTTCCTTTCTGGGATTAGAACTCCTATCTAACTAGTTTATTACACTACAACACTCTGTCATTGTCCATGTTGGTGTGAATGACCTGAGACGTACCTCCCTGGACTACATGAAAAGAGACATGGAAGAGCTCTCTGATCTTGTAGTCCAGGCAGGTATGACCCTAGCCCTGAGTAGCATTCTGCCATCGCCCAGAATGATACCGCAGTACAAGGACAAAATTACTGACTTCAGCAATTGGCTAAGCTTCTGGTGTCATTCTAAGGGGATCCAGTATCTGTCTGCTTGGGATGACATGGTCGACAGACCACAATGCTTTGTCACAGATGGCCTGCACCTATCACCCCTGGGATTCCAGATACTGGCTAAGGCTCTTGCTGCCCCTATAGTGCCTTTTTTAGGCAAGGTTCAAATAACAAATTCACCACCATAACAGGAGCAGGCAAGCAAAAACAGAGGGTAATGCTACTCAATGCTAGAAGTCTAAATCTCAAAATGCACTCACTTGAGGCACACCTTAAAATGGAGAACATTGATATCTGTGCAGAGACCTGGTTCAAGGCTCCAGAAAGCACCCCTGCACTACCAGGCTATAACTCATACCACACTTTTCAGCTATGTAACCTGGACCGAAACACCAAAGGCAGAGGTGTGTCCATATTCATTAAGGATATCCACACCTCCAGGCTAGTTGCTCAGCATAATGCATCCGAGGTTATCCAAGTGCAACTAACTCTGGGCAAAACCGCAATCCAAATTGTAGCTTGCTACAGATCCCCCACCATGCCCCAGGATTCCCACTCCTCTTTTCTTGATATACTGGAAAATATTTGGGTTCAACCAAACACCCTAATAATGGGCGACTTCAACTACCCCACCATTAACTGGGAAAACTACTCATGTACCAACTCCTTAGCTCAACACTTTCTAGAATTCATAAGCTCCAATGCCCTGGATCAACTTATCCACACCCCCACCAGGGGCAACAATATCCTAGACCTAGTCATTACCAACATGAGTGACCAGTGTCCCACACCTGAAGTCAACTCCTCATTGGTCCGATCCAACCATAAGCTAATCACCCTTGATATCCACATCCTGCCCCCACCTCCATTAAGGAAACCACAGTAAAAAAATTCTCCAAAGCCACCTTCATGCTTTTTAAGACAGAAGTGGTGAACTTCATGACACCCATGCAGATGGACAATACAGTTACAACTGCTGAATCCTACACAAATACACTCTATAAGCACTTAAACGAGTGCATGGATCGTGCTATCCCAAATGCTATCCCAAACAGAACCAAGACAAGATGCTATCCTCCAAAAAAAGAATGCCAATCTGGTGGTCCCCTGCCATAAACAAACTGTACAACAGAAGGAAGAAACTGTTGCAAAAGAGAGTAAAATGCCATGAGTGGAGGATCTCCCTGGTCAGCCTTAGTAAGAAGCTGAGATCCGTTATAAGATCCTCCAAAGCTAGCTACGAAAACAAAATCACCACTAATTCCAAGGACAACCACAAAGCATTCTATAGCTATGTCAGGAATCTCGATGGCAACTCCCAGATCTGCTCTGAGTTACAGCACAAAGGCATGAAAATTACAGAACCAACTGATATTGCCAACATCCTGGCAGATAGGTTCAGTGCTAACTCCCCCCCCCCTCTCACCCCCTAAAGGGCCCATATCTATACAGGAAGAATGCAGAGTCCCTGTAATCAAAACTACACAGGTAAAAGCTGCACTCTCTAAAGCCAAAAACATAGCACCCACGGGACCGGACAACATCCCAGGCTGCGTTTTGCATGAACTTCAGAATCAACTGGCTCCCCACTTAAGCACCATGTTCAATAATAGCTTTGCATCAGGATTTGTGCCCACTGAATGGCACACAGCAACAGTTATCCCACTCCACAAAGGGGGAGTCAACACTGATCCTGGGAACTATTGACTTATTAGCTTGACGAGCCTGGTCTGCAAGGCCATGGAATGTATCATCATGGAACTCATAAACAAAGACATTGGTAACCTCCAAACTCTGGATCCCACCCAGTTCAGATTTGTAAAAGGCAGATCATGCCTCCTGAACCTAATTGACTTCTTTGAGGCAGTCACCAAAGACGTAGATGAGGGTAAGGTGGTTCACACAGCCTATCTTGACCTCGCCAAGGCTTTTGACACCATCCTCCATTCTGGAATCATAACTAAACTCACTAAACAAAGTATAAATCCCTACGTCACAAGATGGGTTGCCAACTGGCTCACTGACAGAACCCACAGTGTAAAAGTTGCAGACTCCAAATCTGACCTGAAAGCAGTGACAAGTGGAGTACCATAGGGTTCCGTCCTGAGAACTCTCCTGTTTGATATCTACTTCTCTGAAGTACATGCTAACACAGAAGGCCTCTGGCTAATGAAGTTCACAGATGACTGCAAACTAGGAGCCATAGTCATGTCCCCAAATGATGTGGACATCCTACAGAAGGGCCTCGCTGAGACAGATGCCTGGTGTCAGAGCCATGGCCTCAAGCTCAATGCCAAAAAGTGCAGTGTCATCCCCTTTGGTAAAAACTCTGTACCCATGAACTACAACATTGGAGCAATCTACTTAACACTGAATGCATGATAAGAGACCTTGGGACCGAGGTGGACAGTAGTCTTTCCTTTGATAGTCATATCGCCACAGTAGTCAGGAAGTTCAGGAACCAGGTTCAAGGCTCCTGAAAGCACCCTGGCACTATCAGGTTTTACCTCATATCATGCGTTCTGGCCCCAAAATCTGGACAACACCAAGAAAGGAGGGGGGTGTCCATATTCATCAAGGACACCCACACCTCAAGGTTGGTGGCAACGCACGATGCATCGGAGACCATCCAGGTGCAATTAACCATAGGCAAGACTGCTCTGCAATTTGTAGCATGTTACAGGCCACCCTCTCAAACTCAGGAACCTCACATAGCTTTCCTGAAAACACTGGAGGGGATAAATGTATCTCCAAACACCATCATACTAGGTGACTTCAACTACCCGAATATAGACTGGGATCACTACTCAAGCCCCAACACTCTAGCCCAAAGGTTCCTAGAGTTCATAAACTCAAATGCCATGGAACAACTAGTCACCATCCCCACAAGAGGAGAAAACATACTAGATCTCATCATCACGAACATGGGGTCACAATGTTCAACACTGGAAGTATACCCCTCACTGGTGAGATCAGATCATAAACTAATCTCACTGGAAGTCCACATCGCCCCACCTGAGATAAAAAGACCACAGTGAAGAACTTCTCAAAAGCCAACTTCACACTTCTAAAGACTAGTGTGGTCTCTTTTAAGGCCCCAGAGCCTGCGGAAACCATTACTCAACCTGCTGAATCACTTACAAATGCCTTCTACCAGCACCTACAGGACTGCATGGATCAGGCAATCCCAAACAAAACAAAGACTCTTTGTACCAAAGGCAAGCGTCCAGTCTGGTGGACCCCAGCCATAAACAAGCTCTACAACCAAAGGAGGAAGCTACTACAAGATAGAGGAAAATCCTTAAAAGGGAAGACACCTTTGATCATTATAAGTAAAAACTATGATCTCTCATAAAATCATCCAAGGCAAATTTTGAGAGAAAAGTCGCTAAGGACTCAAAAGACAATCATAAGGCCTTCTTTAGCTATGTTAGAAACCTGGGAGGAAACTCCCAGATATGCTCAGAATTAGTTCAAAATGATGTAAAAATTACTGAACCTACAGACATTGCCAACATACTGGCTGACAGGTTCAGTGCAAACTCTCCCAAAAGGAGAGATATCTATACCAGAGGATTGTAGCCCCCCAAACATCTCTAATGCTCAGGTGAGAACTGCTCTCTCCAAAGCAAAAAACACAGCATCCATGGGACCAGATGGTGTCCCCGGTTGTGTGCTCCATGAACTCAATGAGGAATTAAACCCGCAGTTAGGGCAGCTGTTTAATCTTAGCCTCACCTCAGGATACATACCCAAGGAGTGGCGTACGGCAACTGTGGTCCTACTTCACAAAGGCGGTGCCTCCACTGACCCTGGAAATTACCGTCCCATCAGCTTGACAAGCCTGATCTGCAAAGCTATGGAGAGGATCATAATGGAACTCATAAATAAAGACATAGGGGACTTGCAGACTTTGGATCCAACCCAGTTTGGCTTTGTCAAAGGCAGATCATGCCTTTTAAACTTGGTTGACTTTTTCGAAACAGTCACCAAGGCCATTGATGAGGGAAAGGCAGTCCACACAGCCTACCTCGACCTGGCAAAGGCTTTTGACACAATACCCCACTCAGGTATCATTGAAAAACTCATCAGCTTAAATGCAAACCCATACATCACAAGATGGGTTGCAAACTGGCAAAGTGACAGAACCCACAGGGTCAGAGTTGCTGGCGCCATGTCAGACTCATAGCTTGTCACAAGTGGTGTCCCACAGGGCTCAGTCCTGGGCCCACTCTTGTTCGGCATCTACTTTTCAGAAGTACAAGCAAACACAGGAGGGTTATGGCTGACAAAGTTTGCAGATGACTGCAAACTGGGCGCCATAGTTGAGAACACATCTGACACAGATATCCTTCAGAAGGGTCTTATAGAAATGGATAACTGGTGCCAGAGCCATGGCCTAAAGTTAAACGCCAAAAAATGCATAGTCATACCCTTCGGGAAAAACAAGGTTACCCCTAGCTACCATATAGGTGGCAATCCACTAAGCACAGAAGAGGTTATCAGGGGTCTGGGGACCCAGGTTGACAGTAACCTTTCGTTTGACACTCACGTTGCCAAAGTAGTTAGGAAGACCTTCTACATTGCCCACCTGATCATGAAGGGATTCACATCTAGATCAAGGGAGGTCATTGTCCCCCTGTACTCATCACTCGTCAGACCAATGATTGAGTACAATGCCCCATTCGGAATGTATCTGACCCGACACCTGCAGCAACTGGAAAGGCCCCAAAAGTTCCTCACCAAAAGGATAAAGGGTCTCAAAAATATGTCTTATGCTGCCCGACTGAAGGAACTCCAGCTCTATTCAGTCGCTTACCGTCTGCTCAGAGGTGACCTGTGCCTGACATACAAGGCCATGTCCAACCCGGAATTGATGAACATGCTTCACCTCAAAAAATCTAGATCCCTCAGAACTACAAGGGTGGGAGACTTAAACCTTGACACGGTTATTAATAGGACGTGCTGGAGGGACAGATTCATCACCCTGAGACTCCCTATGCTGTGGAACAAAATCCCGGTACATGTGAGGCAGAGCACCTCGCTGGCTTTGTTCAAGAGAAATCTTGACCAATGGATGGGAGATCGCAGATATACCCCAGGGATTACCTCAGTGTCACTGCTTGACAGAGGCACAGCAAAATAATGGGCATAGTATCCTTCAAACTAAAGGGGTGGCGAAAGCCACAAAACTCTGGGCTAGGCTTATAAATGCCCTTGGGCAGATAGCCTAGTATGAACCTATGAACCTATGGCACACCTCATAATAAAAGAGTTCTCATCCAGGAAAAAAGAGGTTATTGTTCCCCTCTACTCGACCCTCATTAGACCCATTATAGTGTACAATGCCCCTTTTGGAATGTACCTCACAAGACATCTGCAGCAGCTGGAAAGGCCACAGAAGTACCTCACAAAGAGGATTACTGGCCTCAAACAAATGCCCTACACTGACCGCCTCAAAAAACTCAAGCTTTACTCCATAGCATATCACCTACTCCGAGGTGATCTCTGCCTAACATATAAAGCTATGTCAAACCCAGAGCTGTTGGACATGCTTCACCTAAAGAAATCCTGATCCCTCTGAGCTACACACTCTAGGGACCTAAACCTTGTCACCACAATAAACAGGACATGCTGGAGGGATAGATTCCTGTCCCAGAGACTTCCCATACTCTGGAACAGGCTACCCATCTATGTCAAGCAAAGTTCTTTATTAGCACTCTTCAAGAAAAAGCTTGATGAGTGGATGGGAAATAGGAAATACACCCCGGGGCTCACTTCTGTGTCTCTGCTTGACAGTGGCATAGGAAAATAACTTTCTTGGGTGGCATAAGCCAGGGAACCTTGTTGGCTAGGCTTACATAGGCCCTTGGGCTGATAGCCTAGTACCTACCTATGAACCCATGAACTACCCAGTTATAGTACGTGCCATGGAGATTACTGGAGTACTTTTTCAACAAAGGTGTATTTCACACTAGATGACAGTAGGATTGCCAAAGTAGGGCATTTGAATTGTAGTGAGTGCGGCTAGACTAAAATGAATTGCTCCCTACACAGTCATTGAAACACACAGAAAACATCCACAACCAGCATGTGTGGGTATAGAACCCTTAACAGAGGTGTATATCACACTACAGCATGAAGCTGTTATAGGACACACCACGGGGATTACTGCAGAACTCCTTCCCCAAAGGTGTATTTCACATTGGATGATATAAGCAGGATTGCCAAAGTAGGGCATTTGAAATGTACTGAGTGTGACTAGCCTAAAATACATTGCTCTCTACACAGACATTGAAACACACATAAAACATTCAGAATTGCCATGGGTGGGAATAGAACCCTACCAGAATTCTATATCACACTACAGTAGTATGCAGTTATGGCATGCACTACGGAGATTACTGGGCCACATCCTTCCCAGAGGTGTATCTCTAGGTGGATGACATCAGCCACCCTACCAAAGTAGAGCATTTGAATTGTATGGAGTGTGACTACCCTAAAAAGCATTGCTCTCTATACAGACAGAGTCAGACAGACACACACACAAACACTGGCCAAGTCTGGGATTAGAACTCCTACCTAACTAATTTATCATACTACAGCAGTACACAGTTATAGGATGTGCTATGGAGATTACTGGGCTACAACCTTCCCAGAGGTGTATTTCTAGGTGGATGACATCAGTAGCCTTGCCAAAGTAGAGCATTTGAATTGTAGGGAGTGTGACTACCCTAAAAAGCATTGCTCTCTACACAAACAGATACACACACAAACAGACACACACTTTCCAGGTCTGGGATTAGAACTCCTACCTAACTAATTCATCACACTACAGCAGTACACAGTTATAGGATGCTCTTCGGAGATTACTGGGCTACAATCTTCCCACAGGTGTATTTCTAGGTGGATGACATCAGCAGCCTTGCCAAAATGGAGCATTTGAATTGTAGATATTGTGACTACCCTAAAATAATTGCTGTCTACACAGACAGATGCACACATACTTGCAAAGTCTGGGATTAGTACTCCTACCTAACTATTTTGTCACACTACAGCAGTATGCAGTTATAGGACGTGCTATGGGGATTATTGAGCTGCAACATTCCCAGAGGTGTATTTCTAGGTGGATGACATCATCAGCCTTGCCAAAGTAGAGAATTTGAATTGTAGGGAGTGTTACTACCATAAACTGGAGGCTAAGCTCTCTCAACTCAGTACTGGAGAAACCTGTCAGGAGGAGAAGCAAACCACACTCACTACAATTCCAGTCTCACATAGACCTACCACAACAGCAAACCAAACACATAAACACACAAAAACATACTCAGAGGCTCTAAATAAAAATCTACCTAAGCAGCAGAGACCTCCAAAGCAGATGCCCAAGCAACCGCTACCCCAAAACAAAACATGTGCAACACATAGCTCACAAAGCCAGTGTGCTGAACAGTCACATCCCTTAAGGCTAAACAACACACCTGATACACTTGTAATAGGTGACTCTATCATCAGGGACACTGACGTCCCGCTCACCAGGCTGAACAAGGAGAAGGTCATGGTGAGCTGCCTGTCGGGCGCTAGGATCCGCCACATAACACAAGCACTCAGGTCACTCCAAGGCAAGTACAAATATGACTCAGTCATTGTTCATGCTGGTGTGAATGACCTGAGACGTACCTCCCTGGACTACATGAAAAGAGACATAAAGGAGCTCTCTGAGCATGTGACCCAGGCCGGTATGACCCTGACCTTGAGTAGCATCTTACCCTCACCAAGAATGATGCCACAATATGAAGACAAGATGATCAATTTCAACAATTGGCTTAAGTATTGGTGTCATTCAAAGGGGATCCAATACCTGTCAGCCTGGGATGACATGCTCGACAAGCCACGATGCTTCGCTAGGGACAGCTTGCACCTGTCACCCCTGGGCTTTCAGATATTGGCAAAGGCTCTTGCTACCCCCATAGTGCCTTTTTTAGGCAAGGCTCAAAAGACAAACCCACCTCCATAGGTATCACAAGGGATAAGAAACTAAGAGTAATGCTACTCAACGCCAGAAGTCTAAACCTCAAGATGCATGCACTCGAAACTCTCCTTAGCATGGAGAACATCAATATCTGTGCAGTAACAGAAACCTGGTTCAAGGCTCCCGAGAGCAAGCCAGCACTACCAGGTTATACCTCATACCATGCTTTTTGGCCCCAAAACTTGGACCAAACCAGAAAAGGAGGGGGAGTATCAATTTTCGCCAAAGATACCCACACCTCCAGGTTGGTGGCACAGCATGAAGCATCAGAGACTATCCATGTGCAACTAACAGTGGGTAAAACTGCCTTCCAGTTTATAGCCTGCTACAGACCACCCTCCCAAACCCAGGAACCCCACTCAGCCTTCCTGAGAACACTGGAAAATATGAAGGTCTCTCCAAACACCATTATATTGGGCGACTTCACCTACCCAAACATAGACTGGGAGCATTACTCTAGCTCCAACACCCTAGCTCAAAGGTTCCTAGAATTTATAAACTCAAATGCTATGGAACAACTTGTTACCACTCCCACAAGAGGGGAAAACATACTGGACCTGATCATCACCAACATGGGGACTCTATCCTCCAGACCAGAAGTGTATCCCTCACTGGTAAGATCAGACCATAAACTAATCTCACTGGATATTCACATCCCGACCCCACCCCCTGCCCAGAAAACCACAGTGAAAAACTTCTCTATACCAAATTTCACACTCCTCAAAACCGAGGTGGAATCCTTCAAAGCCCCCCGGGCCTGTGGAAAACACGGCCCAGACCGCAGAATCCTTTATAAATGCATTCTATGAACACCTTCAGGAATGCATGGATCATGCAATCCCAAATAAAATCAAGACCCAATCCTCCAAAGGCAGACATCTTGTCTGGTGGACCCCAGCCATAAACAAACTATACAATAGAAGGAGGAAGCTACTACATGATAGAGCAAAATCCCAAAAAGGGAAGGCATCTCTGATCAGTGTTAGCAAAAAATTACGGGCACTCATAAAATCGTCTAAGGCCAGCTTCGAGAGAAAAATTGCACAGGACACTAAGGATAATCACAAGGCTTTCTTTAGTTATGTTAGGAACCTGGGTGGGAATTCCCAGATATGCTCAGAATTAGTCCAAAATGACAAAAAATACACTGAACCCACAGACATTGTCAACATCCTAGCTGACAGGTTCAGCGCAAACTCCCCCCCCCACCAAAAGGGCAAATATCTATCCCAGCAGAGTGCTGCCCCCCTGACATCTCAGATGCTCAGGTAAGAGCCGCCCTCTCCAAAGCAAAAAACACAGCATCAATGGGACCAGACAGTGTCCCGGGCTGCGTCCTACATGACCTCCAAGAAGAGCTAAACCCAAACATAAAACTACTGTTCAATCTCAGCCTTACCACAGGATATGTACCCAAAGAGTGGTGTACAGCAACAGTGGTCCCTCTCCACAAAGGTGGTGCCTCAACGGATCCTGGAAACTATTGCCCCATAAGCCTGACTAGCTTGGTCTGCAAAGCTATGGAAAGGATCATCATGGACCTCATAAAAAAGATATTGGGGACCTACAGACACTGGATCCTACCCAGTTCGGCTTTGTTAAGGGCAGATCCTGCCTCTTAAACCTGGTCAATTTCTTTGAAACAGTCACCAAGGCCATTGACGAGGGGAAGGTGGTCCACGCAGCCTACCTGGACCTCACAAAAGCCTTCGATACAATACCCCACTCGGGCATTATAGATAAGCTCACCAGCTTAAATATAAACCCCTATGTCACTAGATGGGTTGCAAACTGGCTCAAGGACAGAACCCACATGGTTAGAATTGCTGGAGCCATGTCAGACTCCAAACCAGTTACAAGTGGCGTCCCACAAGGCTCAGTCCTGGGACCTCTCCTGTTCGGTATATATTTCTCGGAGGTACAGGCCAACATGGAAGGACTATGGCTAACCAAGTTCACAGATGACTGCAAACTGGGTGCTATAATCGACTCTCCAGCTGACACAAGCATCCTCCAAAAGGGCCTCATAGAAACAGACAACTGGTGCCAGAGCCATGGCCTCAAGCTAAACACCAAAAGTGTATAGTCATCCCCTTTGGCAAAAACAAAGTGCCCATAAATTACCACATAGGTGGTAATCCATTAAGTATGGAAGACGTAATTAGGGACCTGGGGACCCAAGTTGATAACAATCTCTCATTTGACAACCACGTGGCCAAAGTGGTTAGAAAAACATTTTATATAGCCCACCTAATCATGAAGGGATTCACATCTAGATCAGGGGAGGTCATCGTGCCTCTTTACTCATCCCTCATCAGGCCCATAATTGAGTACAATGCCCCTTTTGGGATGTACCTTACTAGACACCTGCAGCAACTGGAAAGACCCCAAAAGTACCTCACCAAGAGGATCAAAGGGCTCAAACAGATGCCATATGCTGCCCGGTTAAAGAAACTCCAGCTCTACTCAGTGGCATACCGCCTGCTCAGAGGCGATCTGTGCCTGACGTATAAAGCCATGTCCAACCCGGACTTAATGGACATGCTGCACCTCAGAAAATCCAAATCCCATTGAGCTACGCGCTCGAGAGACTTGAACCTCAGCACTGAAATAAATAGGACATGCTGGAGGAACAGATTCATAACCCAGAGGCTCCCTTCACTCTGGAATAAAATCCCAGTCCAGGTTAGGCAGAGTCCCTCATTGACTCTCTTCAAGAGAAATCTTGATGAGTGGATGGGGGATCGTAGGTTTACCCCGGGTATCACTTCTGTGTCACTGTTAGACAGAGGCACAGTATACTAACCTCAAAATAGGGCACAGCAAAATTAATTTAAAATGGGTAGCGAAAGCCAAACACACTCTGGCTAGGCTTATAAATGTCCTAGGGAGATAGCCTAGTATGAACCTATGAACCTATGAACCTAAAAGCATTGCTCTCTACACAGACAGAGTCAGACAGGCACACACACACACACACACACACACACACACACACACACACACACACACACACACACACACACACACACACACACACACACACACACAGTTGCCATGTCTGGGATTGGAACTCCTACCTCACTAGTTTATCACACTACAGCAGTACACAGTTATGGGACACGCCATGGAGATTACTGGGCTACAACTCTTCCAAAGGTGTATTTCACAGTGGATGACCTCAGCAGGCTTGTCATAGAAGGGCTATGGGGAGGGCAGTGTGTGTGCATAGGCCATAACCCATTCATCTAGAGGTTGACACGCCACATGCGGGCACAAACAGGGTCATATTACACAGGTACGTGTATACAGCTGCTAGATGACTACTTCCTTGTACAGTCATGTGTCACAGCTAGCACATGCACCACATATTCTGTACTGCTTGACAGATACTGGTGGCTAGTATCTGCAGTAAGTGACATCTGAACCTCATGTGGTTGTGGCCCTTTGGCTGTGTGCTGGGTGGGACAGGCCTGGATGGCTCCTTGTCACAGTCACCCTCTTCCCCACATCTATGTACATCTACCTTTGGCTTATTATAGTGTGTTGTCCTTACATATTTGTCTGTATTCCTATCCACTGTGTGTGCAAAGCATGAGTGGTGCATACTGAGGAGTGTGTGCACTAACATCTGCGACTGCCAGATATGTCTGGTCCACTGGTTTTTGCAGACATGGCCTTCATGTGTTTAACTGTGTGAGCATGCCCAGTATGACTTTTCAGTATGTTATTGACTGACAGTGCCTTCATTTCTCTAAGTGTGTGAGCATGCCCAGTATGCCCATCTGTATTGAATGTGTGGCTCGAGTCCAGGTAGTTTGTACAGCAGTGCTGACCTGTGCTCATGCAGTCTATAGTGCCCACTACCTCAGGGTATTCTGCTATTTGGTGGAAAAGAAGCATATTGCTGGCCAACACCTCATGGGTGTTGGGGAAATATACGTGCTCACTGGCATGTGCTGCCATGGCATCCAGGAACTGGTGGAATACTGTGAATGCTGATGTCTGTGAGATCCCCATGATATCCCCAGTTGAGCTTTGGAGGTACCTGTGGCTAGTATTCCTCTTCCACTCGGTCAGTTTGATGTGTCAAGCGTGGCCGGCACAGCTCAACTATTTGCTGTAGGAGGTCCCTGTCCACCCTATAGCGTTCCACTATCTCCAGCGTATGTAGCCCCTGGTAGGTTTCCCTGGGTCTGCACACTCTTCTCCGTCTCCTCACTGTGGGTTGCTCAGCAGCATTCACATCCTCACCACCCTTAGCCTCTTGCACATGTTGTTCTATGTTGCCTGCTGCAGCCCCTCTAATTTTGTAGGTTTGTTAAAAGTTCCCTGCTTGTATACACCGGTGGTGTAGAGTATGGGAAAAAACAGGGGGGAAGGTTTTTGCAAAGTTTAAAGTAGTGTTCTGAGCTGGGCTGGTCTGCTGCCTTTGTAATTGGCTGAGTCGGATACATTTCACCTGCCAGCTATGCTATTTCTCCTTGATTACCTTCCTACTGCTGTTTTTCCTTCTCATTGCCTTCCTGTTTAAGCCCGGAGGTGCCACGCAAACAGAGTGCTCAAATGTGCACAGTTCTGCTATTTCCTGGTTTAACTTTTTTTTTCTTCCTGTAAAACCCATTGTGCAGAGTGCATACCTGCTTAGGCAATGTAAAGAGTGCTAGGCAGATTCAGACACATCCCCTAGCTTAGCTGTGCTAAGCTAGGAGCAAACCTGAGCAACAGGGCTCTAATCCACTTACAGTATGCCTGACACCCCCCCCATGATGTCACTTAACTCCTAAGCTTGCACCAAGGTATTCCTACTCTTGCACTGTTGGGACCTGACTAGCATGATGGAGAAAACTGGGATTCTCTATCATTCCCCTCATTTGCATAGGATTGCCTGCTAATGCATAGTTACATGTCTCACACTGAGCCTCCTCCCTTAGCAACCACTACTCACTGGCCATGCTGTCTTCTGCCTGCCATTGACTTGCATGGCAGAATAGTAATTTGAGTTAGAATGCTTAATTTAGGTTCATTATTGTCATTTTTCCCCGATCCCATTTGCTTGCCACTGCCCTGCGCTTAAACAGCTGAAATCAGCTAAAAAAAAGTAAAAGTTGTTTTTTTTTTAATTTTTTCACTGTTTGCAATGTCAATGGCCTTATACTTGGCCATTGGCATGCTTCCTATGTGATATGCAGCTTTTATTTGGAGCTGTCACAGCTCCGTTTTGGATTTTGCAGAAATGTACTTGGTTACTAACCGAGTACATTTCTGCAGATTGCACTAGCCCTGCACGGGCTGGTTGCAAGCTTCCTGGATCACACAATCACCTCATTTGCATGGATTTCTCCTGCAAATGGGGTGATTTACATACAGGGGCTTAGTCTGTGCAGGACTAGTGCAGGAGCACTCATGCATGCCCCTGCAGGCTGTTCCTGGATTGCACGGTAGACATATTGCCTGCTAGAGCACCTGCACCGATCTTGCACACCATGCAAGACATAGAGAATCCTGGAGCCTATCTCTACTTTATTTCCAGTGTTCTCTTGATTCGTCTAGTCAGCTATTTTGCCTCCCTCAATCATTTTTCCTTGAAACACTGGAAAAGATTTCACTGGCACAGTCACTATGTGGTCTTTATTACCAGAAGAACAAGGAGCAGAATCTCTGTCTGTTTCTTTTTGTTGGACAAACATTTGTATTTCTTTCTTAGCATGTACTTTATTGAAAAATTATTTTGTCCCTCCAGGGAAAAATATTTTGAAGAGGGCTGGTTACAGCAGTTTGAATCTCACACTTCCTTTTTGACATTCACTGAATAATGGAATAAATGTACTCCTCTATGCCTGGTGTACAGTGAGTCATTTTCCGCAAACAGTCTGCTGTCTCCCTCTTTTAGTACTTTGTCCTTCTGCCACAGATCAACTCCTTCTACTAGTAAGATTGCATCTTTAGTATTAAAGGTCTATGTTGTTTTTTCATAGCCAGTTTTGGAGCATGCGCATAATGTGCCCTTTCAGTTAACAGTTCCTGTTGTGGAATACCAGTCCAGTTGCTTATCTGTGCTTTCATAAAATTAATGCAGTCTGTTCCTTCCAGCTTCTTGGGTACAGCAGAAAATCTCAGGTTTTCAGTATGTGCTCTGTCCTCTGATTCTATTATTATTTTTAAATATTTCTTCTTGTGAAGTCTCATATTCAACCAGCCTTTTCTTCATTTGACCTCTGAGTTTTGCATTCTTATCACCTTACCAGAATATCTGTTTGAAGCTTCTTCCATTTTTCCATCCTTTTATTGTTTGAGTTGATATACTCCTTCATTGTTTCATTTATTTTACTCAGGTCTATGTGAAGTTGACGTATACTTTCCTCTAGGTTACTGGAAGTCACGTCTGGAGCTTGCTCTGCTTTTTCTGAACAACTGCAGTACTTTTCCAGTCAGTGTTTTTTGCTGTCTTTTGTAGCTGATTTTTATTCAGGTCCTCTGTATTTCTTTTGTCCTGACATTCAGGCAGTGCACTTAGTAGACCGTTACTGAAATTTATCCAGGAATCTAAGTCCACTGGCTTTCTCTGTGAAGTTTTTGTTTTCACACTGGGAGAGCTAGAATTAAGCTGTTACTCAATGTGCAGCCATCTTGGAAGTCCTTGTCCGATAATTCTCTTAAGTTCCTTAATAGTAGTTTGATGAGTAATAAAAATACATGTCACTGTAATCCTCTGTCATTGCCAATAACCACTTTTATTACCCCAGCTCTACCATTTTTGTCATTCTTCTCCTCCTTTGTCATTCCTGGAGTGTCACTTTGCAAAAAGTATTAATACCCTCCATTTTCCTTTCTCCTTGATACTCTGTTGAATATCCATTCTGAAATAATTTCTTTGTGAAATCCACATGCTCAGTTCCATCTGTGTGCATTTCCTGTAAAATAACTGTTTGTATCCTACACTTCTTAAGATAATTCAAATACTCTTAGCTTCTTGTCCATATCTTTACAATGCCAGCCAAATTCCATGATGTGACTGATGAGGCAGTCATTCTAATAAGATGCTATTACTTTCACTAACTATACATAACAGTTTTTTTTAATATATTTTGCATCTTACAGCTTACATGCATATATTAATGCTTGGCAGGCTGATCATTTATGCAGTTGTGGCTTATTATATCAGTTTGAACCCATGTCACATTTTCCCAGACTTTTTGTTTCAGTAAAGCACTCAATAAACAAAAAAAAAAAAATATGTACATTTTCATTTTACTCCCCCCCCAGTTAACTAACAGCAAACACACATAACTATATACGCTTTCCAAAAATGGAAGTTACCACTCTATATATGGGCAGATGCTATAATACGGGGGCTACTCCCACAGGCCTTACCCATTCTAAAGTTAGGTTTCATTGTACTGAAAATGCATGTTAGCATCTAAGTTATTTCATTTACCCACACCATCTAATCTTGTCCCATCCCAACTTCACTTCCAGATGTGAAAATTGCATGCTCTCAGTTAACTGATTTTTAGCCTTAGGAAAGAGTGTCCTGGCTAACACTTGCATTGCTATTATTTATACTGAAGTTATTAAAGCTACTAGTAACACATCCCTTCAATGTATCAGACTTCATTTATTTTCAATAAACAGTTTGTTACTTCTTTAAGTAATAATTTTAGTGTTTCCCATAGATACCATAAAGTTCATGATTTAGTCTTTTCCTGTATAAATACCTGCAGACAGCTCCTCTGCAACTGCATAGTTAGCTACTAGGCATGCAGTCTAGGAGACTAGACTAAATGCCTAACTGCCTCAAAGCATTGTCTGATTAAGTGACTTGCTCAAGGTCACAAACCAGGCAAATAAAGGATGAGGGAATTAAACCATATACCAAGAGAAGTAGCTCAGTAACAGCTCACAGCATTAATCCTCTTCACCAGCAGCAGAGCTCTACCCAGTTAATGGCTTTGAGATTACATGATATAGGTCACCTCAAATGTTCAAAACTATTTTAGATTATTTTAGACTACACTTAAACCTGTATACATAACAACAAGGGGACCACCGTAATTTAATACCCATATGATCTGTTCACTTCCACCTCTTCCCCCTTGCAGCACAAGATCACAACATTAAACTGCTTGTATCTATCCTTTATCTAATTACAAAATAAAATGCAGATGTATTATAGTTGGGTTTGGCAGTTGGCACAGGTGTGTAAATGTTGTGAACTGTAGTTCCTAATGTACGGGGTTTGAGTCCCTTAACCTTCATTTGCCTATTGTGTGAACTTGTGCAAGTCATTTAACCAGACATTGCTTCTGGGTCCCCCTGAAAAGGGATTGTGTGTCCAGTGGGCCTATACAGTTAGCAAATGGCTATTATTATTATTATTATTATTAAAAATACTTTCCTACTTTAACATCACTAACATTAACAACAGTCACTGATGAACCCCTTACTTCATTTTAACCTCTGTAAATTATATAGAACTACTGTACAGTGTAACATGCACTTGACTTCAAAAAATATACTAGACATGGAATACTAAGGAGTTACATTTACATTAATGACAAAGAGGAAATTACACTTTAGCATCATCCCACCGGTTTAACACAGTCCATGAACTTCAAGTCGTTTTTCCTTTCCACTTCTTGCAGTAGCATAGTTCTCATGTCCAAACTGCATCATATGAAAATAACACTTTGCAGTTCTTCCATGTATTTCCTACACTCACATTCTTGTTGTCCTTCTGCTTTATAATCTTGACCCTCTGACATCTCTCTCTGGCTCAAGTTCAAGGTATCCCTATTTTTTTTCTAGTCTGCTCCTGAGTTTTTTTCCTTTTGGAAAAGTGGAAAGGACTTTACTAGCAAGTTCTGTCTACGGGCCATTATCAGAGGAATAAAAACAGAATCCCCTTTCCTTTTTTGCTTGTTTTTCATATGAAATGTCTTTGTATCTTCAGAAAGAAAAACAATCTGAAGACAGTGGTATATAGCAACTTGAGTCTACCATCTGCCTCTGGACATTCTCTGATGCAGGGATAAATTTGCTTATTTGCTGCCTTATATATGGTGAATAATCATTTTCCACAAACACTTGAGTTTCCCCAATTGATGCTACTTTAGCCTTCTGTCACAATTTTGTAAGTAGCAACTACTTCTGTTGATATGATTACATATTTTCCGCTATAGGCCTTGGCTTCTTTCTCATGGTCATATTTGGAGCATACACACAGTGTGCTATTTGAATCAACAAATCCTGATGTGGAATACCAGTTGCTTATGTGTACTTTCATAAAATTAATGCAATCTGTTCCTTCCAGTTTCTGGTACAGCAGAAAATCTTAGTTTTTCTTATCATGCTCTACAGTATATTCTTGCTCTACTATTTTTAAAATAATATTTAGTTTAGTCTTTCCTTCATTTCAGCATCTGATTAGTGTAATTTTATCAGGTCATCTGAATAGCTTCTTAAAAGTTTTTCTGTTCCTTTCAGCTCTTTTTCATTTGTTTGTATGTATTTCTTATTTTAAACCCATATAAATGCATATGGTTTATTTCTTTCCTACAAGTTACTGGAAGCCATCTCCTGTGCTGAGGTTGAAACCTGAACTGCCTTTTGATGAAAATCTGCAAGACTCTTCCATACTAGATTCTTTTCTTCTTCTTTTCTAGTTGATTTTCTCTTACTTTCTTTATATTTATTCTTTGCTAACATCCATATGGTGTAGTGATTATCCAGTAACTTAATTTTACTCAAATAAATGGCTTTTGATGGTTATTTTCTGATTTCACACTCTAAACAACCTGTTGACCATGGGAGACTTATTTCCCCTTTTCTGACTAGGTGAGTCCTACTAGGCCAATGGCTTCTTTTCAGGGAAACCCGGGGGGGGGGGGTGGTCTCTTCATAGTGACTATGGGAAATTCAGATACATGGCTTGATGGCAGACAGTGGAATGTTACGAATGTGAATAATACGGAAGTGAATACTTTGTCACAGATGCAACATGATTTTAAAGAACTGTCTCTTAGTACTAAGAAATACCGCTCAACTATATGGCATATAAAATTATTAAGGGCCTATGTAGGTGCTGGTATAGCACCACAGGGCCTGTATGTTTATGTAGAACCAGGTGTAGGTAAAGAAAATGAAAGTTTTTTGGCAAAATGGCGTTTAATACAAACCACGGCTTCAAAACTTTTTGTTGAACTGTTAGTTTCGTATTATGAAGAGAACTTAACAGATGTTAAACAACAAGTGGATGATTGTTTGGAACTGGTACAAAAACATAATGAAATGGAAGGGTTTAAGGGTTTGTTCAATAAATACATGGAAGATAGGAATGTCTTTGAAAATGATGTTAAAACTAAAAAGCTTAAAAAGTTTAATAGAGACATGGGTGATGCTAAAAATGATAAAACCTACACCTGGAAACAATCTAAAAGAGCGGTGTGATTCAGTGATACTGTTAAACCCAAACGAGTGAAACGCAAGAGAAACGAGTCAATTTTAAAATCCACTTATAGTGTGGACAGCTTTGAATCCAGTACATCTGAAATGTCTTCCAATGCAGTGAGTACAGATACCGATTTAAAAGTGACTGAGATACAATCTCCTATACATAAGAAAGCAAGACCTAAGGGGGGACCTTTAGAAGGGGTGGAAAGAAACATCGGAAGAGAGAATTTGAGAGAGATGAAAGAAAGATTCGAAAGACTGGTGAAGACGAAATAAATGATGAAGGGCGTATAGTAAATTTGACTGAATACCAGCTTAATGAGGATGAGAAAGCTATGTTAAATAAAGGATTTAATTATGTACCTTCTTTATTTCTGTCTCAACATGATATGTGTATGGATGTCAAAACGTTTTGCAGAAATTTGAATTTAAAGAATTTTTTTCATACAAAATGTGATTTTTCTGTTACTTCTGAATTTAAATAAAAAAAAGTAATTTTGTACCCCCTTATCATCCAAGGGTGAGATTGTTTGAAGAAAGTGTATTATGTGAATTATATAAGAATCAGAACAATATTTTTAGACATCATGGTCACAATTTGACATTTAAAGAAAGGGCTTTAAAAGGTTTAATGGAAAACAAGGATTTAGTTATACTTAAGGCCGATAAAGGTGGAGCATTAGTAGTGTGGGATATAAATGGTTACACCAATGAGGTTAAAAAACAGTTGGGTGATAACAGGTTTTATTTAAGGCTTATATCAGATCCAACTATTGACCTAAAACATAATATTGATGAGACATTAAAAGATTATAGTTCTAGGGGTCTTATCAATGAAACTTTATTAAAGGAACTAATGGTGGATAAACTGAAATCTCAACTACTGTATATTTTACCTAAGATACATAAAAATACTTTTCCTCCCCCAGGTAGACCTATAGTATCGGGAATAGGGTCTCTTACGGAGCCAATTTCAGCATATTTGGAATCACAAGTTGAAGCCACTACTAGCCCTAATTAGATCCAGAATTAAGGATACAAATGAGTTTTTGCAACTGATTGATAATATATTGTTATCTGAGGATTGTTATATTTGTACTCTTGATGTACAATCAGTGTACACTAGTATTCCACATCATGGGGGAATAGAAGCAATTAAATATTGGTTGCTACAATTTGGACAATATTCTGCTGAACACTGTTCTTTATTGATAGATCTGATCAAAATTGTGTTGCAAAATAATGTGTTCTTTTTTGGATATGAATGTTACTTGCAGGTGAATGGAACTGCAATGGGTACTAAATTTGCGCCAATATACGCAGATCTATTCATGGTGTACTTGGAATGTAGTTTGATTTATGAAGATGATGTCCCTTTTAAATCTAAATTGATAATGTGGAGTCGATATCCTGATGATTGCTGGGCCATATGGTCTGCTTCTTCAGGTGAATGGAATACATTTGTAGATCATTTAAACTTTAAAGTGTTTGACATAGTTTTTGTTGATAAGAGAGAAAAAAATAGCCATTGATTTTTTGGATGTACATGTAGTTAAAAATAATGATGGTACTTTAAGTACAAGTCTTTATAGAAAACCATTTACAAAAAATTCATTACTGAGGGTGGATAGTTGCCACCCAAAACATGTTATATCGAATATACCAAAAAATCAATTTTGAAGGCTTAGACGTATATGTAGTAATGAAGTTGAATTTAAAAAAGAGGTGAAACACATGGGAAATAGATTTAAACAAAGAGGATATAATAAAAATGTTATAGATCGGGAAATACTGAAGGTATCTAACATGAAAAGAAATTTGGTGTCTGGATATGAATGTGATGGTGGGAACACAGAGAGGATAGTTCCTTTGAGGTTTATTACTACTTTTGGAACAGATACCTTTAAATTTCGAGGTATAATCAATAATTTCTGGCATATTTTAAACAGGATCAGTTCTTTAGTGGTTATCTTACTGAATATTGTAAATATGGCTACAGAAGGGGTAGAAATATTGGTGAATCACTCTCATGGTATAAAAAAAATGAAGTGTAACAAAACTAAACTAGGTACCATAAGAGGGTGTAATCCCTGTGGCAGATGTACATATTGTAAAATTATTCCTAAAACAAAATCTTTTACATCTATAAATACTTCAAAGGTTTTTGATATATAACATTTAATAACCTGTAGGACAGAGTGGATAGTTTATATGGCAGTATGTCAATGTGGGGCCTTTTATGTGGGCCAAACATCAAGATCTTTTAAAAATAGAGTGGCACTACATATAAGTGACATTAAATGTCAAAGGATATGAAGTGCCTTATATAAACACAAAATTGATCATACTACGGCACATTTTATATTTATAGGGATAGATACAATATGTAATACTAATATGAGGGAGACTGAAAAACATTCAATACTGGATAAAAAGGAAAGGATGTGGATTTTGAATTTAGGGGCTCTGTATAAACCCGGTTTGAACGAGTTTCTTTAAATAGTGAGATTTATGGGTATAACAAGAATGAAATGCATAACAAAGAGTTACTAAGGATAGTAATACATAGGTGTGTGTGTGTGTGTGTGTGTGTGTGTGTGTGTGTGTGTGTATATATATATATATATATATATATATATATATATATATATATATATGTATTTTTTGACAAGTTACTTCTGTATTTTTGTAATATATATATATATATATATATGTATGGTGTTTTTGAAGAATTGGGATATGTCTCTTTAAGGGGGACATATTTAATATGGTGATGAAAACACTATGTGTAATCCACTGATGACTCCTAAAGGGTGAAACCGGTTTGGAGTGTACAATTTACTGTCTGTGAGCTATTAAAAACTTTTGCTCCTTCTGCTTTATTTTTATTTTGGTCTACTGTGCAGTGCTGGATTTATTTTGTTATTTTTGTTTTACTTTTCTGTGCACGCATGTTACATTTTACGTGCACAGGCCATTGTTTGGAGATTTTATATATATATATATATATATATATATATATATATATATATATATATATATATATATATATACATACATATACATATACATATATACACATCCATCCATCCTCAACCCCTTTTCCCATTTTTCACATGGAGTCAGGGTGTCACTTCAACAGTGACAACCATCTCGAGCCAAGGTTTACACTGATGGTGTCTTAACTCACTCACACACATACTCATGCCTGTGGCCAATTTAGAGTGTCCAATCCACCTACTGCATGTCTTTGGAATGTGGGAAGAAACTGGAGCACCTGGAGGAAACCCACTCGACCACAGAGAGGACATGCAGACTATATATATATATATATATATATATATATATATATATATATATATATATATATATACTTTCAAGAAAAATCCTAAACCCTTCTGGACTCTGTTGTATACTTGGAGTCATGCATATGCTCTCCCATTGTCCCTTTGTAAATTGTTTGTCCAGTCTCTCTTCCCAATCTTTCTATCTTTCTCTGATTTTTATAGTTATCATGCAATATTTTATTTGTCCTACTAATTATCCATTTTTAACAGCTTGTGTTCTATATTCAACTAAAAAACTCCAACAGAGCATGTCTTTCCCTTAGGGCTCTCATATCCCTTTTTCTTTGCCTATATTTTTATATTTTTATATTAATCTGATATTCTGATATTATTCCCTGGTATGGAAGGCAGTCTCTAACCTACAGCCTAAACTTCTTATTCTTCTTGGTCTCATCCCACTCTATTACATTTCAATTTTTCTAGTTATTTGCTCCCAGTACCTTGATTCCTTTGTCGGTTTTCTCCATTATATTACAGCTCCTTCTTGCCTATTTTCTGTACCCCTACTTGGAGTCATACCTATTGACAAAGCCTTTCTCCATTTCTGTGTTGGTTTAGTTCTTAGACTATTTTCTGTAACTTTATGGATATAACATTCTGTATGTTTTTTATTATTCTCCTTTAGAATCTGCATCCAGAATCCAATTTTCTCTCTTTATTTCTTGAGCAACCCCTGCTTCATCATCATTATCATCATCATCCCTTTGAATTATAACCTTCTGCTTGTGTTTTGTATATAAGCCTTAACTGTGTAGTTCTAAAATGTCCTTTAAGTAATCCTAAACTGCCTTGTTGTATTGAAATATCAATCTGTTCCACATGACCCTTGCTATCTTTCCCTCTCAGATAAAATCCTTCAACTCTTTACTAATTATTGCCAGCATCCTAACCTGTACATAAAACTAAAGGTACAAAAACATTCTCACTGCTTATTGCCTGCTATCCATATCCATAAACAACAGCTTCCAGTTTCAGTTTTTGTATTATCTGTGGTTTAGTGTCTTCCCATATATAGAGACCCTTTCAAAAAACATTTGATGTTAATGGTCTCATTTAAGCCAGGGGGCTTGTCAGCTTTTAATCTGACCTGCCAAATTGTTATCAATCAATTATTGACAAAGAATTAACAGGTTTGTCTTCCTTATTTAACTGATGTTAAATTTATTTAAAACTCATTTTTAAAAGTTTTTTATTGGTTTAGACTTGTTTTGATAGGTTAATTAATTGATTGATAATTGTTTTATTGTTTCATTGCTTTTGTGATAGGGTATATAATAGTTGTTTTTTAAGTCTGTGGCATTCTGATGAAGTCTGTTGACGAAAGCGGAAATAAAGTGTTTTTTACACTATTTCTCTGCATTCCAGCGTTTCATTCAATCCTCCTTCCAGACTTTGTTCTTTGGATTTGACTTTTTGGCTTTTTTATTGTTCGTCTTCCCATATATCTTTAACTGACATAACAAAATCAAGAAAAGTCTCTGCACAGAAGGATTCACAAAGGTGAAACACTGGAAAGTAGTAAAATACACGGAAGTTTATTAAAATTTTTATAACATTTGATCTCTTCTTGAGCAGTTTCATACTCAGCCAGCCTCTGATTTTTGCACGTTTTAGCAGTTTTTCTTAAAAGCTGCTTAAAGCTTCTTCCATTTTTTCGGCCTTTTGATTTTTGAGTTAATATACTCCCTCATTGTTTCATTTATTTTAATCACCTCTGAGCACATTTAACTTATTTTTTCTCTAAATTACTGGATGCCATCTCTTGTACCAAAGCTGGAGCTTGAACTGCTTTTCCCATGAAGGGCTGCAGGTTTCTGCCCAGACACTGTTTTCTCTTCACCTTTTCTGGTCAATTTTCCTTTAGGTTCTCTAAATTTCTTCTTTGCTGGTATCCAGGCAGTATATGTACTAGGCAGTAACTGAAAATTACTCAAGCTGACAGTATCACTGTTGTTTCTGAGTTTTTGTTTTCACACTGGGAGAGCTGAAGTTACGCTGTTGATCAATGTGCAGCCACCTTGGAAGTCCAGGGTGTCCCTGTTTTTCAGGAAAATGATTAAACATAAAGAAAGTAAAATGAAATGTCAGACAGGTAATATGGAAAAGATATGCACAACAAGAAATTACAAGGTTTGTAGAAACCTGTAAATAGGGTAAATTACAGGGTTTGTAGAAACCTGTATAGGGTGGCCGCGGTGGTGCAGCGGTTACCACCTCCTACAAGTGGTTCTCTGGTTTGATCCTTGGCTGGGGTGCCTTCTGTGCAGAGTCTGCATGTCCTCCCTGTGGTCGAGTGGGTTTCCTCCCACATCCCAAAGACATGCTGTAGGTGGATTGGACACTCTAAATTAGCCCTAGGAGTGAGTGTGTGAGTGTGTGTGCCTTCTTTGGAAGGTTGGGCACCGGGCTGGCAACTCGACTCCTAAAACTCCACTGCCAATCATGAGCAGACAGGTGATCCGCTGTGGCGGCCCCTAACCAGGAAAAAGCTGGAAGAAGTAGAAACCTGTACATAGGATATCTATACAGTTAAAGAAAGACATCCAACAGAGTTAATAGAGAGTTAAGAAATTTAAACTTACTGTGACACTGCCAGCCCAGCTATCTGGAATTTTGTAAATAATCATATGTCATTTGTGAATATTAATATGATTCATATGCTTGCCTTATAAATGTAAGAGAACTACATGTTATGGATATATTAAACTACTGGTGCAGAAGTGTGTGTTGAACTGTATGTTATGTACTGAGCTTCAAGAATGTAACCACAGTGTACCCTACTGGAAATGAACAAAAATGTATAAACTAGATACCTGTGAAAATGTATGTTTTAATGGTAGAAGCTGGAACATACAGAGTTAACTTACAAAACTGTCATCCTGGCTAACCCAGCAGTAAAATGTGATAATTGATTTAAGAACTCTCAGAGTGAGAGAGATTGGCATTTTGTATCTTGTCTTGGACCTAGAAACATTCATTCAGCACTTCTGCCTGTGTATTGCTCTGTAAGAAAGATTTAGCCATAGTATTTCTTTTAAAGATAGTTAGGAATATAGTAAAGATTAGTTTAGACGTTTTTTGTATTTGTTTGAGACTGTCCTGCAATGTTGTTTTAAATATTTCCTGTAATTCTGAACTCTGTAGTTACTGTGTTGTTTGAGTATTGTCTTGTCTTGTTCTTTTACTATTTATTATTAAATATATTTAAACTTTTTAATTGATGCCAGTTTGTTTTAGAGATATTTAAGCTCTGAGAGTACTTGCATATTTATTTAGTGACACTGTATAGGCCACTCCAATAGCCTTAGGTTGGGTCACACTTACCATATGGATAATAGTAACATTACACAGTAGGATTGGACACCCTTTGGTAAGGGCCTTATAGTAGCTGATAAGTAAGGGTGGCTGGTGGCAGCTGGTAATATATTATAGTCTGGGCAGAAGGGGGCATAGCTAGTAAACCTGTGCCAGCCTTCTCCAGGAGTGTCTGTGGGTTTGTATATAAGTCAAATCTCAAAGTGTGTGTGTGTGTCAGCTACTTGGACAGGGACACGAAGCACTGATTGGACAGAGAGGGTGTTGGAGGTCTTAGCTTGGCCACTTGGCTGAGATCTTAGCTCTATAGCTGTGCCAGTGGGGAGTCTTATTGGGGATCTGGAGAAAGAAAGAGAGACCAGCCCCAGACTGACTGTGATCTCAGTGTGATCTTAAGGGAAATTCTACTTTACTGTGTGTGTAGTTGTCATACTCCCAATGTGTATGTCCCTCACTGGTGCTCGTGGTGAGGATTGAGGCTCCTTGATTACTGGGCCAGTGCAGGGGATCACTTATTAATTGGTGGCAGTGGTGGGATATCCACATTACATAATCGGTTGACATTGGCGAGTTAGCCACATCACATATTAATTGGCTTGTAGTGATGTAGATAATGAATTCCTGTAGCCTGTGTACAGTGGTCACTGAAGGTGTTTGTACTCTCAATCAGCTACGCAGTGAACATTCAGAGTTCACATCACAATTGTTTTATTTTTTGTTAGCTTAGTTAGTTAGGGAGAGCAAGCAAGCATGTCAGCAAAGGAGTATGGCAAGCTGACAAGGAGCCAGTTTGCTGAAATGTGCCAGGCTAAAGGACTGGTGCATGCCAACCTGACTAAAGCAGACATGATTGCAGCTTTAGTCACAGCTGCATCACAGGATAACAACCAGGAGGACAATCAGACTGGCCTTGGAAATGTACAACTCTCAGAAAATGGACAGCTCAATCTTTCCACAGCGGACTTAAAAATTCATCTGGAGTTAAAGAGACTTGAGCTAGAGACCAATCATTTTGAAATAGCAGCAGCAGAGAGACTAAGACATTTTGAGGCTGATGAAAATGAGAAACTGCAACATCTGAAAGCCCAGGAGAAGGAGATGCAGAGGCAGCATGAAAAGGAGATGCTGACTCTTTGCCAGAGTCATGGAGGTAATGGGGAAAGGAGTAACTGAACCCCAGAAGCAATAAAGGTCAGTAAATTTCTTCCACAATTTACAGAGGGGGATAATTTTGATAGCTTCATTCATATGTTTGAAAGGATATGTAAACAGAATAATGTTGACCAAGGGGTCTGGGTATGGTTCCTGACCCCCTTACTCCATGATAAAGCTGTAACTGTTTTTTTCCAAACTGTCTAATACCGACTGTTTAAATTATAATACAGTCAAAATGTGTTTGTTAGAATGCTTTAAGCTAACACCTGAAGCTTATAGGAAAACGTTTTGTGAGCTTAGACAGAAAGCAGATGAAAATGTGTATGAATATGTTGCTGAACTTTGCACTTATTTTCATAGGTGGGTGAGTGGATGTTAGGTCACCACTTTTGAAGAGCTGGTAGACCTTTTGGTGAGGGAACAAGCCCTTAGCACTTTGCCTGATGACATGAGAATCTGGTTAGCTGATAGACAATGTAATACTATAGATGAGTTGGGGAAGAAGGAAGACCTATACCTAGCAAGCAGGGCATTACTGCACAAGAAAGGGACACCCAGTGCTGCTCATGGGTCTAAGGGAACCCATGGTGGGCAGCCCAGACTGCCCCAACAGAGTCTGCTAATAGCAGGGGAAGCCACTAGTCCAGGTACATGTCCAGGATCAAGGGTTACATGTTTTAAATGCAACCAGTGGGGCCAAGTAGCATATAGATGGCCACAGAGGTAAGGTGGGGAACAAAAGGTGGGAGAGCCAGTAAGTGGGAGTGACAAAATGCCAACAGTAGGTTGTCTTGAGACAACAAGGGTACCAAACTACCACAAGAGGTTATATCCTAGCTTAGTGAATGGGAAAGAGGCCATGGATAAGAGAGAGACAGCCTCTGACCTAACCATTGTGAAGCCTACAGTAGTTACAGAGTAGTGCTACTTGCTTGGGCAGTCTACTCCAGTCAGAGCTTTAGGAGGGACCCCATTCCAAATACCTTTGGCTAGGGTTCACCTTGACTGGGAGGGTGGAAAAGGAAGCCAGCAAGTAGGTGTGTTTGAGGATAACCCTGCAAGATGTCCTGATAGGGAATGACTTTGGCAATGCAGTACCATGTGTGCATGCAGTTAGACACAGTCAGGCTTGGAGACAAGCATGTGGGTTTGGTAGCCTGGGGGAGACCCAGGCAGACTGCACACTTGCAGCCAGGACTGGTGAGGTGGTTACTTCATAGAGGGAGCTACCCTGTAGCAGTGAGACTGAATGTGCACCACAGCTGCTTGTGGGTACTGATGTTCCCTTGGACAGAGTGACTGCAAGGCAGAGGTGAGTAGTAGTACCCAGGCTAACAGTGAGGCACTGCTGTCAGAGGATACCAGAATTCCTGTGAAGGGGAGCTGGGAAGGGTTACTAAGAGAGAGCTGAGAGAGGCTCAGCTCTCAGACAGTTCATTACAAGACCTGAGGGAGGTAGCTAGCGAGGTAGCTGGTTCTCAAGGGGAGGGGGAATCTGTATACTGGGACAAAGGATTACTGTATAGAGATAGGACCCCTGAGGGAGGGCTAAAGGGTTTGAGAATACAGCAGTTGGTGGTGCCCAGAACCTACCATCCAGCACTTCTAGCCATAGCCCATGATATTCCCTTTGCAGGTCATATGGGCATAAAATGTACAAAGAGATATATTATGCAGAACTTTTATTGGCTTGGGATTTCCAGAGATGCAACAAGGTACTGAAGGACCTGTGAGCAGTGCCAAAAGGTAGGCAAGGCAGGAGACAAGGTGAACGCACCTTTGATGCCTTTGCCTGTCATTGAGGAGCCCTTTTAGAGGGTAGCTATGGATATTGTGGGGCCTTTGAGTACCCCAAGTTCCACAGGGAAAACGTATATCCTAGTGGCAGTAGATTATGCTACCAGATACCATGATGCAGTGGCTCTGTCCTCCATTGAGGCAGGAAAGGTAGCAAATGCTTTGTTAGAGATTTTCAGCAGGGTAGGTTTCCCAAAAAAAATACTGACTGACAGAGGTCCCAATTTCATGTTAGACCTGCTGACTTGTCTGTGGAAGTACTGTGGGGTGAAGCACCTAAAGAACACCACATACCATCCCCAGAGTAATTGTCTTGTTGAGAGGTTAAACTCTACACTCAAGATGATGCTATGGACATTTGCAGACCCATTTAAGAGGGACTGGGACAAATATTTGCCCCATCTGTTTTTATTTACAGAGAGGTTCCCCTGGAATCCACAGGTTGTTCACCCTTTGAGTTGCTGTATGGGCATAGGGTGAGGGGACCTCTAGATTTGATTCGAGATGAGTGGGAGGGTCAATATGAATCCCATAAAGAGTCTGTTGTGGCATATGTCCTAAACCTCAGGACAAGGCTCAGGGAACTCATGGGCTTGGCCCAGGAGAACCTGGCAGAAGCCTAACAGCAGAAAAAGGTCTGGTATGACAGCAATGCTAGAGAGTATGCTGTAGAGCAGCAGGTAATGGCTCTTATTCCTGTCAGACACAACAAGCTGCAGGCAGCTTGAGACTGACCCTAGAAGGTGGCAAGGAAGGTCAGTGATGTTAACTACATGGTAGAACTACTAGGCAGGAGGCAGGGCCACAAACTGTACCATGTTAAAATGATGAAGCCTTACCATGACTGGGAGGTCCTTGTGCTGAGTATTTGCAGTACAAGGCAGATGGAGCGTAAGGGAGATCTATGCCTACAGGGAGCCAGCCAGAAAAATCCCAAATTAGTATGGTGGAGCCTAGGGTTGCAGACATATGATGGGACAGTGCAGCATGGTACTGGGGTCAGCAATGCCAAGGTAGCTGGAATCTCAAGACAGGGAATGGGGTTGTGTATTCCCAGATAGGTTCACCCTCTCAAGCAACATTTCTCAAGGATCACTTGAAAAACTTGCTTGGGTTTTCGGGAAAGGGAGAAATGTGATACTGCCAGTCCAGCTATGTGGAATTTTGTAAATAATCATATATCATTTTTGAATATTAATATGATTGATATGCTTCCCTTACAAATGTAAAAGAACTATATGTTATGGGTATATTAAACTACTGGTGCAGAAGTGTATGTTGAACTGTATGTTATGTACAGAGCTTCAAGAATGTAACCACAGTGTACCCTACTGGAAGAAAACAGAAATGTATAAACTAGATACCTGAGCAAATGTATGTTTTAATGGTAGAAGCTGGAACATACAGAGTTAACTTACAAAACTTTAATAAAATAAGCTGAAATTAAGTGCTTTACGATGTGCTATAAAAAGTTAGTTTCAGTGCAGCAAGCGGACACAAAGTCTAGAGCTAGAGGTTTTCATATTGTCTTGAAACAGATATAATTACTAGGTTTAAAATGTAAAAGTGTTTAACTGTTTTACGACTTCCAGTTCTAGGCAAACTTCTAAGAGATATGTACTTCTCACACAGAGATGCTAAAGTTTTGTTAAGTTTCTTTTAGCCTGGGAACTGAAGGCAGGTGATAAAGAGTGATGTCATCCTGGCTAATCCAACAATAAAATGTAAAATTGAACTCTCAGAGAGAGAGAGAGAGAGAGAGAGATTGGCATTTTGTATCTTGTCTTGGACCTAGAAACATTCATTCAGCACTTTTGCCTGCGTGTTGCTCTATAAGTAAGATTTAGGCATAGTATTACTTTTAGAGATAGTTGGGAATATAGTAAAGTTTAGTTTAGATGTTTTCTGTATTTGTTTGAGACTGTCCTGCAATTTTGTTTTAAAGTATTTCCTGTGGTTCTGAACTCTGTAGTTCCTGTGTTGTTTGAATATTGTCTTGTTCTTTTGCTATTTATTATTAAATATATTTAAATGTTTTAATGGTGGCTGGTTTGTTTAGTGATATTTAAGCTCTTAGAGTACTTGCATATGTATTTGGTGACACTGTATAGGCCACTCCAATAGCCTTAGTCTGGGTGACACTTACCATTTGGTTAATAGTAACATTACACAGTAGGATTGGACACCCTTTGCTAAAGGCCCTTATAGTAGCTAATAAGAAAGGGTGGCTGGTGGCAGCTGGTACTACCATATAGTCTAGGCAGAAGGGGCATAGCTAGTAAACCTGTGCCAGCCTTTCTCAAGAGTGTCTGTGGGTTTGTATATAAGTCAAATCTCAAAGTGTGTGTGTGTGTGTGTGTGTGTGTGTGTGTGTGTGTGTGTGTGTGTGTGTGTGTGTGTGTGTGTGTGTGTGTGTGTGTGTGTGTGTGTGTGTGTGTTGGGCAGGGACACAAAGCATTGGTTGGACATAGAGTGTGCTGGAGGTCTTAGCTTGGCCACTTGGCTGAGATCTTAACCCTATAGCTGTGCCAGTGGGTAGTCTTATTGAGGATCTGGAGAAAGAGGGAGAAACCAGCCCCAGACTGACTGTGATCTCTGTGTGCTCTTAAGGGAAATTGTACTTTACTGTATGTGTACTTATCATTCTCACAATGTGTACATCCCTCGCTGGTGCTAGTGGTGAGGATTAAGGCTCCTTGATTACTGGGCCAGTGCAGGGGCGTCACACTTACTATCATTCAAAATATGATTAGACTAATTAATAAAATGATTTAAATTTAGCCTTTCACTATTTGAAAATGATAGTTCTCCTGATGAATATGGAATAGCCAATGTTGTTATAAACAACTGTGGGCCAGATTCAGGAAGGCTTACACGGAGTTCAAGAGTAGTGTAAGCCTCCGTGTAAGCCTCCCGATTCAGGTACAGCCCAAACCTCCGTGTAAGAGACAGCTACGTCTCTTACACGGACTGGGCGTGGAAATGCTCAATACCTCATTTGCAGCTCCAAGATATGCAAATGAGGTATTTGAGCGATCCACGAAGCAGAAACCAGTCCGTGTAATGGACGTGTTAGCTGCAGAAATGTACTCAGCTGACAACTGAGTACATTTCTGCAAAATCAAAAACGGAGCTATGTCAGCTCCAAATAAAGGGTGCATATGTGTCATTAAGCATGCCAATGGCCAAATATGTGGCCATTGGCATGAAAAAGTATTTAATTTGGCCCGGGGAATACCCCTTTTTTCCCGGGGGAAAAATTTTTTTTCCCTTAAGGGCCCATGGGGGGCCCAAATTGATATTCCCTTTGGGGCGGGGGTCTTTTTAAATTTGGGGGAAAAAATAAAAATTTTTTTAACCCAAAGAGGGAAATAAAAAAATTAAAAATTGCAAAACCCCCCCCCCCCCCCCCCCCCCCCCCCCCCCCCCCCCCCCCCCCCCCCCCCCCCCCCCCCCCCCCCCCCCCCCCCCCCCACGGCCCCCCCCCCCCCCCCCCCCCCCAAAAAAAAAAAAAAAAGAAAAAAAAAAAAAAAAAAAAAAAAAAAAAAAAAAGAAAAAAAAAAAAAAAAAAAAGAAAAAAAAGAACAAAAAAAAAAATTTTTATAAAAAAAAAGAGAAAAAAAAAAAAAAAAAAAAAAAAAAAAAAAAAAAAAAAAAAAAAAAAAAAAAAAAAAAAAAAAAAAAAAAAATTGGCCCTGGGTTTTCCAAGGAAACGGGGTATAAACCCTTGGGGGTTTTAAAAGGTAAAAGGAACTTTTTTAACGCCCCTTTAGTTTGGCCTTCAAGGGGAAGCCTTTCAAAGGTGCAAAAGGTTTTTTTGGGTTTTTTTAGCCCCAATTAACAGGGAAAAGGGTTTTATCCTGGGCAAAATTTTCCCCCAATAAAATGTAAATTGGTTTTCCCCCAGAGGGGGAAAAAGGGGTTGGGCTTTTTGGAATTTTGCGGGACCCAAAAAAAACATTCGGGGCCCTTTTGCCCTGCTGTTGTCTTAAGAAAGTTTAAGGCAAAAAGAAACTTTTAGAGAAAATTGGGTTAAGGGGTTAAATTTTAAATTTAAGATGTTTTTGGGAATTTGGGTTTGGGGGACTGGGAAAAATTTTGTTTTTTATTTCCGGGGTTCCCCGGGAACCCGGTTTTTCCCCCTTTGGGGTTGTTTGGGGAATATTTTTTGGGGCCTTTTGATTTTTTTTAAAATATATTTAAATTTTTTTTTTAAAAAGGTCGGGTTTTTTTGGATATTTAAAACCTTTTAGGACGGCTAGGTATTTGGGGAAACCGGGAAACCCCTAAACCCAAAAGGTCGGGGTTGACACAATTTTGGTTAAAGAAACTTAAACACGGGAAAGGTTTTTTGGACACCCTTTTGAAAAGGCCCCTTTTAAGACTAATAAAAAAGGGTGGTGGGGCAGGGGTTTTAACTCCCATTAGTCTAGGCGGGAAGGGGGCCAAAATTTAATTTTAAAATGTGAACCTTTTCCAAAGATGGGGGTTTGTTTAAGAAAATTTCAAAAGGGTGGGGTGGGTTTGTGGGGGGTTTGTTGGTGGGTGGGTTGGTTGTGGGGTGGTGGTTGGGGGGCAAAAACCCAAGGTTTGGGGAAATTTAAAAAGGGTGGGGTTTTATTCCCAGGTGGGGTTTAACCCCTAAGCTTTCCAAAGGGGATCATTGAAAATTTTTGGGAAAGGGGAAAAAAAAGGAAACCCGCCCCAGCTATGGGGAATTTTGTTTCTTAAAAAATTTAAATTTATTGTATGTTCCTTAAAAATTTAAAAAACAATTTTTGGGAAATTTTCCCTCCTGGTGCAGGGTGAGGTTAACTTTGATTAGGGGCCCAAAGTGCCAAGGGGTCCCCCTTTACTAAAAACAAAAATGTTAAACAAATTTAATAAAATGTTTTTTTAAATTTGGGCCTTTAACAAAAATTTAAAAAATGGAAATTAATTTCTTAAAATTGGGGAATAAAGTTTTTTATAAACAACTTTTGGGCCCAGATTTTAAAGGAAAAAGGTTAAACGGGGTTTAAAAGAAAAGTTTTTAACCTTTTTAAAACCCCCCGTTCAGGAAACCCAAAAACCTCCCGGTGTAAAGGAAAAGTTTTTTTTCCGGGAACTGGGCGGGGGAAAAAGGGGGCCCCAATCCCAAAAAATTTTGAACCTCAAAGAAAGGAAAGAGGTTTTTTTGACGTCCCCCAGAAACCACCCGTTTTTGGGCCCTGTTGTTTAAAGAAATTTACTAGTAAATTTTAGAATTTTGGGGAAAATAAAAGTTTTTTAATTTTTCGTTTTTTTTGGGGGTTTTGAAATTTTTTGTTTTAAAAGTTTTTCCTTGGCCAAATTGTGGCCTTGGTTTAAAAAAGTTTTTTTTTGCAAAAATTTTTAAATTTTTTAAAATTTTTTTGGGGGTTTTTTGTGTTTTAACTCAGGCCCCCGCATAAAGGGGTTTCCCCTTTAAAACTAAAACCAAGCTTTAACCCCCCTTTTGGGGGTTTAATGTAACTTTAACAAGGGGGGATTGGGAACCCCCTTTCAAAGGCCCCTTTAGTGGTTGAAAGGGGGCTGGGGGGTAAAATATTTTAACAAAGGGGCTTTACTGGGAAACCCCCCCTTTTAAATGGGGTTTTTAAATATAATCAAATCCAAATGGTTTTTGGGGGGTTTTTTGGGGTTTTGGTTTTGGGTTTGGGGGGGGGGGTTTTGGGGGGGGGGTTTGGGGGGGTTGGGGGGAAAAAATTTGGTTCCCAAGATTGGGAGGGCAATTGGTAATTTTAACCCCAAGGGGCCGGGGACAGAATCGGGAAAAAGGGAGGGGCCCCAACAAAACATTTTGGGGTCAAGGGGAAATTGATTTACGTATTTTTTACACTAAAAGTTTCTTGTATTAATTGGCCCCTTGTTCCGTGCGCACTTAACATTCAAAATTGGGGCTTTTAAAAATGTTTAAATTTTCCCTTTTTCCTTTTAAAGGCCCAGTTGGTCCCGTTTTAAAAAAGGGGAATTTCAGGGGGTTTAACGGGGGTTTTAAGGGATGTGTCCCTTCCGTGTAACCCCGTTGGGGAACCCCCCCTTCCGTTTAAGGACGTCGTTTTAACGGTGGAAAATTTGCTCCCCTCAGGAAAAAAAAGAGGAAACAGGAAAACCAACCAAAATCAGGAAATGCCAGGAAACATTTAATTTTTGGGGGAAAAATTACAAGCGGGCCCAAATTAAAAAAGGCAAACAGAACCCCCAAAAACCCAGGCATTAAAAACAAAAAAGTTTTTTAACTTTTTTTCCACGGGAGGTTTAACTCCCGGGAAAAAAAAGGGTTCGAATTAAAACTAAAAAACCGAATTTAAACCCCAAAATTGGGGTTTTAGGGTATTAAATGGAATGGCAATTTGGGGGGGGACTTGCAGACTAAAAAAAAACCCCGAGTGGGGGGGAAGGGAAGATTTTAACAAGGCCCGGGGAAACCTAAAATGGGGTTAAAATACGGGAATAACCCCAATAGGTAAGAGCCCTGAGAGTTGGTTAAAAGGGGAGGAACAATAAAAGGGGGGCCCAACAGGGGAAATGGGGAAAAAAACCAAGGGGGGGTTTTGGTAAAATACAGCAAAAAGGGAATTTCCCAAAGAAAAACTGGGAAATAAAAAATTGGGGATATTCCCACATAAAAGCCCCCGGGTTACTGCACCATTCCCTGGGATGGCCATTTTCAACATGTCGTGTTCAAATTTTCCCCCAATTTTGGGGGTGAGGTTGTGGCCCAGTTCTCTTTAGCAAATACCCGGGAAAACCCTGAAGGGGGTTTTTGGGTGAAATTGGGGGATTGCACGAATACGGTTTTTAAACCCCGGTGGGGGAAGCCCCCTCAAAACCAAGGGAAAAACCCCCCAAATCAAAACTGCCGGGGTCTGGGGAGAAGGGGAAAAATTAAAAGGAATTGGGCTGGCCCCCCGGGGACAAAACCAAAACGACCCACTTTCTGGATCGGGCCAGCTGTACCAAATTTTTGAAAATGGGGAAACCCCCAACAGGAAACCTAGGGGGTCCCAGGTTTTTTCACTTGGGGCCGTTGGCTGAGGGGGGACAATCAAAAATGCACAAAAACCCTGAAAAGGAGGAAAATGGGGCCCCGGGGCACCCCCGGGGTTACATGGCTGGGTTTGGGCTTAAGTGGCCGGGCCCCGGGACAATTGGGGGAGCTTTGCGGGCCACCCCCAACACAGAACCCAAAACCCCATAAAAATATGTGTTGGGCCTAAAATATAAAAATCCTTTCCAAAAACCCAACGGGCAAGGGGGGAACCGGGCACGGGGCCTCCAAACTCCCCACCTTCCCAAAGGCCACCACAGGCGGGGTGATCAAAACCCAAACCTGATTGTCCCAGTACCCCCAGAAAAGGGGTCCCGATCCCCGGGGTTGGCAAAGAGGCAACTCAAAAAGCCCCATAGCGGGGTAATTTAAAACCCGGGAAACCCTATAACCCGGTCGGGGGACCCACCATAATAAAAGGGTGCCTCCCGGGGACACCCCCGTTCCCCAAATTGGATTGAGAGTGTACCAACAGAAGGGGCCCCCAGGCCCCACCTGGGGGATGAATGCCTTGGGTTGGTAATGAAATCAGAAATAACCACACCTAAAAGGAAACCCCAAATAACACCAAAAACCACGAATTTTCCCCCCGGGGGGGAAACAGGCCTGCACACATCGGGGGATTTCAGTCAAAAACAGGGCCCCCAAATACAAAAGGGGGGGTGCTAGCAATAAATACCTGGAAAACCAAAACCCCCAAAAGGGGGGGCCAAAAACCCCCAAGAAGGGCCAACAGGAATGCCAGGAAAAACCAATTCCCCTAAAAGGACTCCCATATCCCCGGGCCTTGGAAAAGAAAACTGTCCTTTAGGGGAAACCCGGGGCCCCGGCCTGGTTCATTCATACGGGAAACTCCCCAAACTTTAAAACCTGCCCAAAAGAAGGGTTTTGGGGTTCCCGAAAACCCTGCAAGCTGATGGATAATATGCCCATTATTTTGCTGTGCCTCTGTCAAGCAGTGATACTGAGGTTATCCCTGGGGTATACCTGCAATCTCCCATCCATTGGTCAAGATCTCACTCTTGAACAAAGCCAGTGGAGTGCTCAGCCCCACATGTACCAGGATGTTGTTCCACAGCATATGGACTCTCTGGGTGATGAATCTGTCCCTCCAGCACATCCTATTAATATCTGTGTTGAGGTTTAGGTCTCCTGCCCTTGTAGTTCTGATGGATGTAGAGGTCTTGAGGTGAAGCATGTTCATAAATTCTGGGTTGGACATAGCCTTGTATGTCAGGCACAGGTCACCTCTGAGCAGTCAGTAAGTGACTGAATACAGCTGGAATTCCTTCAGTCGGGCAGCATAAGAAATATGTTTGAGACCCTTTCACCTCCTGTCGAGGAATTTGTGGGCCCATCCAATCTGAATGGGGCAGTGTATGCAATCATTGGTGTGATGAGTACAGGGGAACGATGACCTCCCTTGATCTAGATGTGAATCACTGCATGATGAGGTGGCTAATGTAGAAGGCCTTCCAAACTACCTCCTGGTAATGTGGAGTGTCAAGCAAAGGTCACTGTCAACCTGGGTGCCCAGGTCCCCGATAACCTACGTTGTGCTTACAGGATTGCCACCTAGATGGGAAGTAGTGGTAACCTTGTTCTTCCTGAAGGGTATGGCTATGCATTGTTTAGTGTTTAATGTAAGGCCATGGCCGTGGCACCAGTTATCTGTGTCTTTGAGACCCTTCTGAAGGATGTCTGTGTCAGATGGGTTTCCAACTATGCTTCCCAGTTTGCAGTCATCTTCAAACTTTGTCAGCCATAATCCTCCTGTGTTTCTCGCATTCCTGAAAGTAGATACTGAACAAATGTGGGCCCAGGACTGACCCTGGGGACACCACTTGTGACAGCCTGGAGTGTGAACTGGCACCAGCAACTTTGACCCTGTGTGTTCCAATACTTAGCCAGTTTGCAACCCATGCTGTGATGTATGGGTTCACAATTAAGCTGGTGATGTTTTCAATGATACCTGAGTGGGGTATTGTGTCGAAAGCCTTTGCCAGGTCAAGGTAGGCTGTGTGGACTCCCTTGCCCACGTCAATGGCCTGGGTGAGTGTTTTGGAAAAGTCAACCAAGTTTAAAAGGCATGATCTGCCCTTGACAAAGCCAAACTGGATTGGATACAATGTCTGCAAGTCCCCTTTATCTTCATTTAGGAATTCCATTATGATCCTCTCCATAGCTTAGCAGAACAGGCTTGTCAAGCTGATGGGATGGTAGTTTCTGGGGTTGGTGGAGGCACCTCCTTTGTGAAGTGGGTCCACCATTGCTGTATGCCACTCCTTGGGAACATATCCTGAGGTGAGGCTAAGATTAAACAGCTGCCCTAACTGCGGGTGTAATTACTCATTGAGTTCATGGAGCACACAACTGGGGACACCATCTGGTCCCATGGATAAAGTGTTTTCTGCCTTGGATTGAGCAGTTCCCACCCCAGCAGTGGAGATGTTTGGGGCTACAACTCTGGTGTACATACCCCCAGTTGGGGAGGGGAGAAATCTGCACTGAACCTGTCAGCCAGTATGTTGCCAATGTCTGTAGGTGCAGTGATATCAACATTATTCTGAACTAAGTCTGAGCATATCTGGGAGTTTCCTCCCAGGTTTCCAAACATAGGTAAAAAGGCCTCATGATTGTCCCTGAGTACTGAGTGGGTTTACTCTCAAAACATGCCTCGGATGATTGTATGGGGAACCCAGTGTTTTACTCACAATGAGCAGGGTGTGTCTTCCCCACGGATTTCACGCCTATCTTGTAGTAGCTCCTTCCTTGTGTTGTACAGCTTGTTTATGGCTAGGGTCCACCAGACTGGATGCTTGCCTGTGGTACAAAGAGTCATTATTATTTGGGATTGCCTGAACCATGCAGTCCTGGAGGTGCTGGTAGAAGGCATTTCTAAGTGATACAGTGGCTTGGGTAATGGTGTCTGCTGGCCTGGGGGCCTTGAAAGAGACCACACCAGTCCTCAGAAATGTGAAGTCGGCATTTGAGAAGGTCTTCACCCTTTCATTTCCCATCTGGGGTGTGGGTGGGATGTGGACTCCCACTGAGAGTAGTCCATGATCTGATCTCACCAATGATGGGTATATGTCTGGTGTTGAACAGTGTGACCCCATGTTCTAGTATGTTGCCTCCACTTGAGGGGATTGGGACCAGTTGTTCCATGGCATTTCAGTGTATGAACTCTTGGAACCTTTGTGTTAGAGTGTTGTGGCATGATTAGTGATCCCAGTCTATATGTGGATAGTTGGAATCACCCAGTAGGATGGTGTTTGGAGATACATTTAGTGGGATCAGTGCTTGCAGGATAGCTGTGTGAGGTACCTGAGTTTGAGCGGTGGCATGTAACATGCTACAAACTGCAGAGCAGTCTTGCCTACGGTCACTGGCACCTGGATGGTCTCCGATGCATCGTGTGTTGCCACCAACCATGAGGTGAGGGGTGTCCTTGATGAATATGGACACCCACCATCCTTCTTGGTGTTGTCGGCATGCTGGTGCCAGAATGCATGATATGAGATAAGACCCGATAGTGCCAGTGCTGTCAGAAGCTGTGAACCAGGTTTCAGGCACAGCACAGACATCAATGTGCTACATACTGAGAAGGGCATAGAGTGTGTGCAGCTTGAGGTTGAGACCTTGGGCATTGAGCAGCATTACCCTTAGTGTCTTTCCTTTACTGTGTTCTAGGGTGGTAGGTGTAGAATCTGAATCTTGCATAAAAAGGCACAATGGGGGTGGCAAGAGCATCATCTGAAATCAGGAAGCCCAGGGGTGACAGGTGCAAGCCGTCCCTTGCAAATCACCGTGGCCTGTCCAGCATTTCATCCCAGGCAGACAGACATTGGACCCCCTTAGAATGACACCATAGTCTAAGCAAAATACTACAGCTGATCATCTTGTCTCTGTTTATGTGGCATCATACTTGGTGAAGGTAGGATACTGCTGAAGGTCAGGGTCATACCTGCCTGGCCTACATAATCAGAGGGATCCTCTATGTCTCTTTCCATGTAGTCCAGGGAGGTACATCTCAGGTCGTTCACACCAGCATGGATTATGACTGGGTCAGACCTGTACTTGCAGTTTAGTGACCTGAGTGCTTGCATTATGTGGTGGATTCCAGTGCCCGATAGGCAGCTTACTGTGACCTCCTCTGTACCTGATCTGGTGAGTGGGACATCAGTGTGTCTGACTATGGAGTCACCTATGACAAGTGTGTCTGGCATTGTGTTTGGCCTTAAGGGCTGTGACTGTTTGGCACACCGACTCTGTGGTCAATGTGTTGCATGTGCTGTGCCCTGTGGAGGCAGTTGTGTGAGTGTCTGCTGTGGTGGCCACTGCCATTCTGGTAGACTTCTGATCAGAGCCTCCAAGAGTGTCTCTGTGTGTCTATGTGTATGATCTTAAGTTGTGACAGTGCCATGTGAGACTGGATTAAAGATGTGTGTGTGGTTACCTTCACCCTCTCTCTGGTCTTGCTAGTCCTATGTTGAGAGAGCTCAGCCTCCACTTTGGCTATATAGTTGCATCTCACATGTATGTGTGTTTTATGGCAGAAGGAGAGGATTGTCAGTGTACATGAGGCAACTGTAACAGTGCCTCAATATTCCCAGGTTCACCAGCTGAGCAGGAGAGGACACTAGCAACTGATCCCTAGACATGCTAGAAGGAATAGACAAAACAATGTTGGAATACAGGGAGATATCAAGCCCCCCAAGCCACATCATACTGTTTGATTGACAATAGCTACACATACACCAGTGTTTCATAGTGTCATAGTGTACTACTAGGCTATCTGCCCTAGTGCATGTATAAGCCTAGCCATAGTGATGTGGCTATTGCCACCCCTTATAGTGGTAATAAGTGTACAGAATAGATTCTGAATATTGTGCCTCTGACTTAGTAGTGACACATTATGACCCCCTTACGTAATTGAATAACATGACTGTGTCTCTGTCTAGTCTGTGCCTCCGTCTCATATGCAGTTGTCCAGATGTCTCCTGAAGAGAGTCAGTGAGGGACTCTGTCAAACATGAACTGGGATACTCTGCTAGAGTGTGAGATGCCTCTGAGTTATGACTCTGTCCCTCCAGCATGTCCTATACATGTATGTGCTGAGGTTCAAATACTCAGCTCTCATGGCTCTGGTGGATTTGGATTGCTTGCAGTGGAGTATGTCCACCAAATCCTGATTGGACATGGTCTTGTATGTCAGGCATAGGTCACCTGTAAGTATGCGGTATGACACTGAACAAAGCTGGACTTCCTCTATTCTGGAAGCATATGACATGTGTTGAAGAACCCTGATCTTCATGGTAGGTACTTTTCGGGTGCAAGGTGCAAAAGGCAGGATCTGCCCTTTACAAAGCTGAACTAGGTGGGAACAAGGGTCCGTAGGTCAGTAATGTGTCTAAGAGCTCCATGACTCCTCCCATATCTTTGCAGACAAGGCTGGTTAAGCCTGTGTGGTGGTAGTTGCCATGGTCTGTGGAGGCATCCCCCTTGTGGAGTGGGACCACTGTTGCCGTATGCCAGTGTTCAGGTACATATCCTGTAGCAAGACTAAGGTTAAATAGCAGTTGTATATATGGGTCCAGCCCCTTCTGGAGTTCACATAGCATGCAACTGGAGATACCAACAGGTCCCATGGATGCTGTGTACTTGTCTTTGCTGAGTGTGGCTCTCACATGGACATCCAAGATGACAGTGAGGTTACATACAGCAGTGATAACTATCTTGTTTTGGGGGTGAGGGAGGGGTAAATCGCACTGAAGCTGTCCGGAATGTTGCCAATATCTGTCAGGTCACTGGAATATATGTTGTTGTGTACCAACTCTGAGCATATCCGAGGGTTCACAACCAGGTGTCTGACATAACTGAAGAAAGCAGTGTGGTTACCTTCATTGTCTTTGGTGATTTATGTCCCCAAGTTGACCTTGCATGTCTTTATGAGATAATGTAGCTTTCTACTAGTGCTGATCACAGCTGTCTTCCCTTTTGGAGATGTAGCTCTGTCTTGCATTAGTAACCCTCATCTGTCATACAGTTTGTTTATGGCTGGGGTCCACCAGACAGGACACTTTCCTTTGTGGAGAGGGTCCTGTTTTCAGTTGTGATTGTATGGTCCATGCTGTCTGACATCTAGCTAAGGGGAGGTCATTCTGGTTCTGCAGTTATCTTTCATCAGCATTAGAAATAACCACAACAGCCCCTGTGGGGTGTACCTCATGCACACACATCCAGCACCTGTAAAGTCCACAACAGTACCTCACCAGGAGTATGACAGAGCTGGAACACATGTAATGTGTAGTCTGATTAAACAGAGTGCAGCTCCACACACTGCCATGCTGTCCACCCAGATGCAAGCTGTGCCTGATGTAGAAACCCATGTCCAAGCTGGAATCAATGCACATGCTGCACCTTGTACAATCTGAATGGCAGGGAGCTATGCACATGAGGGACCTGAACCCCAGCACTGACATATATAGGACAGGCTGTACTGCATTATCCAAAACACAGAAGCCACCCCACACATGAGTAAACTACCAGTACAGGTTGTCCATAGAGACACTGGTTGAGTCCGCACAAGAGGAATCCTAAAGAGAGGATGTGAGAGGGGAGGTTAACCGTGGGAATCAAAGAAATGACACAGGTAGACAGAGGCGCAGTATACTAAACAAGACATATGACATGTCAAACTACGCTTACAATGTGTTGATGGACAAACACATTCTCCGACTAGCATTAGGTCAAGATACCTCTTGAACACAGCCAGCAAGGTGCTCTGCCTCAAATGGACCAGGATTGTATTCCACAGCATAGGGAGTCACCGAGTGATAACTCCATCCCTCCAACATGTCCAACATACATCCCTGCTAAGGTGTAAGTCACCTGCACTAGTGGTTCAGGTGGATCTTCTGAGTCTGAGGTGGAGCATGTCCATTAATCTCTGTTTGGACATGGCCTCACATGTCATGCACATGTCACCTCTAAGCAGACGGTATGTGAGTGAATAGAGTGTGAGTATCTTCAATCTGGCAGCATATGACAGCTGTTGGGGTTCCTTGATCCTTTAGGTGGGGGACAGTCAGGGTGTCTCCAATTGCTGCAGATGTTGGGTGAGATACAGCCAGAATAGGGCATTCGACTCGATCACCGGTCTGATAAGTGAAGAGTACAGGGGAACAATGACCCACTAGATCTGGATGTGAATCCCATCCTGATCAGGTGGGCAATGTAGAAGTTCTTCCTAGCCACTTTAGCAATGTGAGTCTCAGAAGAATGGCGACTGTTAACCTGGGTCCCCAGGTCCATGATAACCTCCTCTGTGCTTAGAGGATTGCCACCTATATGGTAGCTTGGGGTCACCTTGCTTTTCCTGAAGGGTATGTCTACACATGTTGTGCACTCTGACTTCAGGCCATGGCCCTGGCACCAGCTATCAGTTACTGTGAGTCCCTTCTGAAGGATATCTGTGTGTGATGCACTGTCCACTATGGTGCCCAGTGTGCAGTCATCTGCTAACATTGTCATCCAAAGTCCTCCCATGTTGGCCTGTACTTCTGGGAAGTACATGACAAACAATGGGGCCAAGGACTGAGCCCCTGTGTGACACCACCTGTGACCAGCCTGGAGTCTAACATAGTGCCAGCAACTCTAACCCTGTGGGTCCCGTCCTTAAGCCAGTTTGCAACCCATCTTGTGACATATGGGTTTACATTTCAGTTGTTAGGGTTTTCCACAATACCTGAGTGGGGTATTGTGTTGAAAGTGTTTGCAAGGCCAAGGTAGGCTGTATGGACTGCCTTTCCCCAACAATGGCCTAAGTGACCAATTTGAAGATGTCAACCCAGTACAAAAGGCATGATCTGCCCCTGACCAAGCCAAAATGGGATGGGTACAATGTCTGCATGTCCCCTATATCTTTGTTTATGAGCTCAATTATGATACTCTCCATAGATTTGCAGACTACACTTGTTAAGCTTATGGGGCAGCAATTAACAGGGTCTGTAGAGGCACTGCCTTTGTGCAGATGTGCACAACTGGACCCTAACCAGGCTGTTGTGCACACTATAGAAATGTAAAGCAGTGATAGGACTAAAGCCCAGGATACTGACCACCACAGTGAAAGTACTGAAACACTACACTAGACAGTGCTACAGTGTTAGGTCAGTATGAACGGATGTTGACAATTGTGTGCAAAGTATCCCATGCAAAACCTGCAGGCACAGTATACTCCCTGTTTTGTTCACACAAAAAGCATTCAGACAGTAACTACACAACATGGCACAGAACACACAACCATAAACTGCAGGTATTTGTTGAAGGTCACACTCATCCACAAATGTGATGGGCTGCAGAGTTCAACATATGTAAAGCCCACACTGGGCATGCTCACACACTTAGATAAATGAGACATCTTTCACACAACATGCCACGGGAAGGCTGAACTGGGCATGCTCACACACTTGGTCCAAATGTTACCACTAGCAAATGTGAAAACACACCAGAGGATGCTCATCCCCCTTTCTAGACACTGATCATGTAAGCACCCTATAAGTATATTGGAGAAAAGGATTCTCTCAGTAATCTGAATAGCGTGCCGTGCTAATGTGTCCGTCTGTAGTGTCATAACATAGTTAGGTAGGGGTTTGAATCCAGCAGGTGGCAAGTGTGTGTGAAGGGGGTAAGTTTGTGTGTAAGTGTGTATGAAAGAAACATCCCTTTTGGCAACTGGGAAAACACACCACAGGATGATCATTCCACTTTCTAGACTCTGATGATGTCAGCACCCTATAAGTATATTGGAGAAAAGGATTCTCTCAGTAATCTGAATAGCGCGCCGTGCTAATGCATCTGTCTGTAGTGTCATAACATAGTTAGGTACGGGTTTGAATCCAGCAGGTGGCAAGTGTGTGTGAAGGGGGGTAAGTGTGTATGAAAAAAACATCCCTTTTGGCAACTGGGAAAACACACCACAGGATGATCATTCCACTTTCTAAACTCTGATGATGTCAGCACCCTATAAGTATATCAGGGGAAAGGAAATTCCCCAGTAATGCAAATAGCGCGCTGCGCTAATGCGTCCGTCTCTAGTGTCATAACATAGTTAGGTAGGGGTTTGAATCCAGCAGGTGGCAAGTGTGTGTGAAGGGGGTAAGTGTGTATGAAAGAAACATCCCTTTTGGCAACTGGGAAAACACACCACAGGATGATCATTCCACTTTCTAGACTCTGATGATGTCAGCACCCTATAAGTATATTGGAGAAAAGGATTCTCTCAGTAATCCGAATAGCGTGCCGTGCTAATGCATCCGTCTGTAGTGTCATAACATAGTTAGGTAGGGGTTTGAATCCAGCAGGTGGCAAGTGTGTGTGAAGGGGGTAAGTGTGTATGAAAGAAACATCCCTTTTGGCAACTGGGAAAACACACCACAGGATGATCATTCCACTTTCTAAACTCTGATGATGTCAGCACCCTATAAGTATATCAGGGGAAATGAAATTCCCCAGTAATGCGAATAGCGCACTGTGCAAATGTGTCCGTCTCTAGTGTCATAACATAGTTAGGTAGGGGTTTGAATCCAGCAGGTGGCAAGTGTGTGTGAAGGGGGGTAAGTGTGTATGAAAGAAACATCCCTTTTGGCAACTGGGAAAACACACCACAGGATGATCATTCCACTTTCTAAACTCTGATGATGTCAGCACCCTATAAGTATATCAGGGGAAAGGAAGTTCCCCAGTAATGCGAATAGTGCGCTGTGCTAATGCGTCTGCCTGTAGTGTCATAACATAGTTAGGTAGGGGTTTGAATCCAACAGGTGGCAAGTGTGTGTGAAGGGGGGTAAATGTGTATGAAAGAAACATCCCTTTTGGCAACTGGGAAAACACACCACAGGATGATCATTCCACTTTCTAGACTCTGATGATGTCAGCACCCTATAAGTATATCAGGGGAAAGGAAATCTCCCAGTAATGCGAATAGCGCGCTGCGCTAATGCGTCCGTCTGTAGTGTCTTAACATAGTTAGGTAGGGGTTTGAATCCAGCAGGTGGCAAGTGTGTGTGAAGGGGGGTAAGTGTGTATGATTGATATATCCCTTTTGGCAACTGTGAAAACACACTACAGGATGCACATACACCTTTCTAAACGATATCACAATTATGTATGGCTTTTGATTACAGACATGCCATGTGTTTTGTGCACACACAGAATGCCCATGTGTGTGGGTTGTCCCTCACAATAATGCATGACATTGATTACACCGGTTATGGCAATGAACACATGCTGTATGTGTGTGCCAAATACACATATGTACCTGTGACTTTCAATAGTTACCATGTGTGATGCCTGCCACATGTGAATACATGGTATTTGCACAGGGTAACATTATGACCGTGGTCTTCTGTGCAGATGCTGCATGTGGGATGTGTATATACAGTGTGAGATGTAGATGCTATCAGCCTAGTAGTGAGGGATGCACACCTGGTCTGGGGCATAAAGTCTACATGTTGTTAATGTACAGGAGCTGCATGTTCTCACCTGTTGTGGGAGTGGTAAGACAGTATTCCATAGCAATGCAGTGACTGCATGCTAAGAACCATTCAGCTAGGGTGTTGTAGCTACACTTATTCATTAGCATTCATTAATTTGTCGGAATCCCTGGTGAGGGTCTGATGCCAACCAAGGTCAGGGTCTACCAGCCTGTGTCACTTGCTCAGTGATCCCTTCCATGTTCCCTATCACGTATCCCAGTGAGCGACATCCCACATCAGCTGTGGTGGCATGGACAATGACTGAGTCATGTGTCCATGCATCTGACTGACTTGTATGTTGTTGTTACAGTTTGGCCATGTGTTTCCATCTCATACATGTGATGTACATCAATGGGTAGGGGATAGGGTTGACTGTGTACATGTGGCAGCTGTGACATTACTACATGACACACATATTCCACAACTGTACCATAGAAGTGACTGACAACTGACCTTTGCACATGCTACCGGAGTATTGAGATTACATTGGTGATTGACAGCACATAGGGCCAATGGTGAAAAAGAGACATAGGTCCATAGGTTCGTACAGGGATATCTGCCCAGGGCATGTATCCACCTAGCCAGAATGTGCCTTTCAACATGCATTGTGAATCTGTCTTGCTATGCCCTTTTCCAAGGTTAGTATACTGTGCCTCTTTCTCACAGTGACACATAAGTGATACCCAGGGTAACCCTACAATGTCACATCCAGTCATTAATATTGCTCTTGAAGATAGTCACTGAGTCAGTCCGCCTAACCTCTATTGGGATAATAATCAGGAATGAAGGGAGCCTCTGAGTTGTGAATGTGCCCCTCCACCATGTCCTATGTATATCACTCCTGAGGTTCAAGTATTTCCAGCGTGTATCCTGGTGGGATCTGGATATTCTGAGATGCAGCATGGCCATTACGTGAGGGTATGACCTGGCCTTCTATGTCAGGCACAGATTGCCTATGAAGAGGCAGTATGTCACTGAGCAGAGCTGCTGCTACTTTAACCAGTCAGTATGTGGCATCTGTTTGAGCACTTTGATCCCCTTGTCGAGGTACATATGTGGTAGCCCCAGTTGCTGCAGGTGTCTGGTAAGGTGCATGCTGACAGGTTCATCATAGTCAATTATGGGCATGATGAGGGATGAGTAAAGGGGCACAATGTCCTCCCCTGGACTACATGTGGATCCCATGATGATGTGGCCCATATAACATGCTTACCTAACCACTTTGTCCATGTTCTTGTCAAATGGTAGAATGCTATCAACCTGCGTACCCCAAGGTCCATAATTCCTTGGTCTGCACTTACTGGATCAACACATATGTGGTACATTGTGATCACTTAGTGTTTGACAAAGGGGATGACTATACTCTTTCTGTCATTCACATTGAGGCCATGGCTGTGGCAAAAGTCGTGTGTTTGCAAGAGTCCCATTTGGAGGATGCGTGTGTTAGCTGTTGAGTTGATTATGGTGTTCGGTCTGCAGTCACCTGCGACTTGCTGAGCCACAGTACTTCCATGTTGGCCTGTACCTATGACAAATATATAATGAACATGACAGCTCCTAGGGCTGTGCCTTGTGGGATACCACTTGTACCAGGTTGGAGGCTGACATGGCTCCAGCAATTCTACCATGTGTGTTCTGCCCTTGAGCCACTGTGCAATACCCATAGTGACATAGGGGTTAATATGTACACTGGTGAGCTTCCGTAGAATGCACAAGTGGGGTATTGTATCCAAGGCTTATGCAAGGTCCAGGTAGGCTGTGTGGACCTCCTACCCCTTGACAGTGGCCTTGGTGACTGTTTCAAACAAAGCAAACAGGTTTGATAGGCAGGATTTGCCATTGACAAAGCCAAACTGTGTATGGTGACATGTCTGTAGGTCCACAATATCTAGATATGTGAGGTTCATGATGATCCTTGCCATAGCTTTGCAGACAAAGCTAGTCAGACATATGGGGCGAGTAGTGTCCAGGATCCGTGACAGCACCACCTGCATGTTGAGGGACCACTGTTGCTGTATGCCACTCTCTGGCCACATATCGTGTATTAAGGCTGGGATTGAACAGTGGTGTTATGTCTGGGTGTAGCTCTTCTTGTGGTTCATGTAGGACACAGCCTGGGACACTGTCTGGTCCCATTGATGCAGTGTTTATTGCTTTGGGAAGGGCATCTCTTACCTGAGCATCTGTGATGTCGGAAGCACTGTGCTGCGACATATGTTCCCTTTTGGTGTGGTGGGAGAGAAGGCAGCATTGAACCTGTCCACTAGGATGATGGCAATGTCTGTGTGTTTTATATTTTGTGTAACATATTGTATTACCTCTGAGCATATCTGGGTAGTACCACTCAGGTTACTAACATAACTACAGGCAGCCTTGTGATTATCCTCAGTGGCTTGTGGAATCCTCTCTCAAAGATGGCCTTAGACAATCATATGGGTGCCTGTAGTTGTCATCCAATACTCATCAGTGGTGCCTTCACATTTTGGGAGGTTGTTGTATCATGTAGTGGCGCCATCCTTCTATTGTATAGTGTGTTTATGGCTGGTGTCCGCCCAGGACATCTGCCTTTGGAGAATTGGGTCATGCTTTCATATGTGGCTTCATGATCCATGCATTCCTGAATGTGTCCACAGAATGACTCTATACAGGTATCTGCAGTCTGGTCCATATTTTCAACAGGCCTTGGGCCTTTGAAGGTTTCCACATCATTTATGAGGGGTGTGCACTTGCTTGACATGAGCTGTTGACAGGCGTGCGCCCTCCAGACAGAGCAAGGGAGGGTCACAGTCAGCTACCTGTTGGGACGTACCTCCTGGACCACATGGAAAGAGACACAGAGGAGCTCTTACAGCACCCTCTCAAACTCAGGTCTCCCACACAGCCTTCATGCTGACACAGGAGAGTTTAGATTACTCTGCAAACACCATCATACTGGGTGATGCCAGCTACCCAAACATAGACTGTGAACATTACACAAGCCACAATACCCAAGCTCTAAGGTTCCCATTGATCAGACATTCTTTGGCTATGGAACAGGTAACCAACCTTCCCACAAGAGGGGCAGATATACTAGAGCTGATCTTTACAAACATGAGTACAAACTGCTCACCACTGGGAGTATATCCCTCATTGTTGCAATCAAACCATATACTAATCACACTGGAGTTCTGGATCCCCCACATATGCAAACCTCCAACACATCGATGTGTGTGTGTGGGAAATGTCCCTATTAGCAACCGTGACAGTATGGTACAGGATGCAGATCCCCCTTTTGAAACAGTGATGATGTCAGGACTGTATAACTATATCACCTGTAGTAAAGTTCTCAAGTAATTTGCATAGTGTGCTCCGCTAATGCGTCTTTCTTCAGTGTCATAACATAGTTAGGTAGGGGTTTGAATCCTGCAAAGGGAATGTATGAGTGTGGTTTATGTGTGTGCACTATGCTGGGAGGGTTAACTGCCTTTTGCCAACTGGGAGAACACACTACAGGGTGCACATCCCTCCTCCTACACACAGATGATGTCAGCACCCTCTAAGTACAGCATTAGTAAAGATTTCTCCAACTACTGCAAATAGCACACTCTGCTAATGTGTCTGTTTCTACTGTCATTGCACAGTTAGGTATGGGTTTGAATCTTGCAAATGGAAAGTATGTGTTTTACTGTTGGTGGGGTTAGTGTGTGTGCACAATGATGGGGTGGGATGTGGCTTTTGCCACATGGGGCTATGCACTGCAGGGTGGTCATTACCCTTAACAAGCAGTGATGTTGATAGCACCCTATACAAACAAAACTACAAAACAGAAGGTGGTGGTACTGATAACACATGTAAGGTAACACTTCTTCAAGTAATGTCCACAAACCGGAGTAGGATAATCAAACAATTCTTTTATTCTATACAGACAACATGACAACAGACAACTAACTGCCAGTACTCAGTATAGTGTTACATGCTACTGTAACACACACATGTACCCGAATATACCTAGATAGTGTTCTGAAGCCTGAATGTGGCAAGTGTGTGGATGTGGGATGTGTCTGTGTGTGCATTTCCGTATGGGAAACATGTTTGCTGTGGCAATCAGGGTACTACAGTACCTGATGCACATTACATCTTCCAACTGATGAGGTTGCCTGAACCCTGTGAGTACAGGTAGAGAAGGGGATGCCAGTAGTAAACAACATAGTGCACTTCTGAAATGTGTACCTGTCAGGTATCAACAGCTACTCATGTAGGGTGATAAATAATGGGAATGGCAGGTGAGCGTGTGCATGTGTGTGGGTAGCAGGGTGTGTATAAATGCATGTGTGACAGAACAGATACATGTAGCTGAATCTACATAACAGCACAAGATGCGCATTGCCATAGTCAATGTTAGCATGTGATGGTGTGCAGCTGGTACACTTTGTTAAGTAGTATGGGTGCAGATAACAATTGAGGACATTCATACAGTTACTGCAGCAGGACTGCTGGGATATACACACATTTATACTGCAACAGTCAACAGTTACCAACATGTTACTACTTATACACATCTATGTAGTCACCCTGTGCATCAGCAACGTGTTTACCTTTACCTGCACCGATGTTGTAGTATGCAGGAGGTGGCACAGTGTCATCATATGCACAGGGTGTGGGTTAGGTATGCCCAAGCCGGCCACTGGTAACACCAATTGACATGTGTGTGTATGTGTGTTTGTGAGGGGCAGCAGTACAGGGTGGACCGTTGTTGGTGCAGTGTGTGTGTGTATGTGTTTGCCCTAGGTGTTAGGTTTCCAGGTTTCTGCATGTGTGTAAGCACGCACACAGTCCCACATAATGGCTGCCATGTACAGGGTTTTGTGGACAGCCACAGACTGCACCTGTCAGGTCATCCAGATCAGATCAGGACATGGTACCTGTGCCTGGCAGGGGTGCTACGGGCCGTATCCGGTACTAACCCAGACTGGGTACTGTCATCAGAAGCAGGGGTGTGTTGACTGGACACAGTTCCCTGTTGGGATTGTCCAGAGCCACGTGCACGTGGTCTCCTGGGGCGTCTGGATGACAGCACAGACCCAGCATTGCTGGGGCTGGTGCTGGCACTTGAGGCGTGCGAGTGGGCCCGTTGTTGTCCGCGGCCACTGCCAGCTGGTGCTCTTGCTGGCATACGGCCATGTCGTTACCGCGCACACCATCGCCCTGGCCCATGGACATCTGGTTGTGGAGCAGCTGTTCTATGCCCCCACAACGTCTGTCAACGACATCTGTGAAGTTACGGATAGCATTCGCAACATCATGCATGCCGTCTGTCATGGCTATGCGACATGCTTTCAGCTCCCTCAGACCCTGTCTGGTGTACCTTTCCATACGTGCCTGTGCCTGCATGACAGTTCTAAACATAGTGGAGGTTGACATACCTCCTTGGGCACGTCGGCCAGAGGCAGTCTGACCACGGATGCCCCCACGAGAACCCATGGGCGACTGTCTGTGTGGTACCATTGGAGGCCTCTGCACATGGCTGCCTTGTGAGGATGCATGTACCACAGGTACCACATTACCCTGATCTATGCCCACTGCTGACTGTCCATCACCTAGGGACAATGGTGACAAAGGATGTAACGGCAGGATGACTGTGTGCATTGACGGGGTTGAAAGCTGTGTACTGTCAATTGGCTGACCAATGGCGGACCCAGACACACCTTCCTGCACCATTACAGACATTTCATCATCATCAGTTCCTGGGGCACAAGATTCAGGTTCCCTGCTGCAGGTCACCAGAGCAGCACCAGAACCTATGGGAGGAAAACATGGAACACAGATTACAGTCTCAATACATATTTGAAAGAGATGCACTTCAATACTAATGCACACATTCAGAAATGGACACATGCACTCATGGACACTAACACACATGCACACTTGGGCACAGGCACACTTGCACACATGCACACCCCACAGTAAACACACACATCAGTACCGTGTTACACTACTCAATTTACTACCTGTCAATTACAGTTATTGTGAACACAGTCACCAGCATGTCTACTACAGAGTTACACTACTCTTCCTAGTTTTATAAATTGTTTTACAGATAATGTTAAAAAGACTCACCAGCATGTATGGCCTGCCTTGTTGCTAGATGGGAAGGACCTGGAAGTGTGAAGAGAGTAATGTCAGTGGGCACATGTGTGCCATTTGTTTTGCACATGATACAGTACAGTAGTACACTAGTTCCCTTATACACATCAGCTGCACATAATGTCTGTATATATATCATGATGACAGATACATACCACATGCACACCTTATGCGTGCATGAAGTAACAGTGTACAGAACAGTCATATGTACATACCAGGAGTTAACTCTAATCTCACCCTTACCTCTCTTCAAACGTCAACTCAAACTGTACTTCCAAAACCACTGGCTTTGTTCTTCTTGGAGTCCAGGCTAACGTCCCTCTCCCTACCCTCTCTTCACCTTTAACCCCTCATTGTGCATAGAAACTAGCTTCTACCCTGTTTCTTTCACCTTGATGTCCTTCTATGCTCTGACCTACTTCTCCCATCCCTCCCACCTCCTCTTGACTGTCTTCCTTCTTTTCCTCACTTCCCTTCTTGACTCCTGCCTCTTCCATATCATTGTATCTGTCATACTCCTTCTACTTCTCTACCCTTCTGAGCCCTAACTATTATGTATATGGCTTTTGCCTTATTGCATAACCATTATGCTTTAGGTAGGATTGCTTTGAAACCAACGGTACATTGTGTATGACTCTAAACTGTTTGACTTCCTTACATGTATGTTGATTTAATTAACAGGCTGGTGTACAATTCTATTATGTTGGCTGTCTGTATTGACAACTTGTCTGTCTGCCTTTATTACGTTATGTGTGGAGCTTTTCTCCACAGGCCTCTACTGAAAATGAACTTATATCCAGCTAGACTATCTGGGTCAACAAATGTAAAAGTAATAACAATAAATGAATATGGCATCTTACCTGCACGCTGTCTTGCTGCTGTGTGGATCCAACCTCCATCAGGATGCATGATGGTTGCTGTTGTTCTGGGGCTGGATCCACAACACTTAGCAGTAGCCCCTCCTGTCTGGTGAGGGGGGGATGTGTGGCCACCCCCACCTGTGGCAGCCTGTTGCCTGCGGATATCTGCAGCACGCTGGCGGACATTTCTTATCAAATCACTGCAGTGATGTCTCACCTGCTCATATGTCCTATCATGCATGCCAACATCATTTATCCTGCTAACAAGGTTTTGCCACAGTGCAGACCTCTCCTGCTGATTCTGGGTGGTGCGTGAGAACAGGATGGCATAGTCACGCACCAGGCTCTGGTGGATCACGTCATCCTCTGCAGCAGAGTAGGCAGGATTCCTTTTAGGTGCCATGTCTATCTGGAAAGGTACACAAACAGGTTATCAGCATAGTATCTCAACAATACATGGTACACATTCTATACAGGGAGTGTTAACTTCTACTTATTACTGATTGGTTAAAACCTGATTACAGTGTAGCTATCATTCTATGTCATTTGTACTAAGTACTTGGCCTTCAGACCAGTTGTTTTACATTAGGGAGGTTGGTGGCAAGCACTGTGGTGGCAGGACACATATCTTTCATCCATTGAAGTTGGGAACTGCTGATTGTGGGCCCAGTGTACAAGTGTATTACTTCTGGTATGGGCAGTTGGCCTTCAGGCCAGTTATTTAACATTAACGAGGTTTGTGGTCTGCACTCATGTGTGACAATAGGCTGTACTCTGCCATTCATAGCTGGGGACATCTGGTTTCAGGTTTATAGTGCCTGCATATCTGAGCTGTATCTTACTGACATTGCTACACCTTGTTTGTTGTAGCAAACACTACATCCAGGCCTCCTGCATCTACCTTTGTTTATATGCTTGTTATCTGTTAGCTTATTTCACTGGTATGCTACTTCCACATAGTACACATCTTTGCAACACATCTGTGACTCACTACTGTTATCTGCATTGCTTACTGTACGTACTTCCATGTTACACATGACAGCAAGTGACTGCTTGTCATTGTTGCATTTACTTCATTGTGACACATTGCACTTAGGTTACCTGGCATTTGCTCACTGACGCTTTTATATCAGTCAGCAGTTGTAGGTAATGTCAGTACACCCTCACTCCCCACTGGACCTTGTTTTCAATCATTAGTGATTACAGAGTTCACAATAGTATTCTAGCATGTCCAGAGGTCAGTTGTCAGTTCCTCCTCAGTCCAGCTGGTGAGTGTGGTACTCCAGAGACAATGTTAGAACAGATGCATGTACACAGACAACCCCCTCCTCCTAACAACAAATTCAAACTCATGTGAGTGATGCAACCATATACCAGACTGGAGGCTAGGCTCTGTCTACTCAATACCGCCATAACCAGTCACGTGGCAAAGGGATCACTCACTACACTTCCAGTCTCACGTAGACCTACCACAACAGCGGACCTAACACATGATCACACATGATCATACTTGTAGGCTCAGACCACAGCTCTGCCTATGCAGCAGAGACCTCCTAAGCAGACATCCAGGCAACCACTACCACATAAACGAACATGTGCAACACATATCACACAAAGCCAATGTGCTGAACACTCACAGCCATTAACAGTTAACAACACACCTCATACACCTGTACTAGGTGCCTCTATCATCAGGCACACTCACATCACGTTCACCAGGCTTAACGAGGTGAGGGTCACGGTGTGCAGCCTGTCAGGCACTATGACCTGCCACATAACACAAACAGTCAGGTAACCCCAAGGCAGGTACAGGTATGACTCAGTCAATGTCCATGCTGCTGTGAATGGCCTGACACATTCCTCCCTGGACTACATGACATGAGACATTACAGAGCTCTCTGAGCACGTAGCCCGAGACAGTTTGACCCTGACCTTGAGTAGCATCCTACCCTCACCTAGAACAATGCCACAATATCAAGGCACGATGATCCCTTCCAACAATTGACTGACATACTGGTGTCATTCACAGGTGTGCCAATGCCTGCCATCTTGGGGTGGTATGCTTTGCTAGGGACAGCTTGCACCTGTCACCACAGTCCTATTGACATTTGGCGAAGCCTCCTGCTACACCCATAGTGCCTGTATTAGGCAAGGCTCATAAGGCAAACCCACATACATTTGTATCACAAAGGATGAGGAAGTAAGAGTGATGCTACTCAACACTGGACGTCTAGACCCAAGGATGCACGCACCCAAAACCCTACCTAGCATTCTGGACAGCGATATCTGTGCAGTAACATGAACCTGTTTCAGGTTTCACATGAGCACACCAGTACTACCACGTTATAGCTGTTACCATTCTTGTCGGCCACAACACTTGAACAAGGGAGGGGGAGTATCAGTATTCAATGCAGATTCCCACGCCTCCACATTGGTGGCACAGTACAACATAGGTGTTAGGCCATTGAGTACAGAAGACGTAGTTGGGGACCTGGGGAAGAAACATGGTAGTGGTCTGTCATTTGTCTACCATATGGCCAACGTGGATTGACAGACATGTTATATAGCCCAGCTAATCAGGACTGATTCACATGTATGGCAGGGGAGGTCATTGTGCCTCTGTACTCATCCATCATCAGGCCTATAATTGCGTACAATGCACCTTTTGGGATGTACCTAACCAGAAACCTACAGCAACTGGTACAGGACAACAGTACATCATCAAGGGGATGCAATGGCTCACACAGATGTCATATGCTGCCCAGGTAAAGTGAATCCAGCTGGACTCAGTGGCATACTGCCTGTTCAGAGGCAATCTGTGCATGCCATATACAGCCATGTCCTACCTAGCAGTAATGAATGTGATGCACCTCAGGCAATCAGAGTCCCATACAGCCACATGCTCAGGAGAGCTGGACCTCAGCACTGACATACATGGACATGCTGGAGGGGCATATTCCTAACCGAGAGGCTCCCTTCACTCTGTAATGAGCTCACACTACTGGTTAGGCAGAGTCCCTCATTGACTCTCTTCCATAGGAATCTGGATGAGTGGATGGAGATCATAGTTGTACCCCAGGTATCACTTCTATGTCGCTGTTAGACAGAGGCACAGTATACTAAAGTCGGACAAGGGCATAGCAGCATAACTTGCGATTGGGTGGCAAAAGACAAATACATTCTACTAGGCTTACCAATACCCTAGGGAAAATAGCCTAGTATGAACCTATGAACTGTTCATTCTCAACTGTTCGAGCTCATTACAGAGTGAAGGGAGCCTCTCAGTTAGGAATTTGCCCCTCCAGCATGTCCATGTATGTTCTATTCAGTCGCTTACCGCTTGCTCAGAGGTGACCTTTGCCCAACATACAAGGCCATGTCAAACCCAGATTTGATGAATATGCTTCACCTAAAAAAATCTAGATCCATCAGAGCCACAAGGGCGGGAGACTTAAACCTCGACACGGCTATTAATAGGACATGCTGGAGGGATAGATTCATCACCCAAAGACTCCCTATGCTGTGGAACAAAATCACGGTATATGTGAGGCAGAGCACCTCGCTGGCCTTGTTCAAGAGAAATCTTGACCAATGGATGGGAGATCGCAGATATACCCCAGGGATTACCTCAGTGTCACTGCTCGACAGAGGCACAGCAAAATAATGGGTATGGTTCCCCATACTAAAGGGGTGGCGTAAGCCACAAAACAATGGGCTAGGCTTGTAAATGCCCCCGGGCAGATAGCCTAGTATGAACCTATGAACATGTGTGTACTGCTATAGTACTTCTGCCATATGTTGCATGTGTGTGTAGGTAATGGCCAGATACGTCTGCACAGGTGACACGTCTGACACATTCTGGGTGTTCATCCATACATACTGGATGTGTGCTGCCATCCAACCCTGTGATGTGGACACACATTACTCAGCCTGGATATACATATCTGAACAACACCACAAGCACAGTACACTACCTTGCTATGTATGCATGTTATTACACAGTTATTCAGTAGTTATGACAGTGATGCTATCCATGCAGCCCACTGGGCCAGTGGAAGCCACAACACACACCGCCAGCACCTTTGCATATGCTTACCACAGACATCCCACATACTGGATGTACTGTGCACACAGTTATCTAACCCAGAACAACTGCACACCACTTATTAATCCTGTCCAGTGGACTACAGATACAGGCATATTGTATAACAATAGTAGGAGGCTACTGCAGCACAGGGCAGATTCACATGACGGAAGGCATCTGTTGTCTGCAGTGTTAAGATGCTTCACATTCACCAAATGCACAGATATTGCCAACATTGTTGCAGACAGTTTAGGTGCAGGTACCCCCACATTGTCCTACACACGTGTTATTAGTTATCCCAGATGACTGTAACCTCCCTATCCTCTCACATGTCCAGGTGAGAGCCACCCTCATCATTGCAGTACACATATCATCACTGTTACGAAATGGTATCCCTGGATGTGTGCTACATTCACCCCTGGAGGACATAGCACCACATGACAGACTGATATTAATCCCTGGCCATACTACAGGATATGTACCTGAACAGTGCCATACATACACAGTGGTCCCACACCAATGAGGAGGAACCTCTACTGACCCTGGGAACTACTGCATCATATGCACAACTGGCCTTGTGTTCTAAGCTATGGAAGTGTTAGTTATGGCCCACATGTACAACAATATTACATATGTTTATATTTCATGACTATCTATACACAACCTATCTCATGGACATACCTATAGATAGTGAACTATGATACATTTGGAGGTGTCACAGTATACACAGGATTAACCTGCTACTTTGCATTACCTGTGTTTGTGGCAGCTGTTGCTGTGCCAGTGGTGCTGCTTGCTGCTTGCTCCTTGCTGCTTGCTGCTGATTTTGCTGCTGGCAGTCCTAATATTTGTTTGGTTGTTTGGTTGTTTGGTTGTTTTCTCTGTCTCTCTCTCTCTCTCTCTTTATCCGTAGTGTTTGTGCAATGAATGTATTGCGTGAGTGTAGTGTGGGAACTCAATGCTTTTGTAGGTATCTGCATAGGTCCATGTGATGGCCTCTGCACCAGTTGTAAGGCAACATTTGCTAATTGCATGCAGCTGGGTGTGTACTGATTGCATGTCTCACTGTGATTTCAGGACACTGCTATAAAAGGGTATGTGAGATAGGCGTTGCCCTTTCAGATTGTAGGGCGTGGACCATGCTGGTATGCTGTTGACAGTGTTTTGTGAGTGTGAAGGTTAGTACATCTACCATGCTTCATGCTGTGTTGTAGATTCAGGTTGCTGCATTTATCTTGCCTGTTCCCTATAGTGAGTGTGTATGCATACTGAAACCTACAACTATATGTCATATGTATTGCTATATAAATATATATATATCTGTGTACATATACACACTTTCATATATGTACATTAGCTGACATTATTGGGTACAAGCTAACAATTAGCAGGGCTGTTTCTGTTAACACTACACTAGTATGGGAACCCAGTAATTGGGACTATAAAAGTCTGCATGACATGCTTTGGGTAGTAGACATACTATATTGCCTTTATCTTCATTCCTACTATTACATGTTCCACTTATTTAGCACTATATTCCTGTATGAGAGTCATGGCTTAGTGGTAGGTCATACAGACTAGTGTTACAATGGTCTTGTGGTAGGGCCTACTAGTATGCTCATATTCTGCTTTTGAGTTGAGTATAGGGCCTATCAATCAAAGTGCTGGAGGCACCTTTAAGCAGTTAAAGGGCTTAGTAGGTCCCACAGGAGCCAGGCTGTGTTGCAGATTCTGGTTGCTGCATATATCTTCACTGTTTCCTGTAGTGAGTGTGTATGGCTACTGAGACCTACAACTATATTTCATATGCATTAATATATATTTATATATATGTATGTGTAGATAAACATACCTTCACATATGTACATTACCTTACGTTACTATGTACAAGCTAACAGGTAGCAGGGCTGTTTCTGTTCACACTGAACTAGTATGGGAATCCAGTAATTTGGCCATTAAAACTCTACCTGACATGCTTTGGATAGTACATCTCCTATATTGCCTTTATACTGATTCCTACTATTACATGTTATATTTATTTTAGCACTGTGTTCTTGTGAAGCAGGCATGGCTTAGTGGTAGGTCATACAGACTAATGTTACCAAGGTCCTGCGTTCGAGACTGACAGTGGGAATTTTTTTTACTTTGCAAACTTTCAAACTGAGTACAGGACTTGTCAATCAAAGTGCTGAGGCCACCTTTAAGCAGTTAGAAGGGTAAGTAGGTCACACAGGGGTCAGGCTGTGTTGCAGATTCAGGTTGCTGCAATTATGTTCACTGTTTCCTGTAGTGAGTGTGTATGGCTACTGAGACCTACGACTATATTTCATATGTATTAATATATATTTATATATATGTATGTGTAGATATACATACCTTCACATATGTACATTACCTTACATTATTATGTACAAGCTAACAGGTAGCAGGGCTGTTTCTGTTCACACTGAACTAGTATGGGAATCCAGTAATTTGGCCATTAAAACTCTACCTGACATGCTTTAGATAGTACATCTCCTATATTGCATTTATTCTGATTCCTACTATTACATGTTATATTTATTTTAGCACTGTGTTCTTGTAAAGCAAGCATGGCTTAGTGGTAGGTCATACAGACTAATGTTACCAAGGTCCTGGGTTCAAGACTGACAGTGGGAATTTATTTTTCTTAGCAAACTTTCAAACTGAGTACAGGACCTGTCAAAGTGCCATAAAGGCACTTTTAAGCACTTTAAACCAGGTCTGCGCTCGTTTGCTGAGCTCACGCATGCGCACTGGCGGTGAGCTCCGCTAACACAAGCGCACACCTGCGCTAATTTTTTTGAAAGAAAAGAAAAAGGGATGACAGGAAAGTGGTGAAAAGGGGTCACAAAGAGGGTAAGACAGTAGGGAAACAAGCGTGGGATTTGCAGGAGGGATGTAGGTAAGGCCCATAGATGCCCATGTCTTTGGCAGCAACAGCTGTGCATTTCCATGTATTTTGGTGAGACATTGGAAACCTTTCACCCCTGAGAGAGGTGTCAGGACAACATTAATAGTTGTTGTACAGCCAATTGTAATTAACTGTTTCAATGTCAAGCAGACATGTGTGCGACATGGACAGCTATGTATGGGGCGTAATTTTTTTGTGGGTACAGAGTGCCCTTTTTTTTTTTTTCAGGTGAGAGTGGTATGTCAGGTGAAGGAAGTCAGTATAGCTGGGGAGGTAGGTTGGGTAGGTTAACAGACAAGACAGACAAGACGCATACAGGGGCGGTGTATGACACACGTGGGGGGGTTACACAATTGACGGGGACGGAGGTTGGGATTTCCAAGATGCATGAGCCCACAGATGGCAACAGTGGAACTGATATCCCCACCCATAGGCAGTTACCACTGTTCCTTCACAGCCCAGGACGGGGCTGTGCTGGGGGCTGTGTAGGCGGGGCAACGGCCGGGGCCGTTAGCTGTGCCACATGAGCCTCGAGCTGGCGTAGGGGCCCAAGAACAGTGTCTTGGATCTCCCTTCGCACCACAGACCGGACACCGTGGAGGGTGAGTGGACGAACCCCTCCGGCCACACTTGCAGAGGGGGGACGGGCCTCATCCCCTGCAGCGCTTCCACCCGAAGGTGGCACAGGGTCACCGGAGGGGGGCCCGGCCTGGGCACTAGTGCCAGGTGCAGTCACCAGCTGAGGTGGGAGAGGTGGGTCCGCTGGGACCTGCCTTCCCAAGCGTTCTAGGTTTGTGAGTAGTTATGTTAGTTTGGGTTAGTGGCATTGTATTCCATTCAAATTAGTTGTAACAGCATGCATTGGTATTCCCATCAAACAAACACCCAGATATTAACACCATTGAACAAGGGGCATATCAATATCACATGCATTATTTGAACAGAAATACACAGTCAAACAACATGCAGGTTTGATTAATGGCAACAGGCCATCAGATTTGCAGGTATGAACAGGGCACATGCACGAACAGACATGCATATATTTTTGAAACGGACAAATGTCCATGATTAATGAAATGTTCACATACCATTATTTAGTGGGTGTTGTTATATGGAATTATAGGGTTGGGCGGAGATAGAAAGTGATGACACATTCATATGTTACACATTGATTTACATTTATAATAGGTACACAATTAAGTTGAGGCTGATGTTTCAAAATAAATTTTATTTGACTGTCAAGCTACACCTGTTACAAATACATCACTATCCTACTTATTTTGAATTTGATCAGATACATCATCCTGCTACACTTTGATGACAGGACAGGGGACAACTATGGCTGTTTAGTCTGTCAGATAATCATTCATTCTATCTGCAAATTGTTTACTGTGATCACCATATACAGCATTTGGCTAGACATTCCAGATTCTGACACACTGAAATCAGTTTGGTATATTAAGTTGTACTTCCCACATGCATTTAGTTCTGTAGAAACACACTGGGGCTAATATATTCCGGGTTATTACTACTTTATTTATTCATACATGACCCTTTCTGTCAGTCTCACACATCCTGCAAATTCACAGTTCAGGTTGCTACTTCTAGGCTTTGTTCACATGTTAGACTAGTGGTGATTCAAACACTTTCCAACAGCCTCACTTCTGTCATGATTCATCATTTCAACAGGCGATATATCTCACATGTGACTACCTCAGATTCTGAAGCTGTACTCTTGAGACTACTGCAGGTTACACTATATTTAATTAATGGTGGGACATCTGTATTACAGCACTGTTTAATTCTATCAATTATATTTCCAGTTACACTTGCATACTGATGAACTTGTTGCAGCCATACCTGCAGACTTTCAAATCTTGCTTGCACATTATATTACTTTTAATCAATACACTGCAGTGTTCTGATACATGCTACAGTATAATATTTATTTACAAGTACTGGGTGGGGTTACTAACCTGCACGGTGGCGCATCCACACCAGCCTACGGGCATGCATCTCGCGATTCATAGAGCGGACACCTGCAGCTGTAATACGAAAGAAGTAATATTGGACTACACATCTCCATGGTATCAGCTAGTTGAAATCCTTACATACATAAGTAAAATGTAACTTACTCAGTAGTGGGGCATTGGGCATATCCCGGGCCTCCTGGATCCATTCGGACAACTGGTCTTGCTTGCGTCGCTTCAAGTCCGCATGGTGGTGACGGACCTGCTCACCAGTGCGTGGAATGCCAGTAGCACTGGTCAGATCACGAGCCAACTGGTCCCATGCCTCTGCCCTATATGCTCCCCATGAGACCTGGCCCTGCATGAGTTGGGCCTCGTGATGATGGACAAGGAGCCAGACCATGTATCTGGACTCCTCAACGCCCCAACGCTGTGCTCGAAAGCAACGTCCCTCACCTATTCCACTCATTCTGACTGCAGCTCTGATCTACAATCGTTTCTGCTGTGTATTCCCACCTATGGGGCTTATATATGCCGATTTTCCCGCACATTTCTCTGATTGGCCGTTTTGGAATTGTATCTACTTCACTGAAAATGCTTTATCATGCTCCATTCTGGATTTTATCCCATATATATGCTATTTCTGCATTTCTAGGTATTGCTGTCATGGCTTAGTGGTTTAGTACCTTGACTCTAGTGCATGGTATCCTGGGTTCGAATCTGGCAACTGATTTTTGATTTTCCTGACAGAAATGAGTTGAGACCTGTCAATCAAACATGCCAAAAGCACTTTTAAGCATTTAAAACCAGGTCTGCGCCGTTTTGCGGAGCTAACGCATGCGCACTGGCAGTTAGCTTGTGGGAGCGCTGCGCAAACGGTGTGCGCTGGGATAAACCTTAATTGGCTATGACACATATGTTCAGCTAAGCACAGCTAGTTGCAAACAGTTTCAGTCTGTTAAACCGATGCCTAGCAACGGGCACGCAGGTTGCAGCTTTTTAAACACTACTCAGCTACGGGCACTCCGTCTCACAGCAGCTTAGCTATCAGTACATTTCTGACTATTTTTGTTATTGTGTTACTTCAGAATATATGCTCCGTTTCATTCCATTTTACAAAAGGGAATACATTTACATATGTACAATACTGTCAGGGGGCTTTTTAGTGCTTATTTACAAAAAAAAAAAAAAGGTTGTTGTGGGGGCTCGAACCCTGCCTGCCTACTCTTAGGCCGGCAACTCTACCGCTAAGCTATTACTTCTTGGCTTACTTTGCATATTTAGTTCTTATATCCTTTTCCACTGATTGCTAACTGTGATTGCGCTAGTAGCACACCTCTGCACACGGGCGCACACAGTAGCAAACATTTACGGGGTTTAAAAAAAAAAAAAGGTTTTAATTTAATTTTATTACATTTCTTCACTTTATACAGTGATGGTCTATCGGGGCATGTGTTGTGTAGTGTGTTTATGCACATTTCCATGGCCTCTCTCGTGGCTGTTTACTTTCAGCCATTCTAGTCTTCCGGGGGCGTGTCCGCTTGCAGGGCTTAGCCTACTGACACGCCCCCTACTCTCTTACATGGACCGTGTAAGAGTTACTAGTGTGATTCAGCATGCCTCATGCACCTCATGCATATGCATGACATGCTGACATCACACAGTTTCACTGCAGCCTCCGTGTAAGAGTTATAACTCTTACACGGAGGCTTCCTGAATTTGGCCCTGTATGATACGAAAAAAAATAATTGCTTAAATGTTTTGCTATCAGATGATCAACCATGACAATATCTAATCCAAATAACATGCCCAGGTGATAATAAGCAAGGAATGTGAAGGACCATAATGGAAAAGTATGTAGAACAATCAAATCTTCTCACCTACCTGGACACAGGAACAATTTTATTGAAAACTTTAGTCATGCATGTTTTCAGGATATTAACATGGACATGATTATATGTGGTTATTATAATAATTTACATAGGGAGGAAATTGCAAAAAAATGATAAAATATTTATAGATGCATTATGGATTATACGGAAGAATAGATATGCATACCTTTGGTATAATAAATTTTAGAATGTTCATAATATTATGTGAATGGAAAGTAGTTTTGTCATAAATAATTGAGAATGAAGATATGTTAGATGTGATTATTTGCTAAAGTTCGAATACTTAGATAGATGATTTTACATTATCATTTTTCCATTGCTTGATATAATTGTTATGTACATATGTTTCTTTTTATGTTTTTAGTGTATGCTGTATGTTTTATTAAAATCTCCATACTCTTCAATAGGAAGAGCATTTGCAAACCTGATTAAGGGTAGCAATGTTGATCAGAGTCAGAGGGTAGAGGTGTAGTTACTCTTGAGATAGAGGCAAATTGCAAAGCTGCAGTTTTGCAAGCTTCGGTTATAGTTACTGATTTAGACAGTATAGGCCTAATAATAATGTTCTTAATTGTTTAAAAAGTAAATCTGAGCCTGCTGATGAAACAATGATTATTAAAATAAAAGTAGGCCAAAAGTTTCATTCTTTTAATAAAATATTTAATGAGATGAATTTATGGAATGCAGGATGGGAAATGTGGGGTTTCTTTGAAAGAAGAAAATACTAATACTCAACATTTGCTCTGTATCATTAGGGTGTGAGGGGAACACAGATATTTTGGTCAGGCGAAGATGTGATATTACTGTGGGGATAGTGACCACTTAATTAATGCAAATAAGTGGTGTATTCAGGTCAGGCATGTAGTCAAAGACTGAAGTCATATGTTATAAAAGCTCCAAGAAATGGCATTTATGTCTTTTTTTTTTTTTTGGTGAGGAAGTGCAATGATCTGCTTTCCATTCTGATATAATTAAAAACATGTGCATGTTATCGACCATGGGGAAGTCAAAAAAGACAACATATATTTTATTATGTGACCGGAAGAGCAAGACAAGGAAGCTGAAAAGTCTCATATAGAAGAAGGAGATCCTAATGTATAGGTAATGGCAGGTACTAACAGATATGTCAAGTCAAGTGAAGTAGAACTTTACTGTCATTCAAAACATACAGCACATGCACAGCTGAATGAAATTATGTTTCTCAAAGCTCATGTGCAAATAACTTACAGTTAAAAATAACATAACAGCAATATCAACAACAGCAGCAGCAACATAGTCTTAGGGATAACCGTTCTTTGCCAGACTCAGAGTTGATATTCTGCAGCCATCCTACCATCCACACCATCCATACTATTGCCAACTCCATCCAAAACACCAACAAAAAGTTTCAGAGTCCCATCTGTTCGCCTCGGATCACTCCAATTCTGTCCACCAGCACACTACTACCTTAAGCTCGATTAATTTACATTGGCAACAACAGTCTTTCCCTTCCACACCGTCCTCACCTAGATCAGCAGCTCTATCCACCAACACCATCATCATTCTAATGTTCAGACTAATCCTTGACCACCAACAAAGACTGAAATCCACAAGCCAGGGTCCGGTTCCTACACTCGACACAACCACCATCCTTGAAGGCCCCAGATGAATACGGCCAGCTCAACGGTCGCCACAAGACCCAAAAACAAGGCAATTCACAAGAACCCAGTAGAAAAACAACACCGCTGCATTCACCACACACCAACAACAAAATGTTTCACAAAACCGATGACACACTGACAGGAAAAAACAAATAAATATAAAAAAACATGTAATGCATATTCGGGAGCCAGAGTAGCCACTGCCATTCAAGGCACCACCATCTTGGAACTTGGAGGCTTCACACAATGATAATGAAGCTGGAGAGTAAGTCTGATAAATGTTTCCATAGGAGAAAGAGTTAGAGACAGTAAAAGGACAAACATCATGAAACTTAAAACTGCAAAAAAGGAAAATATTAGCTTTTCTTTAATATCCTCTAATGTCAATAGTATCAAGAGTTTAGAATGAAGGCTATATATATATTACAATGATGTCATAAATTACAAAAAAGGCATTATTTGTTTTTCAGATATTAGACTGTTAGGAACAAAAATACAATTTGATCAGTTATGGGGATGACAAATAGTGTGGAGTAGGAAGATCAACCATACTCTCGAATAGCCATTCTAATATGTTACTGTACTAATTTGTATCATATCATTCAAAGCAGAATGATTAGCTTGGAAGGTGTCTTTAAAGGGCAATATATCAGCTTAGTAATACTTTGTACTAGCACAGTATTGAAAATAGGTGTGGTATGTTTGCAGAAATACAAAAAACAAGTAGGGATAAATAACACTCCCTAGGATTCAGCAAACTTCCATGCAGGAATAGCTTATTCCTTCATGGAAGGGACCGTTCCCATACAGCACGGCAGAGCACCATGCATATTCATGAAGGTGCGCTGCCATGCTGTTAAATGGACACAGTTTTGTGTATGAGTGCTGGGGGTGTGTCTGAGAGCAGTGCTCTCACAATACACATGTCCCCTGCACATCAGAATTGCCGTTCAGCAATTTAAAATGAGTGAGAATGCTCGTAACACCCCCAACCCATCAGGGTAAGAAATCTGGTCAAAGCCATAAGGGACAATCATCCCTACCAAGACAAAAGTTGATAGAATAATAGATGTAGCATAAGCACAGACTGCACACCTCCCAACCCATCAGAGTAAGGAATGTGGACAAAGTCATAAGAGACAATCGTCCCACAAAGCACAAAGTTGATAGAATAACAGGTTCAGCATTAGCATGGATATTCTGAAGGGTGCAAATAAAAAAAACACAACACATACATTTTTTTTAATACATGCAATAAAGTTTAAGCATAGCTGTGCAGGTGTGCCTGTTGCTTAGCTACACTTAGTCCAGCTTAAACAGCACAAGAAGTTAAATAGCAAGAGACATCCAACATAATCAGTAGTGGTTAGAGTGTATGCTTGGCAAACAGCCATTCCCGGTTCGATCCCCACTGTAACATGTGAAAGTGATACGTAAACTTTTTTTTTTATAATTAGATACTAAACAACATATATTTGTGAGCTAGAGTACTGTTGTAGGTCCAGATGTGAGGTGTCAATTTAATAAAGTTGTGAAACCCCCATATAAATACAAGTGCCCCATACAGTATAGTCACACATGAATAAATGTAATGAAAGCACATTGGGGGATGTCAGGGACAGTAAAGAAAGTTATAATATGTAATGAATGATGAATCAATCCCATACAGCAGATAGTCTATAAAATAAAAAATAAGCAATGCTAAGCATTGCACAGCTCTGCATACCAGGTGTAAGCATTGTGTAAGTATGACTGCTAAGCAATGAGTAGCCCAGCTAAGTGGATTTGCCCATAGGTAAGCAGTGCTGAACCTGCCCCTTTAAGCACTTCTAACCTTAGCTAAGCAGGTTTGCCCGTAGCTTAGCTTAGCTCAGCATATTCAAAACCATCCAATCACAGCAAAGGGCAGGAAATCAGACATATTTAAACCCCACAGGTGGGAATACAGCTCATAACTGGTTGCAGCTTCCCACTGTATGCAGTATGGCAGGTGTTGGAGAGGGCATGTGCTTTCAGACACAGCGCTGGGGCATACAGGAGTACAAGACCATGGTAGGACTCCTGGTAAAAAAAAAACATGATGAGAGACTGCTGCACAGCCAGTACCAGGGATCTCAATATAAATTGGAAGCCTGGGACCATCTCACCTGTGATCTCACCAGTGCCACTGGTATTCCACAGACTGGTGAGTAGGTCCAGCACCACTATACTAACTTGAAGCGAAGGAAGAGGGAGCTCTTGGATGAGTGCGTCCACGAAGCTAGGCAGAGGGGTGATGTCCTAGCAGTGTGTAAGTATTCATATCAATAACTGTTTACCGAAGTCCAGCCTGTGTATGTGATGGATAGGTATGCCTAAATATTTCTCTATTCCCTTTACAGCTGCAGCTGAGCTGGCTGTGAATCAGGAAGCCCATGCCAGTAGATTGCAAAGGTTGCATTGCGAGGCTAGTGAGTAAAGTAGTAGAAAGTCACCTGGCAATATAAAAACTGTGTATGGGTTGCACTGAATAAAACAGACTATATGACCGTAATAGTCCCATATATGTGATATTTAAATAAAACTGTAACTGCCTGGCAATAAAGTTCTAAATCCTGGACTGGTTGTGTTTACTCTGGTATTGTATGGCATTTAGTGATGCATTCTCTGAATAGTAATGTTGTGTTAACCACTGTTACCCACACTGTGCTACGTACAAAATATGTCTAGGAATGTCTGTATAAGACTGTTGTAAGTACAAGGTCAGATTGTACAACCAAGAGAGACCTAGACAGAAAACACAAAAGGAACAAACAGCAGTTTCTAAATAGCTCACTCTGATGAAGCACAAATTGTTGTATTTTTAGCACACACAGCCATGGTATGAATCCTGGGAGTGGTAGTAAGCTGTATGCATAATCATACCTCTCAGCTGTACAGATTTTCCCAGAATGTCCCAATATTTGGCTCATATTTTTGCCCTGTTCCTCTTTTTTCCTGGCAAATCACTGGGATGATCTCATTATTGTAGTAACCAAATAATGACATACATGTGAGTGTCAGACTTCAAATCCTTCAGAAAATGTATATTAAAAGAAATCCTGTTACTCTAGCAACTGTCTAAAAGTTTATAAGAGCATTAAGAGATTGAGAAGTATGTGCATAATTTTAACTAGGAATCTGGGAATATGTGTATAAACAGTCAGGTAATGTTAGCAAACATTCCCCCCACAGGTCTTTCAGATAAGAAAACTGTAACTGCCTGGCAATAAAGTTTTAAATCCTGGGCTGGTTGTGTTTAATTTGGTATTGTATGGCCTGACGTAGCATTCACCAAGATCTGATATCAGAATAGTACTGTTGTGTCAACCACTGTTTCTCACACTGTGCTACATAAAAAGATGTCTATGTCTGTTTAATTATAAGGTCAGATTGTACAACAAAGAGAGACTTAGAAAGAAAACAGTGAAGGAACAGACAGTAGTTTTTAAATAGCTCACATAAATGAAGCACAACATGTTGTATTTTTATCACACACAGCCATAGTTCAAATCCTGGGAGTGGTAGTAAGCTGTATGCATAATCATACCTCTCAACTATACAGATTTTCCCAAAATGTCCCAATATTTGGCTCATATTTTTGCCCTGTTCCTCTTTTTTCCTGGCAAATCATTGGGGTGATCTCAGGATTGTAGTCACCAAATAATGATATACATTTGAGTGTCAGACTTCAAATCCTTTAGAAAATGTATATTAAAACAAATCATGTTACTCTAGCAACTGTCTAAAAGTTTATAAGAGCATTAAGAGATTGAGAAGTATGTGCATAATTTTAACTAGGAATCTGGCAGTATGTGTAGAAACAGTCAGGTAGTGTTAACAAACATTCCCTCCACAGGTCTACCAGGTAAGAGAAGTAGAATTTAGCTATAAGAAAGTTGAAGTATACACTGTGTACAAACATACCACTGCCCAAACCAAGGGCATAGGATATTGTAATAATACCTGTAGAGTAATGATTAGAGCAATGATCATTAAAGTTGTGAGTACTGCAAGAATATACAAGTTGTTAATTAAAATCTCCCCCCACCATATCCGCAACAATAATCTAAACACACAAATCAATGGGTATGTTTACACCAAACCTACTGTTGGAACATATGTCCTATTGCTCAACAAATATTGAAATGTGTTTCTATTAATGTTCCATGTTGAAATAGTATCATTGGTGGCCTATTGCTATCAATGTAACCTGCATGCCGTTGTAATGGCCACTGTGGTTCCATATATGCATGTGTTCTGTTTGCTATGCAACTGTTCCAAATCTGTTTTTTTGGTTTAATGGGAATATCTATGCAAGCTGTTATAGCTAATCCTGGATTGTGTTGACTATTACTAACCCACATTCATTCTAAAACTGTAACACCACAGCACGTTTGGGAAGGCTGATCCCAGCAGACCCACCTCTCCCACCTCATCTGGCCATGGCACTAGGTCCCAGCACATCTGGGACCCACCCTGGGACCTCCTCACCTGCTGGTCCTGCACCACCTTCGGGTTGAACCACCTCAGGGATGGGACTCATTCCCCCCCGGGAGTGGGTGTGGACAGGACCCTGTCACCCGAAGCCAGGCCCAGGGTTTGGTGTGTAGAGAGCTCCAAAAGGAGTTTGGAGATCTGCTACACCAGCTTCAAGGCCATGTAGCACAGTTAGAGGGTCAGCCTGCCCCTCCTGCTCAGCCCCAACACAGGCACCTTCGGGGCTGTGAAGGTGCAGTGGTGACTGCCCATGGGCGGGTACCTCAGTCCCACCATTTCCATTTGGGGGCTCATGGACTTCAATTTCCAAACACCCCTCCCTGTCCAAGGTGTTTAACCCCCACATGTGTCATATACCTCCCCTGTATGCTGTTGTTTGCCTTCCTACCCAACCTACCTCCCCAAATATACCTACTATCCTTCCCCAACATCACACTCTCACCTTAAAAAAAAAGGGCAATCTGTTCCCCCCCCAAATATTTGCCCCATACATAGCTGTCCATTTCACACACATGTCCACTGGACACGTGTAATCTGGTCTAATTGACTTCACAACACATTATTGTTGTCCTCGCCCCTCTCTCAGAGGTTTGAGTGTCCAAATATACCTTCAAATTCAGTATATATGCACAGCTGTTGCTGTAGAAGAAATGGACAGCTATGGGCCCTCCCGACACCCATCCTGCACATCCCTAGCTACTTTCCCTATTGCCTTTCCCTCTTTGTGCCCCCTTTTTCACCACTTTCATATCACCCCTTTTTTCTTTTCTTTTAAAGCAATTAACATGGGGGTAAGCAGGAGTAAGCTCTTTTAAGCAGTAGTAAGCAGGATTAAGCCTATTTGCATGGTGCTAAGCAGTGCCTACACAGATTAAGCACTTTTAAGGCTAACTGTCTGTAAGCATATTTAACCGGAAGTTAGTATTGCTTACCGTTGCACAAACCCGTTTATACCTGCTTACAATTGCTTAAGATTGCCTTAATCACTCTGTATCCAACAGCCCTTATTCTGCCCAGCTACAAAATAATCAGCCCTGCCCAGTCTTGGACCCAGGACCCTATACACCATAGTCAGCGAAATGTACCACTACTCCATCAGAGCTGTACTAAGGAACATTTTTTTAAAATATATCATTCAATACAGGTATAGAATACTATGGAACAAACACTGTGGAACCAGCATGTTTATAATGTATAAATATACAAATATAGATGTGTATGGTGATAGATGCATATGAAAAGTGTATACATCAGATATATGTAGCTGTACATGAGAAATTACACATATATAATATGTGCATATATATCATAAAATAATATAATGTGTAGATATCAAACAAGAAATATACTGATATATCAATAGTCATATATTAAAATATATATATATATATATATATATATATATATATATATATATATATATATATATAACTATACAAGGATAAATATATATTAACATAATATATACATATATATAAATATATATCTAGGTACACACACATATATATATATATATATATATATATATATATATATATATATATATATATATATACATATACAGAGATATCTATAAATATATATACACACACACATACACACACACATACACACACACACACACACACACATACACACACACACACACACACACACACACACACACACACACACACACACACACACACATATATATATATATATATATATATATATATATATATATATATATACATATACAGACATACATACATATACAGATATAGATATATATGCATATATACACACGTGTGTGTGTGTGTGTGTGTGTGTGTGTGTATATATATATATATATATATATATATATATATATATATATATATATATATATATATATATATATATATATATATATATATATATATATATATATATATATATATATATATACATATACACACACATGAAATATACAATGTACTGCAGTTATACTCAGCACCATCCCTCCCCACCCCTAAGTGCAAGAGATCTGGACAAAGGCTGCAAAATTGGGGGAGGCAATGGACCAACACTAGGGACACAATGTACTTCCTGCAGGTATAAATGTAGAATGTCGCTACAGGAATAGGGTGTGTGTCAGCATACATGTTCAGAAGGATGTCAGCTATGAAACTGTACTGTATGTCATCATATACTGACAGACATCCCCACTTGATCACAGTGATTCACCACAGGAAGGAATAAAATGATACAGTTCAACAAACCAGGAATATGGGCAATAAACGTGGACAGTCTGGAGCAATCTGGCCGAGGACAGGTATTCGCAGAACAGCTGAGTGCAAGAAAGCATAACCAAGCCCGGTAAAGGGGGGGAGGGAACCATGAAAATATGGACATGTCTGACATAGTAGTGTAGATGAGCTGATACATGTGATGCAGTAACACCCTCCTGTCTGTTCCAACATCTGTTGAGTGGAATAACACAAGTCCAAAACCCAGTGACTTCTCAGGAGTTAGTCATGAAATCTTCACATCTCCCACTGATGTGTCAGACATACACAATGCTTATGGGGGCCTGGCAACACTACACATCTGCCAAATATCTGGGCATAACATCACATTAGGGAAAAAACACTGAGCTGCTAGCCATATCACCAAGCAATATCCAAACTACAGGCAGACTGACACAACAAAAAGCAGTCTTGCTATGGGGGAATGCACATGTAATTGCAAATATACCAGTCACTCTAGGGATGTAACAGCACTGAGAAACAGACACCAGTGTGAAAGTGCATACATTATAAGGAGTGTGTGAACCAAACTGTCAGAATGTTTGATACTCACACACTACCCCTACATATAATGGCCCAATACACAGTGTAGTACGATGCCTGATTGTGTTACAGGGCATGTCACAATCTAACCCTATAAAAATGTAACACTCAATAGAGCACCAGAAACTGGATCCATATGCAAAGGCAGATAGAAAAGGAAACATAACACTTACATCTGCCCCCCCAAGAAATAGCATATTCACAATACACTGCACCCCAGGGATCACACCAGTCAGCCTGATAGACAGGAATCCATGGATGTAAATACTGTGGGAAGAAATAGCCAGGGAATTATTATGGCTAGGCTTGTACAGACACTAGGGCTGATAGCCTAGTATCAACCTATGAACCTATGAAGCTACACAATCCTGACAGTCTGTTAACAATAGCCAGAAATACAAAGACCTCCCAACTGTACACACTCCCAAAGAATGTCCCTTGACATCATATGTAAGGCCTCTTACACATAAAATGTCTGGCAGTCTGATACCTAACTGGGATGATATTACGAATTATGTCAGTAATTAATGATACATCATATGTCTAAGCCTCTGACTACATGATATAGGGACAAAGTTTGACATACTCATGGACAAAGGCCTAAACATAGGTCCAGGATGGAGATATTGCTGTTATAAACTGAGAAAGTAGCTAGTTTAGGTCTAATCCTACCCCCTGTCACACACAGAGCATATGTGAACATCCAACACTCTACTGTGTCCAGCCCTGAATCCTGCCTGTCTGTACAATCCCACTGTCTGCAACCAATATAATGTAGCCAGTCACACTACCCTCCTGTAGACTTTACATATCACTCTTAATGGTACTTGTCTGTCACAAATAACTCCTGACTCCCCTCCCCACTACACACAACCTGCCTGTACTCTCTCGTACACTTGTCCCCCACACTGCCTAAGACTCTAAACTGATGTTCCCAAGTAGTTAGACCTATCCACCTTCCAAACTGTACGCCCTGCATTGTCACCATTCGTCTATCCCTCACCCCATTCACATACATGTATTCTTACTTAGTCCTGCTAACCATCATTCCTCCCCGCTCTACAACATAACCCCACATCACCAGGGTCTCCCCAACCTGTCCTCTAATCTCACTACAGATGACAATGTCATCTGCAAACTGCACAGTCAACAGGGGTCCCTGTTTGATCATGTCTGTCAACCTGTCCCTCACCATTGCAAATGTGAAAGGACACAGCTGTCCCATGATGTACTCCCACCTCCACCTTAAATCCACCTGTCATGTCAAAACCAGAAATCACTGCTGTCACACTAGCCTCCTACATATGCTGTGGTGTCTGACAGACTCCTCTGGCACCCCTGTCTTCCACATACAATACCACAGCTACTCTCCAGGCAGCATTTCATATGCTATATGTAGGTGCACATAGGCACAATGCAGCTGCATCTCAGCCTCAGTGCAGAGCTCCATCAACACTTGTGGATCAACATTTGAATCTGTACTGCTCTTACATGGCATGAAACCATACTGCATATCATCAATCATCACCATGTTCTCAATCTAGCTGCCACCTCCCTTTACCATTACCTCATCCTCTGACCAATCAATGTTATCCCTCACTTGTTACTACAGGTCTGCAGACCACCCTTGCTCAAATAAGCAGTACCCATACATATTGACCAACATCTCATACATCCTCTCACTTTCCAAGATTACAGTAAAAAATCCATTTAAAAATACCACTGCCAGATCTCAAAAACACCTCCAGGCTTCCACAGGTATGTCACCTGGAACAACAGCCTTTCCACTGTTAAACCCCCTCATAGCTATCCTTGCGTTCTCCTTGATAATCTGTTGCACCTCCTGATTAACCATACCCACCTTAGCCAACCTACCCTCCCTCCCCCATTTTCCTCATGGAACAGGCCATCAAAGTGATGTTTCCATATGTTCTAAACACACTCCTAGCTTGTATGTTTCACCCATATTCCTTTATCACCCTTTTGTGCTGCACATCCTTCCTAGCTATGTGCCTCTGTCTAGCCAATAGCTACAGGCCCTATACACCATCCATGCTGTCCAACATTACATACAACCCCAGACTCCACATCTGTATGTCAGACTCCACATCCATAGCCATGTCCAACACTCTCTTTGCCATGCACCCCATCTCTTTATACTCATGTCTACTCTTTACATCTGTCTGTCAAGCCCACTTCTCCTTTGCCAACACCTTTCTCTACATACTCCCCTGTACTTTTTCATTCCACCACCACATGTGTAGGAGCAGTCACCATCTGGGCAGCATGTCAACCTGTGTCTGATTGAGCATAGTAGGTCACAGGTGCATTAATGTAATGCTGAGTATGAGTACAAATTGGACACATCCACTGAGGGCAATCGGAAGGCCATCCCCACATATGTCTGTGGTCTCACAGGCAACTATCCAACCTACCCTGTACTGGAGGTCAGCCACAGCACATGCACACACACCATAGCTAAAGACAACCAGCTTCAGACATGTTTAGGACAAACATCACCCCCTGGTGCATGTCCATACAATTCTGCTAGGTACTGGAGTATTAGTTGATGTAATGTTGTGGCTACTGACACTCGTTACTAGTGAGCTGTCTCTGTAAAGAACTATGGACAATGTCTGATGTCCTGTGATGTGTTTTCCCTATTTATGTCTTTCAGGTGTGATGCAGAGGCTTCCAGCCTATGATGTCCAGGAGACAGCAGCCATAACTGAGACCATCCTGGAACACTACCACATCCTCTTCAGTTGGGGTCGGCAACATCAGCAGAAGAGGACAGCCCTCTGGGAAGACCTCACACAGAGAGTAAACATGTTGGGGAACCACAGCCACACATACAAACAGGTCAGGCACAGAGCAACTGACCTGATTTGATGTGCACAACAACGGGCTGCTGCGGTGGTGAGGGACCGTTCCACTACTGGTGGGGGGGGGGCAGCCAGAGAGGCCCCACTTACAGCAATGGAGGAGCTCCTTGCCAACCTTGGGATGGCCCACAGAGAACAACCACTACAAGATGTAGTTGTCATGGAGGTGGGTGCCATCCAGGAAACCGGTAAGGAGCGTCCAGGTAAGGCAAAAGTCCACATCAGTGTACTGAGGTTACATTTCAACTGTGTAGTAACAGTCTTTAGATGCAGATGTCATTGCAAAATAGAGAACTGGGTGGGGTTTAGTAATGCACACATGTGCCCATTTCAGGTGAAGAATAGCAAATAGTGTGATATCATAGTGTAGACTGTACCTGTGCATACATGTAGCATTGCTCCTGGACTGATGGCTATTGTGAAGCTGCTGACACTACCTCTCCCTCACATTACCTAGGTACCTCTCATCAACATGAGGCACAGCAGCCTGAAGCTGGTAAGTATAAGATCTTCCTGTTGTGGCTTACCTGTACTCCAGGCATTTTAACGTCATGCATGTGGCCATGCACTGAACTGTTATAGTCAGCAAATTGCATGTATCTGCAAGATCACCTGTGGTGGGGTTCACTGCATGATATCACAGGGGCCTATTTGCATGACATGTGACATATCAGTAGCATAACTCACAAACCTGTTATTGCAGGACATCTGGATAATGATTGCCAAAATGTGGGCCAGAGTGCCAATAGTAGGGACATGTTGTATACAGTACTGTGAGACAGTGCATATAAAAGGTGTACACACTTCACAATCCCAAGTATGTGTGAGATATGACAATATGAGCACAATACACAAGACCAATGCCATGCAACCTGTCATGTGACCTATAATCTGTACAATGCAAATGTGAAACATACAACTCTGTTAGGGGAACATATATGTGGAGTGGAAACAGTCCAAGAAGCTAGATGCATATGTGTGGACAGGAGGAAGCTCATACTGGGGTATATCAGTGTGTGATACAACCACAGCAGTTGATCAGATTGGGTACACACCTGCCATCAGTCATGGACTCCTGCAATACCTGCATATAACAGTGAGCTCACATACAAGGATTATGCCAATGCAGACCTACAGTTGCCTGCTACAGCAAAAGCCATGATTCGCATACAGCCTAACGTGCTACAAAGGGATTGAACACTATGGAGTATGGACACGTATACACAGCATTGCATTTGCCATGGAACACAGTGCAGGTAGTCATCAAAAGGTGTACAAGAGATGGTACAAGAGTGACAGTTTGAAGAAGTGGACATCCCTACACATATGTTGGGAAAATCATCCCAGAAATGTCCAGGGAGGCTGCCAGGAGTCATACAGCAACAGTGAAGGGGTCTCAGACATCTCTGGCAAGTACTGGGTGTGTACTACATGTGACAACAGTCTTCCATGGACTCCACATGTCTTGGGTATAGGGTATGTTTCGATGATGGCAGCTGTTCCTCACAACACACAACAGCCAGTTCTGGGTAACGTCTGGACAACAATGCATCAACTTTTCAAAATGCATGTGTGGAAATGTGTGAAGGTGTTATGATACCAGGGTTGAACTCTCTTTGTGTACAATTTGGTCATGTTAGTTTGGCACAGTAACAGCACTGCACAACAGCAGAACAGCACTACCCACACAGTGAAGCAGGGTGATGGCAGTGTCCTGCTTTGGGTTTGATGTCCACCAGCTTGAACTGGGGCTGTAGCCAGTTCAGATTGTATTATGACCACTTCCAAACACCAGTCCCTTGGAGCTATGATCTGTCTGGTGTCTGCCACATAGCTGTGGATGGGGAGGTATCTCAACATTTTGCACACAACAATGGGTCACACCCTACATCCAAATGAACAAAAGGATGGATTCACAAAAACACAATCAACAGTCTGCTGTGGCCAAGCCAGAGGCCACACCTACATATGAAACACAGTCTGTGTGTTGACCTGAGAAGTGCTGTGCACAGGGGATGGCCTTGCAATCAGACAGATTTGGAGATGTTTGTCAAGGGAGAGTTTGCAAACATTGCCATGTTGAAATGTGCCATGCTGAGAAACACCACTCCAAGAGGACTGACTGCTGTACTGAGAGCAGCAGGTGCTTTACCAAAGTACTGGTTTATGGGTGTGCACCTTCTGCAAGACAGCTTTTGTAATAATAACATGTATGATATGCCAACCCTACCTGATGCGTATGTTTCTCATTCAGGATGCACAGGTTACATGTCATATGAAATGGTGGAAATCTCATGGCAATATTCATGTGGTCTCTTATGATATGTCACAAAACACTTGCATGATAAGAGGGGTGTGTACACTTACTATATCCACTGTCAGTTTGTAAAGTTGTTTGAGGAAATGCCCTTGTTTTCACATACATGTATTGCAGGTTATGACAACTGGAAATCACAGTATGACATTAAAAGTAGGGTCACCAATCCACTGGTCAAACCAGTAATGTACCAGACCAACATACGAGTTTTGTGCAGCAGACAGGGAGTATGACCCACATATCAAAATAGCTGTGAAAACCCTGTACAGTTTGTAGTTATGTTTCCTAGGTTTTGCCACAGTGCTATACAGGTGAACAGCACTGATGTCTACATGAGTGTAGTGTGTTCTAGGGGAAGTCTCATCACCTACTAAAGACACTCACACATCCCATTGGTGTAAAGTAGTAGTAAAACTAAGTTGAAAGGTATGCACTGCATAATGTTGAGGGCCTGCCTAGAGTGTGGGCTGCAGCTGTGCCACCAGTTGGCATTCCACCTTTGTCAACCCCATCCCTGCACACGATCACAATGCCCACCCATTCTCAGTCACCAGTGGCCACAAGTGAAGGACAGCTGGGTGCAGGCACAGGACATGCAAGTGTGGAGATTATGGCATGTGAGCAGCCAGCCACTAGTCATAGCCAGACTGATGGCAAGGTCGCACACAGGCAGATGGGCAGGCATGGTTGAAGGAGGATTGCTGCCCATCCAGCCCATTTAGCAAGTGCCAATGTGCATGTTTCGGGGTGTAATGGATGCGCAGACACACAATGAATGGAACACCAGACAACTGCACAGGGTTATGTCAGACCATCTCCCTGGTGCTCATGGCTGTCTCCAGAACCTTGTTGCAGCCAGGCCTGAGGGCAATGAGATTATGGATAGATGGATGGGTGAGATCGGGGCAGTCATCAGCCATGGAATACCTGTGCTTGAACATTTGGCAGGGGAGAGGCAGCAGCCACGTAGATGTTGCTCAGCACCACAATCAGCTGGGGGTCCATGTGGCCATCTACCATCATGCTCCCATTGTGGCAGTGACACCGGCACTACTGAGGGTGGTGTGCTGTCCATGCCACAATGTAGCAGGCCATGGGCATGTGGTCCTGGCCGGTTCCAACAGGGTCGTGGTTCCAGCAGACATCAGTCACTATTTGGGGGTTGTACTGCCTCAGGCCTTGGGCCTGGTGGTACCAGTCAGACCCATGGCAGGTCCAATTCCCATGTCCATGGCCGGAGATGGTGAACTGTACACCCTGCCATGTATGGCCCACAGCTGTCCACAAAAACATCAGTGTAGGGCAGCCACATGGTGTGACTGTGTGCAGGGAGATGCACACACACACACACACATATCACAATCAGGAAAGAGGTCACCTCCACACACATGCATCAAACATGCATAGGCCATATCATTCCCACACCCCAAACACACACCCATAATGTCAACCGAATGGCATAGCCTAGGCCTCTGGTAAACTCGCACAACACCCTGTGCATATGATAAAACCTGTGCCAGATCCCTGCCATCCACACTATCGATGCAGTGAGATGCAACTATGGGTCTGATGCACAGGATGACCATACTGAATTGTAGCTATGTAATGTTGTGTAAGGTGCTGTCATCTTGCATGGATAAGGGGTACACCTCAGAGTGTGTGTACAGTTTTGGCCATTGTGCATTCTTGCCATTAGTAATGCTGAGTGAATGTGTTTTCGCAGTCTGTATTCTGTTTGTGTCCTAGGTGTCTGTGTGTCACCAGGATGTGGGCCTGCAGGAAGTCCAAGTGTATGGCAGTGTGGTAACACATCAATCATGTCATGGGCAAGGTACAGTTCTATCTGCTCAGATTTCCAAGGTCTGTGTAACAGTGAAGGCATATGCCTCACAGCTTATAGTTCCGAGTCTTGTATATAGGTATGTGGTGACTGAAATATTCTGTTGTACAGTAGAGAATGGTCAGTGTAGTGGGTTGAACACACCTAAATTTGGTGATAACCACACCCTCAGGGGATATTGCATTGACCAAACACAGAGATCACAATTCACACAATCAGACACACACACACACACACACACACACACACACACACACACACACACACACACACACACACACACACACACACTTGCCAGTACTGGGATCCATAGGTACATAGAGTCATATGTGTGGTCGGCGTGAATAGCCATGAAAGCTGTACAACTGCTTATAAGTGCCTTAATCAATCTGTGTCCATGTGTCCAACAGCCCTTGTGCTGCCCAGCAACAAAATAATCAGCCCTTGCATGGCTTGAACCAAGGACCATGAAAACCATAGCCACAGCAATTTACCACTAAGATGTAGATATGTCTGATGTTTATTCAAACACATCATGCAGCACAGTCATTGAACAGTGGGGAAAATGTATAGCTATACATATATGCATACACACACACACACACACACTCATATATATATATATATATATATATATATATATATATATATATATATATATATATATATATATATATATATATATATATATATATATATATATATATATATATATATATATATATATATATATATATATATATATATATATATATATATATATATATATATATATATATATATGTATGTATGTGTGTGTGTATATGTATATATATATATATATATATATATATATATATATATATATATACATATATATATATATATATATATACACACACACACACACACACACACACACACATATATATATATATATATATATATATATATATATATATATATATATATATATATATATACACACACACACATGCACACACATTATGTACCTCTTAGTGCGACAACTCTGACGGAAGGCTGTCTAAATGGGGGTGGAGGGGCCCAAACTAGGGACCTCTTTCAATTATTGCCTGTGTCCCTTCCTCCACAGCAGGACTGTTCTGCCTTGCAACAAAATAATAAGGCCTGTCAAAGTCTTGGACCCTGTATACTACAATCAAAGCAATGTACTATTGCATCATCTGAACCATATAACATAGTGATGACATTCCAAACATATCACTTAGTACAGTTATTCAACAGTAGGGATAAGTGTCTGTGGAATCAGTCAGGTCAAAAAACAACATGAACAAACTGGCCATCTCCTACAACAATATAGCGAGATTTGCAACAGGCTCTCCATTTAGGACCCATCACTGTATTAATTATCACAATCTTGGCTGGCTAGAGTTACGCAATCTACTTCTATTTAAACAATTAACATTTGTCCATAAAATCCTGTATCAGCCTAACAACACACCAATTCTTACCAACCTTATCACCCCATACTGCAACCTTAAGACCTTGCACTCATCTAGTAAAATACTAGTACAAATACATAAAACCTACAATAAGGCAGGGGACTCTCTGTTCTCCAATACCATAGGTAAAAACTGGAACTCTCTTCCCAGTGACTTAACCTCACTACCTTCACTAACACAATTTAAAAGCAGGCTTAAAACCTACCTCAAATCTCATTGGCTGTGCACCTGTCTGAACCCAGACTAACCTCTCATGTCTTCTTCTTACTAAGGTACTAAATCTTACTGACTGTATATTCTAACTGCCTAATGATAACCAGAAGTATATCTTCCTTTCAATTTATTGGACTCTCTTTTATATCAAAATATGACTTTCTGTCTCCCTACTATGTTAATATATATACTTAGCATAAGATACATCAAATGTGTTTTGAACTGTACACATTTCCTTATTTTTCCTAACTACTTACTCCAATATATTCATTCATGTACTAAATTAACTTAACTATATATGTTACTTCCACCTGTTAAACTTTGATTTGTTTTTAGTTTACTTTTGAATTAAGTAAAATACTGTTCTGTACTCTCGTGGAGCTTTTCTCCCCGGGCCTCTGCTGAAAATGGATATGTATCCAGCTGGACTAGCCCGGTCAACAAATGTAAAATAAATAAAAATAAAATAAAAGGTACTCTATACATACATGTATATATGTATGGAGATGCATATATATGAACAAATCTATACATAATGTATGTATATATATATATATATATATATCTATATATATATATATATACATACACACATATATATATAGATATATATATATATATATATATATATATATATATATATATATATAGAGAGAGAGAGAGAGAGAGAGATATCCACATGTATATCCACATATATGCATAGATACATATATATAGAAAGGTAAATACATGCATACATGTATATATATATATATATATATATATATATATATATATATATATATGTATATATATATATATATATATATATATATATATATATATATATATATATATATATATATATATATATATATATATATATATATATATAAATATATGTATATATGTATACATATATGTATATATATATATATATATATATATATATATATATATATATATATATATATATATACACATATACACAAAAATATATGACAGCTACAACCACATGCAGTCTGAGGGTCATGCTGCTGCACCCTAGACATCTACATCTGAAAATTCACTCACTGGACGTATTCCTTAAAATGGAGAACTATGACGTCTGTGCTGTAACAGACACCTGGTTAAAGCAGCAGGAAGCACCCCTGCACTACCAGCCTATTACCTATTCCACATCTCTTGGCTGAAGAACTGTGACTGAAGCTCCAAAGGTGGTGGTGTTTCCATATTCATTAAGAAGGCACACTCCTTCAGAGTGTTGACCAACTTAGGCATTACAGATCCTGCAGGCATAGCTAACATTGGGTAGGACAGTGGTTCAGGTCGTAGCATGCTATAGGTTCCCAAACATGTCCCAACACTCACACTCCATGTCCCTAAACATCCTGGAGGATAATATTGTCCAACCTAACACTCGCATACTGGTTGACTTCAACTACCCCACCATTAACTGGGAAAGCTACTCATGTACCAATGCACATGCCCATCACATCAACCTGGTATTTCCTAACATAGATGGCTGTTGCTTGACACCAATAGTCAACTCCCCCTTGTTATACTTGAACACAAATGAATCACCTTTGGAAATCCATGGCCCTCCCATGCCCCCCTGCACAGGTAACCACCATAAAACACTTTCCAATGCTGAATATGGCCTCATAACAACAGAGATGGCTAAGCTCACAGCAGCCATGCAAATGGAGACTAGGTGCATAACAGCTGACTCAAACAACAATGCACTATGAACATGTACACAAATGCATGGGTACTGCCATACCCACTGAAACCAGGACCCTTACCTCCAAGAAAAGGAAGCTGATCTGGTGGTTCCCTGCCATACAGACACTGTACAACAGAAGGAGGGTACTGATATGGAATAACATGAAGTCCCAAGACTGAAAATCAACTCTTATCAGCCTCAATTGAAGATTGAGATCCCTCATCAAATACTACAGAGTTAGCTGTGAGAACAGAATTGGAGCACATAGTGAAGACAACCACAAGGTCTCATACAGTTATGTTAAAAATCTCCATGGCAATAGCAAGATTTATTCTGAGCTAATAGACAATGGAACCTCCCAGACTGAGCCAACAAATACTGCCAATATACTGACTGGCATCTTGAGTGCAAACATTACCCCACACCAAAGGACCAATCACAATACCAGTACACCGCTATGCACCCAGTAATACTGCAGCACCAGTTAAAACACCACTGTCCAAGGCCAAGAATACAGTTTCTATGAGACCTGAGAATATCCCTGACTGTGTTCAACATGAACTACAGAGTGACCTGGCACCTTACATGTGTGCCCTGCTCAAGCACAGCCTCACCTCAGGCTTTGTCCCTAATGAATTGTACACTGCTACAGTCACCCCTCTCCACAAATGAGGTGTAACTACAGACCCTGGGAAATACCACCCCGACTGCCTGACAAGTTTGTTATGTGAAGCTATGGAATGCATCATCATGCACCTAATAAACAAGGATATGGGAATCTGCAGACTCAGGATTACACATAGTTTACCTTTGTGAAGGGTAGGTCATACCTGCTCATTCCACCTGGTCAATTTCTTGGTTTCAGTCACCTGAGCTGTGGATGAAGGCAAGGTGACACATACAGCCTACATTGATCTGGCCAAAGCCTTTGAAAACATTGCTCACTCACTAACTAGGTGGGAACAGAGGCACAAACACAGGGGTAGATTGGACATACTGCTGTCATACATTGAGACAGTTGCAGATGTCACTGGGTTTTTTGTAACATCCTTTATGAGGAATATGACGGCAATACCCATAGATGTATTTACTTGACTGCATTCCAAGAGTCCACAACTGATTTACCAAGGACACCAACTGTCTGGTGAACACACAAAACATAACAGGCAGACATGTGCCCTGTAAACATTGCTAACACATTCAATAGTTTCTTCACAGAAACTATACAATCCCTGGCCACACAATTCAAACAAACAACCAGCCCACTCCACTACCCATGCCAGCAGAATACTACAACTACATCAGATCATCTATTTACCTTCGATCCAGTACCCATATCCTTTATAACATCTCTTCTTAAAAAACTAAAACCCACTAAGCTAGCAGCTGACCTTCTCCCAGCTGAGTTTCTGCAAAAGCAGCTGAGGCCATTTCCTATCCGTCTCCATAATCATAAACCGTACCTTGTCAGAAGCCTTCATCCCTCCATATGGAAAATGTCCCACATTATTCCTCTCCATAAAGGTGGTAGCTCACTAGAGCTAACCAACTACAGACCTATAGCTATACTCTCACCCTGGCCAAAATTATGGAAAAGTGTGTCCACAAACAACTGATGGAACACCTCACCAAAAATAAAATTCTAGCTAACTCCCAACATGGCTTCAGGCCAAATCACAGTACCACATCAGCCCTACTATCCTTTTCTAATACCATCAATAACTTCAGAAACAGTAATAAACTATCATCTGCTCTTTTCTTAGACCTCTCCAAGGCCTTTGATATGGTGAACCACATTCAACTCCTCCATACATTAAAAACTATCACTCAGCAATTCCACGCTGAAATGGTTCCAATCCTACCTGTCCAATAGGCAACAGGCTGTTCTATGGCAGGACAAATTATCTACATGCCTACCTGTTACACTTGGAGTTCCCCAAGGATCTATTCTTGGCCCTCTTCTCTTCACCATCTTTGTTAATGACCTGCCCACAATCACCCCCCATGCCACATGCATTCAATATGCAGATGATTCGACTATCATCAGCACTGCTTCCAACCTGGCAGACCTCACTACTTCAACCCAAGACACCTTCAACCTAATAGAAAAATGGATCTCAAGTCGACAACTAGTTCTCAACCCCAACAAAACAAAACTACTTACTTTCTCACCCACTAACAAGACTCTTCCCCCCACCTTCTCTATTACATCCTCCAATGGAATCACTATATCACCAGAAGCTCACACAAAGCTATTAGGTGTTACCATTGATAACTCCCTTAAATTTGACACCCATTTCAATCTTACCATCAAAACCGTCAATAAAAGCTTGGCTCTCTATAAAGTAAAACACTTTCTCACTCCTCATGCTAAAATTACAATTGCCAGCACACACCTACTATCAACTCTTTCTATGCCTCCCCTCTTTACAAACCTAAACAAGACAACCCTTAACAAACTTGCTTCTTGTTACAATCACATAGCTAGATTTGCCACAAATTCCACCTTTAGAACGCACCACTGCACTAACTTGAAGCAACTAGGGTGGTTAGAGTTTTCCAGCCAACTCCATTTCAACCAACTCAAAATGGCTCACCAGATACTGTATCACCCAGCGAAAACACCAGCTCTGAAAAACATCATTCACCCCTATATTAACCTGCAATCTTTACGCTCCTCCAATAAGATCTTAGCTCAAACTACCAAAGCCAATAATTCTGCTGGGGATTCTCTATTCTCAAACTTTGTAGGTAAAATGTGAAACTCCCTACCGACCATGCTCACCTCAGAGCCCTCACTCCTACAATTCAAAAAAAAGCTTAAACCCCATCTCAATACTCTCTGGCAATGTCCCTGTTCCAAACCTGATTAACCACTATCATTTACCCTTCTCTTACCTCACTATCCTTAACTGCTTTTTAACAAGGCGCCTCGCCTTTGCAACTGACCTATGTTTTTTTTTATTTGCTGCTGCTGTTTTTTTTTCCCAAGATGTGATGTATCTTTATATTGTATTTAGAACTCAACTATCTTCCTTTTTTTGCATTAACAATGTTCATATGTCTGTTATGTACTTGGAGCTTTTCTCCCCGGGCCTCCGCTGAAAATGGACATGTATCCAGTTGGACTCTCCCGGTTAACAAATGTAAAATAAAATAAATAAATAAATAAATGTGGCCATTCTGTGGACAGCGTGCCAGTGGAGAGGTATGTCAGAGACATATCACTGTGAGTCGTGACATCACACACTAAATACATGTCCACACAAACCCTGTCAATCTATCAATCCACCATGTGTATAACAGCACTGATGATTTAAAATATTTTCACAAATCTGGGGATATGTCCCTCATGTTGGTTGGCTGTCTCCATAAGTCCTGTCCTGTGATGTATTGCCACCCACTGTACGTGAATCTGTAGGTCACTGCCTCTGTAATGTCCCTCACACAGGCAAAGAAATGGGGCACGGCCTACATTAAGGAATGTCCCATATGTTGGAACTAGCAGCATTGTCCAGGCCCACAGCACAATACAATGTGGGCACCTACATAATGATATGGCCTTAGCATTACCTGACATCTGTACAGCTGTACAGAGGACAGACAGTAAGTAGATAGCCAACAGGTTATACATTAGGATGAATGTTTTGCAAGATACATGTATGAAACCTGAAAGGTATGCCATTACTACATGACAGCAGTCCTCAATGGCATGTCCAAACAACATAGTAGTCTACAGTTAATATCAACATATCAGATCAATATCCAATAGGAGATACATATAAACATACAACTCAAACACCAAGAACAAGATACTCAGTACTCAGAGTCCAGCTTTGCCTGCAGGGGTGTATGGCTCCAGTACTACAATCTGCAATCTACTTTTAATTGAAAAAGCACTGTTAAAAGTACTAAAGTAATGATACAATATGTTTTATACTATTTCTGTCAACCAGTGCACTGTAGCTGGAGTAACATGCAAGTGTGACTGCATATAACCTAGGATACTACCCATGTATGAAACAAATCCAAAGAGAAAAGATTGTGGTACTACCCATGTATACCCAGGTGTCCCATGCAGTATACTCACACCCCTTGCAACTGTAATGACAGCACATAGAAGCATATTATGTACGTGGAATGAAATACACTTATTAAAGATGTCATTACCCTGCTATTTTATCAGAATGGAATGTGATCACTGGTTACCAGGGCTGAGCTATGCTTAGCAGGTGTAAGCATTGCTTAAATGTAAATGCTAAGCAGATTTGTGCACTGGCAAGCGAAGTCTACACAATGTAAGTGCCTATTCATTTAACCATACGTTAGCAGTGCTTAGCTTTGTGCAAACCTGGGCAAACCCACTTAAAGTCACTTTAAAGCACCTTAATCACCCTGTCTCCATCAGCCTTTGTTCTGCCCAGCAACAAAATAAATAGCCCATGCAGGACTTGAACCCAGGACCCTGTATACTATAGTCACAGCACTTAACCACTAAGCCATCTGAGTTGAGAGTATGTCTGCTGGTTTTTCAAATATATCATTCAGTACACATACTGAATAGTAGTGAACAACTGCTTTGACTACTACAATTGTTTAGTACTTGTAAGTGAAATAGTGTTGAATCAGTCATATTCTTATATGTAAATATACACATTTCAGATTAATATGGTGGGATACATCTGAGAAGGTATATACAACACTCATGTTTACACATAAAAGGATATATATATATATATATATATATATATATATATATATATATATATATATATATATATATATATATATATCTATGTGTGTGTGTGTGTGTGTGTGTTTGTGTAGATATATATGTATATACATATTCATACACACACACACACACACACACACACACACACATATATATATATATATATATATGTGTGTGTGTGTGTGTGTGTGTGTATTGGTATATATTTCCATACATCTCTTTCTGTGTGTATATATATATATATATATATATATATATATATATATATATATATATATATGACATGTAGTGGAGTCATACCTTAGCACCATAACTCTCAACGTCTTAGTGCAAGGGAACTTAATGTATGTATTGCAGTTATAAATGTATAATGTTGCTACAGTGACAGGGGTTGTATCAACATACATGTTGTGAAGGAAGGCTCTTCTGAAACTGACATGTATGCCATCAGTTACTGACAGACGTCATAAAATCATCATAGTGAAGTACCACACAAATCACAGTAATGATCCTGTGGAATACAGAAGAAATATGAGCAATAAACATGGTCAGTCTGAAACAATCTGGTCAGTCAGGAGGTATACACAGAACTCCTTAGTGCAAGAAATGTGGAACAAGCCTGACAAAGGGGATGTTTAAAGCCATGAAAATGGGGATATAATCACACATACTGGACTAGATAAGCTCACACAGTTGATGCATTCATACCCTCCTGTTTGTCCTAACACATATTAACTGGAGGAGCAGAGGTCCCAAGCCACATACTTCCCACTAGTTAGTGACATACATTTTCACAGCAGCCCACTGCTTTTTCATAAATATACAACACGTATGGTGGCCAGGCAATACATCTGACAAATATCTGGACATAACATCACACTAGGGTAAATACACTGAGCTGCTAGGCATGTCACCAAGTACTGTCTACACTACAGGCAGACTGCCACAACATTAACCAAATTTACCTATGGGGGAATATACATGTAATTGCAAATATAGCAGGCACTACAGGCATGTAACAGTACAGAGTAACAGACACCAATGTGAAAGTGCATACCCACAACCAATTTCAACACCGTCAGATAATGGTAAGCCTAAGTAATAGTACAGTATATGGACTATGTGAACAACAGTTATCATCATGTTTGCCACTCACACACTAACCCTACATATACTGGCCCAATTGAGAGTGTAGTCCAATACCCGACTGTGGGGTGGGGGGGGAGAGAGAGAGAGAGAGAGAGGGAGAGAGAGAGAGAGAGAGAGAGAGAGAGAGAGAGAGAGAGAGAGAGAGAGAGAGAGAGAGAGAGAGAGAGAGAGAGAGAGAGAGAGAGAGAGAGAGAGAGAGAGAGAGAGAGAGAGAGAGAGAGAGAGAGAGAGAGAGAGAGAGAGAGAGAGAGAGAGAGAGAGAGAGAGAAAGAGAGAGAGAGAGAGAGAGAGAGACAGAACACGGTGTTACACAGGTATTGCAAGCACCATGGAACATGTATGTCGGAGAGCTGTCCAAAGCACCACAGACACTATAGGGCTGAGGGCTACCAAAAGGAATATATACAGCGATTGACATCAGCACACCATGTTATATCGGCCAATTGGATGTGTAGTAAGTGAGGCAGGCCTCATAATGGAATCCTCTCTGTCACTGTCTGTCTCTCTCTTCCTCACAACTCTTTGTGTGTGTATGTTTGTCAGATTATAGTGTGTTGGCCTTAGATATGTGTGAGTATTCCTATCCAATGTGTGAAGCATGAATGGTGTACAATTTGGTGTATGTGCACAGGCATCTGAGAATGACAGATATGTATAGTCCATTGTGTTGTCAGACATGGGCTTCATTTCGCCAAGTATAGGAGCATGCCCAGTATGACCTTCTGTATTGAGTGTGTGAATCCATTCCAGGTAGGGTTGTACTCCAGTCCAGGGTTTGGTGTTATACACATACAGCTAGCAACCTGTTTCTGCAGGTTATCTATAGATAGGTTGCAGGTTATTTATAGATAGGTTGACAATATGGAGTCACAATGGGCGACGGGGATACTGTAACTATTGCTGTCTGCGCTGCTTGTGTTACATGGTTGGTGTTAGCAGAGATATTCAGACATATGTACTGTTTTACACTGTGATGTATTATGTTATCAGCTACTGACAAATATAATTATTTGCTCACAGTTATTTACTGGGAAATACAAGGTGAATGAAGCTGAGTCCAGTATTGTGGTCCACAGCCTACACATTCTCGCACACTCCTGCCATTCTGGAGGGGGTAGCTACAGACACTTGCTGATGGGTCTGTGTAAATGGTCCAGCACCTTGGTACTATGGTGTCTGAGGATCCCCTTCTTGTACATATATTGACTTAACAGAACGGCCATATCCTGCTGTGGCCATACCTCTCAGCTGTACAGATTCACCCAGGTTACCCAGAGGCAGAGCTCATATATCTGGTCAGTTCCCCTTAACATTGTGGTTTATGAGCAGGTTTGTAGCTATCCATTACTGGGTTTGCAGGCAAGGGTAGTATGGGCACACATCAGAGTTTCAGACTTCACACACTCCATGGCATCCATGCATCTACACCCCCCACTTTGTTATTCTATCCTCTTCATAACATTATGCGAGCGATATTTGAGAAGTATCCCTAAAGTTGACCCTTCATCCCAGCAGTTTTTATGGATTGGTCCACAGTTCATGCAGTGGGACATGGGGGGGGGGGGCATGCTACTGGGATTTGTCAATATGGCCTTATATTTGTGTTCTGTTGACTGTGTTAGGTTGTTAGTTGTGATTTCATGAGATACCATACATTGACACTACAGGTGAGGCACAAGCCTTTGACAGAGGACTGTAAGCCATTTGGTAGTGATGCAGGTCATCTGTACCAGGCCACTGCATTCTGTCACTCCCACATTCCCAGGCTGTGAGCCAGTGGATTTCCCTGGGGTTACAGGGTAAGTGTGCGAGGTGTTCATAGGTTCATAGGTTGGTACTAGGCTATCGGCCCTAGGGCCTATACAAGCCTAGCCATACCAATTCCTTGGCTATTTCTTCCCACACTATTTACTTCCCTGGACCCCTGTCCATTGTCTGTTGTTAATGGCAATAGTTATTTTCCATATTAATCCATTGCTCTGGATGCAGGCAGGGTGCTGCTTACAGCTAGGGACACACCTGGATAGGACACCTCTTCAGCATGCTGCATTCTGTGGTTATTCCCATACAGAAGTGGGGTCATACTGTACTCATTCCCAACAGCAAGGATATGACCTGTGATAAACCTGTGGCTGATGGTGGGGTGAGCTGAGTGCATGTGTGATATGGAAACTACTTGCAGCTGACTCACAGATATACCTGGGACTTTCTCCTTATGCTGCTTTGTGCAGGGACACAGGCAGTCTCTCATTACTTCATAACTGTGCCTTTTGTGGACTGCCAGTGACTGGCCAGACTACATCAATATTCTATACTACATGGACAACTAAGGTCCTGCTAACCTGTATGTACAATTCCAATGTTGTGTGCAGCTGACAGTAAAATTTTATGCACTCTGTCTAGGGTACTTCCACCTGTGTACTGTGTGTATGTCTGGGCCCACATTCATGGCATGTCCATCTTTCAGACGGTGACAGATATTGACATCTGGACAGTGAGTATGGACGACGGCTGACATGGGTATTGCTGATAAACATTGTGTTTGGCACTGCAGTTGTCGGAACATGGCCCTGTCAACCACAGTACTGCCCATAGGCCACCGAGACATAACCCTCTATGCCTACATGCTGACCACTTCCAGACAATATTGAACACATAATAACTTAACACACAGACCCCTGCATATTGTACACATGCAACAATCTATCCTGTAGATTGGGCCAGCTCAAGTAATCTGTTCTCCACTGATACTACTCCTCACACTTACATGTTACTGCATTTCTACATAGGATGGGGGGGGGGGCACAGCTGATAAATGTAAACATTTGCTATGACTGTACTGGTATGTCAGGTACTCTGTTGGCTTCCACATCATTTTGTATTCTGACGTATCATGCAGACTGGAGGCATATCAGTGGAGTACAGATCTTAGGTTTTATTGACCTACATTTCAGTTTCAGACTTCTTACCCTTCAGAACTAACATACAACTGCCAGACCTGTTGCAGTCTGTCTGTGTAGGTCTGGAGGGGGGCTGTTCACCATTGCCATCAATTGGAGGCCTTAGCCCAGCCTTTCTTTATGGTCATCTACACCTGTCCTGCTGGCTGAGGCTGGTGGTGGGTATGAGGTGAGCCTCACTGACATGCATGTGTGTGTCCTATGGACACACATTTGGGTCACCACATGTACTGCAGTGGGATTTGTCACCTTGTCTAGTACTGCCTAGTGTTTTGACACCAGTATTTGTTATGGATTTCATGCTGCCCACATAGGTGTCCAGTATCTGCTGCCATCCCATTCAGCCACCCAATTCCCTTGTATGCTTGCATCCATACCATAGATATCACTATCAGAACATACTACTCCATTCAGTAATTGATAGGAAGAGTGACCTACCTTGTGGCTGGGCCAATATTGAGGACTGTGCTGGAGGGCTGACTATGTTGGCTGCACATAGTACACTCTCTATACATGGTAAAGCACAGGTAGTGTCATGTTTGGCATCCCTTTTACTGTATGTGCAAGTCAGAGAGGTGTCATTCCCTGGGTCCCTACTGTGTCAGTGTATGTGCTATGCATTGCCTCTTTGCCAAGGCCAGGGCATACTGGGCATGCCTCCTTCTGCCTACATGGGCAGGCTCGGGTGGTTCCTCTTCCAAGTCCCTCTGTGCCTGTGATGGCCTTGGCAATGGTGGGGGGTTGGCTTTGTGGTCTTGCCCCATGATGTTCCTGCTGCAGCTGTTTCTGCAGGATCATATTGTGTAGCATGGCACATACTATGAACATTTGTGTACATATAGCTGGAGAATACTGCAAGGCTCCACCGGATATGTCCAGGCAGCGGAACCGTGACTTGAGCATCCCAAACACACGCTTTATTATGATTCTGGTTTGTGTGTGTGCCTCATTATGGAGTTCTTGTTCAGGTGTGTGTGCATTTCTGATGGGTGTCATCAGCCATGGCTCGAGTGCGTAACCAGAATCCCCCATTAGATGGCCATATGAGATGTCCCCACTGGCAAATGACTGGTACAGATGTGTCATATGCCAGATGTGGTAGTCTTGATAGCTTCCAGGGCTGCCAGCACACACATTCAAGATAATGCCCTGGGCATTTCCCACGACCTGGCAGTTGATGGAGGGAAAGCCCTTGCAGTTTATGTAGACCCTACCCTGCTCGCTGGGTGGTGCTTTGATGTGTATGTGTGTGCAGTCTATAGCACCCACTACCTCAGGGTATTCTGCTGTTTGGTGGAAGAGATGCATATTGCTGGTCAACGCCTCACGGGTGTTGAGGAAATATATGTTTTCACCAGCATATGCTGACATGGCATCCAGGAACTGTTGGAGTACCCTGGATGCTGATGCCTGTGAGATCCCCATGATATCCCCAGTTGGCCTTTGGAAGGTACCTGTGGCTAGTATTCTTAACGCTACACATACCTTGGTATCCACTGAGATGGGTTCCCCTCTGTTGGTTTTGTGTGTGAGGCATGGCCGGCACAGCTCAACGATTTGCTGTAAAATGTCCCTGTCCACCCTATAGTGCTCCACTATCTCCAGCTCATATAGCCCCTGGTAGGTTACCCTGGGTCTGTGCACTCTTCTTCTCCTCCTCACTGTGGGTTGGTCGTCAGCATTCACATCCTCACCACCCTCAGTCTCTTCCACATATTGATATATGAGAGCAACAGTAGCCCCTAACGTTTTGTTGGTTTTGTCAGGTAAAATTTCACCGTCTGTGTACAGCGGTGATGTAGAGTTTGTGGGAAAAAAGAGAGAGAAAGGTGTTTGCATAGTGTATGGTAGTGTGCTGCGCTGGGCTGCTGCCTGTGTAATTGGCTGATTCTGATACATTTCACCTACCAGCTATGCTAGTTCTCATTGATTGCCTTCCAACTGCTGTTTTCCCTTCCCATTGCCTTCCCATTTAAACCCCGAGGCATGCCGCGCAAACGCAGTGCTCAGATGTGAACAGAGCTGCTATTTCCTTGTTTTTTTTGTTTTTGTTTAAACACTGCTAGGCAGCCTCAGACATACCCCACTTCCTTAGCTGTGCTTAGCTAAGGGCAAACACGGGCCACAGAGCTCCAATAAGCTTACAGCATGCATGACACTCCCCCTTATGAGGTCATCTACCTCTTATACCATGGTGTTGCTGCACCTACACGGCTGAATGCAAGCTAACACTGAGAGGAAATCTCTGATTCAGTATCAATCCCCTCATTTGCATAAACCAGAATGCTAATTCATAGTTACCACACTCAAACTGAGCTATCCCCCTTAGCAACCACTATTCCAGGTATTGTCTTATGCATGCCATTGACTATCATGGCAAAATGCTGATTTGGGTTTAAAAGTTTATTTCCAACTTTTTTCTTGTTTTAAACAGCCGAAATCGGCCAAAAAAAAAGTTTTTTTTAAAATTTTCCAACTATTTTTCATGCCAGTGGCCATATATTTGGCCATTGGCATTCCTACTACATTGAATATATGCTTTCTTTGGAGCTGTCATGCCTCCATTTTGTAATTTGCAGAAATGTATTCGGTTAGTAACAGAATACATTTCTGCAGGTTACACTATTCCTGCACAGATGCCTGCCTGCTCCTGGATGGCTAATTCACCTCATTCAACTCCCCCCTTGTTAGACCTGACCACAAAGTAGTCACCTTTGGAAATCCACAGCTCTCCCATCCCCCCACCCCCTCCCCCTGCACAGGTAGCCACCATGCAAAGCATTTCCAAGGCTAACTATGACCTCCTAAAAACAGAGGTGGCTAATCTCACGGCAGCCATGCAAATGCAGACTAGTTACATGACTGCTGAATCAAACAACAATGCATTATGAACACGTACACAAATGCATGGATCTCGCCATACCCAATAGATCTGAGATCCTCACCTCCAAAACAAAGAAGCCAATCTGGTGGTCCCCGGCCATAAAGAAACTGTACAACAGAAGGAGAGAATTGATATGGAATAAGGTGAAGTCCCAAGACTGGAAAAAAACCCTTATCAGCCTCAATTAAAAGTTGAGATCCCTCATCAAATACTACAAAGTCAGCTGTGAAAACAGAATTGCAGCACATAGTAAAGACAATCACAAGGCCTCCTACAGTTATGTAAAGAATCTCCACGGCAATACCAAGATTTGCTCTGGGCTACTAGACAATGGTACCTCCTAGACTGAGCCAACAACTATTACCAATATACTGGCTGACATATTGAGTGCAAACCCCCCCCCCCCCAAGGACAAATCACAATACCAATACACTGCCAGGCACCCAGTATTACTGTTGCACAGGTTAAAACAGCACTGTCCAAGGCCAAGAATACAGTTTCTATGGGACCTGACAATATCCCTGGCTGTGTTCTACATGAACTACAGAGTGACCTGGCACCTCACCTGTGTGCTCTGTTCAAGCACAGCCTCATCTCAGGCTTTGTCCCTACTGAATTGTGCACTACTACAGTCACACCTCTCCACAAAGGAGGTGCGACTACAGACCCTGGGAACTACTGCCCCAATTGCCTGATAAGTCTGTTATGCAAAGCTATGGAATGCATCATCATGCACCTAATAGACAGGGATTGGGAATCTGCAGACTCAGAATCCCACACAGTTTACTTTTGTGAAGGGTAGGTAATACCTGCTCAATCAACCTGGTCAGCTTCTTGGAGTCAGTCACCTGAGCTGTGGATGAACATTTCCTAGAATTTATAAACTCAAACACCCTGGATCAACTGGTCAACACCCCCACCAGAGGTGACAACATATTGGACCTGGTCATCACCAACATGGGTGACCAGTGTTCCACACCAGAGGCCAGCTTCTTGCTGGTTAGATCTGACCATAAACTAATCACTCTGGATATCCACATTCCGCCACCACCCCCGGTCAAAGAAACCACCGTGAAAAACTTTTCAAAAGCAAACTTCACGTTACTTAAGACTGAGGTGGGAAGTTTCAAAGCCCCCATGCTAAAGGATAACACTGTCCAAGCTGCAAAATCCTTTACTAATGCACCCTATGGGCATCTACAAGAATGCATGGATCGTGCTATCCCAAACAAAACCAAGACTCACTCCCCCAAGAAAAGGAAACCAGTCTGGTGGACCCCTGCCATAAACAAGCTATACAATAGAAGGAGGAAACTAGCACAGAAAAGAGTAAAATCCTAAGAAGGGAAGACATCCCTGATCAGTATCACTGATCATAAAATCATCCAAGGCTAGCTTCAAAAGAAAAATTGTCATGGACTCCAAAGATAACCACAAGGCATTCTTTAGTTATGTCAAGAATCTATGACATAACTAAAGAATGCCTTGTGGTTATCCCCCATACTATCACAACTCATAATCCCCTATAAAAATCTCAACTCTCTCCGCTCTTCCAGTAAACTTCTGACAAGTTCAATAAAATCTAATAATAATGCTGGTGACTCTCTATTTACCAGTGCTATAGGGACAAAATGGAACTTGTTACCCACTAGCATAACAAAGATAACTTCATTGCCTCTTTTCAAACAAAATATTAAACTGCATTTCCAAAATCACTGGCTTTGTTCCTGTAATAAACCTGATTAGTTTTTCACTACTACTACCTAAATAAAACCATCTCTCTTCTCCTTTTTACTCTTCATACTATTTTGTGTTTCTTTCTCCTCCCACTACTTCTCTACCTGTTATCTGCATTACTTGCTCTTTTATTTTCTCCACTTTCTATTCCTATCTTTTTCCCCTACTCTCTTTTCACTTTACTCTCCATACCTCCTTTCCTTTGTTTATTTTAATCCAATAAGTACTTTCAACTGGTTAATTGTGATTTCGACTGTATTGAGTGTTATAGTAACTAACTCTTGTAGTAGTTTTTTTCTTTACATTGAAGAGTTTACTAGCTTTTATTTTTTGCAAACTCTATTACTAACTCTAATATTTCATTATAATGATTATTATTATTACATTTTGTATGATAGTTTTTCTGTATGTATCTTACTCTGTGGAGCTTTTCTCCCCGGGCCTCTACTGAAAATGGAAATTTCTCCAGCTAGACTAGCCTGGTCAACAAATGTAAAATAAATAATAAAATAAAATCTAAGTGGCAATTCTCAGATCTGTTCGGAGTTAGTGCAGAATGGCACAAAATACACTAAACTGACTGATATAGCCAACATCCTGGCAGACAGGTTCAGTGCAAACTTCACCCCCATCTCACCCCCAAAAGGGCCCATAACTATACCAGAAGAATGTAGTGCCCCTGAAATCACAGACACTCAGATTAAAACAGCCCTCTCCAAAGCCAAAAACACAGCATCAATGGGATCGGATGGTGTCCCAGGCTGCGTCCTACACGAGCTCAAAGATGAACTAACCCCTCTCCTAAAAACACTGTTTAAACTCAGCCTCTCCACAGGCTACGTGCCCACAGAGTGGCACACAGCAATGGCTATTCCACTCCACAACGGTGGAGCCATAACGGACCCCGGGAACTAGCGCCCTATAATACTGACTAGCTTGGTCTGCAAAGCTATGGAGCGCATCATCATGGATCTCATTAAAAGAGACATTTGAAACCTTCAAACTCTGGACCCTACCCAGTTCAGCTTTGTTAAGGGTGGATCATGCCTCCTAAACCTGGTGGACGTCTTTGAGACAATTACCAAGGCTATAGATGAGGGAAAGGTGGTCCACACAGCTTACCTAGACCTCGCAAAGGCTTTCAACACCATTCCCCACTCAGGTATTATAGACAAGCTCACCAGCCTGAACATGAACCCCAGCGTCATGAGATGGGTTGCCAACTGGCTCATGGACAGAACCCACATGGCAAGAGTTGCGGGAGCTAGGTCTGACTCTAAACCAGTTACAAGTGGCATTCCCCAGGGTTCAGTCCTAGGACCCCCCCCCCCTGTTTGGCATATAATTCTCAGAGGTACAGACAAGCACAGAAGGACTATGGCTGACTAAGTTCGCAGACGACTGCAAACTAGGGGCTATAATTGACTCTACGGCTGACACAGACATCCTCCAAAAGGGTCTCACTGAGACAGATACCTGGTGTCAAAACCATGGCCTCAAGCTAAATGCCAAAAAGTGCACAGTCATCCCCTTTGGAAAAAATAAAATACCCACAAACTATCACATAGGTGGTAGCCCCCTAAATATGGAAGACGTAATAAGGGATCTGGGGACCCAAGTAGATAGTAACCTCTCCTTTGATAATCACATTGCCAAAGTGGTTAGAAAATCCTTCTATGTGGCCCACCTAATCACAAAAGGGTTTGCATCCAGATCGAAAGAGGTCATTGGGCCCCTCTATGCATCACTTATCAGACCCATCATAGAGTACAATGCCCCATTTGGGATGTATCTTACAAGACACCTGCAACAACTGGAAAGACCACAGAAGTACCTCACCAAGAGGATCACTGGCCTCAAGCAGATGCCCTATGCAGCTCGACTGAAGAAGCTCCAGCTGCACTCGGTTGCATACCGTCTACTCAGAGGTGATCCCTGCCTGGCATACAAGGCCATGTCCAACCCAGAATTGATGGACATGCTCCACCTAAAGAAAACCATATCCCCTCGAGCCACATGCTCCAGGGATCTAAACCTCACCACAACAATAAATAGGATGAGCTGGAGGGATAGAGACTTCCCATGCTCTGGTACAAGATTCCAATCTACATTAGGCAGAGCTCCTCACTAACCCTCTTCAAGAGAAACCTTGACGATTGGATGGGAAACAGAAAGTTTACCCCAGGGATCACTTCAATGGCTCTGCTGGACAGAGGCACAGGGAACTAATCTAAGGGGGGGCAAAAGCCAACACATTCCTGCTAGGCTTATAAATGCCTTCGGGCAGATAGCCTAGTACTTACCTATGAACCTATGATGGATGGTACAAGGATCAGCAGTGTCAAGATGGATGTTGCAAGGATCAGCAGAACCAGTGTTAATAATACAAGGATGAGAAGTACCAGGGTGGGCAATACAAAAATGAACAGTACCAGGATGGATGCTACAAGGAGGAGCAGTACAATGATGGATGGTACAAGGATGAGAAGTAACAGGATGGATGGTATAAGGATCAGCAGTACCAAGAGAGATAGTGCAAGGATGAGCAGTAGCAGACTGGATGCTACAAGGGTAACCAGTACCAGGATGATTTTGCAAAGGTGACCAGCAGTAGGATGGGTGTGACAAGCTTTAAAAGTAGCAGCAGGGATGGTGCAATGATGAGCAGTACCAAGATAGATTGTACAAGGATGAGCACTATGAGGATTAATTGTATATGGAGAAAAGTACCAGGATCAATTGTATAAGGATTGGCAGTACCAGTATGGATGTTACCTGGATGAGACATTCCAGGATTGATGGTATAAGAATAAGCAGTAGTGGGATGGATGCAGAAGAATAAGAATAAAAAGGAAAGATCATACGAAGATGACCAGTACGAAGATAGATGGTACATGGATCAGATGTACCAGGAGGGATGGTATGAGAATCAGGAATACCAGTAGGGATAGTACAAGGATAAATAGTACCAGGATGGATGGTACAAGGATTAGAAGTACCGGGATAGATGGTATTGGTATGAGTAGTACCCTTATGGGAGGTACTGTGATTTGCAGTACCAGAATGGGTGGTATAACAATTAGCAGCACCAGGATGGATGTTGCAAGATTTGAAGCACCAGGATGGATTATACAAGGATCAGAAGTACCAGGATGGATTTGCAATGATGAGTAGCACCGGGATGGCTGCTATGAGGACGAGAAGTACCAGGATGGATAGTACAAAGATGAGCAGTACCAGAATAGATGCTACAAATATAAGTAGTACCAGGATTGATGGTGCAAGGATGAGGAACAGTAGAATGGATAATACAAGGATGAAAAGTACCAAGATGGATGGTCAAGGATTAACAGTACTAGGATGTATGTACAAGGATCTGCAGTACCAGGAGGGTTGGTGCAAAATGGAGGAGTACCAGGATGTATGGTACAAGGATGAGCAGCACCAGCATGGATAATACAAGGATGAGAAGTACTGTGGTGGAGGGTACAAAAAGTTGCAATATCAGGATTGATTCTACAAGGGTATGCAGTACCCAGATGGATGGTAGAAGGACAAGCAGTAGCAGGATGGATGCACACAGATGAGCAATACAAGGATGGATGGTACAATGATTAGTAGAAATGGTATGGAAGTTGGAAGGATAAGCAGCACATAGATAGATGGTACAAGGATGCAAAGTAACAGGATGGATGGTAAAAGGATCGGCAGTACCAAGTGGGATGGTACAAGGATGAGCAGTACCAGGATGGATGGTGGAAGGATTAGAAGTATCAGTATAGGTGGTACAAGTATGAGCAGCACCATGATCATTGGTACAATGATCCACAGTACCAGAATTGATGGTACAGTGATCAGCAGTGCCAGGATGGATGTTACAATGATCAGTAGTACCAGGATGGATGTTGCAATAAAGAGCAGCACAAGGATGGATATTACAAGGATGAGAAGTACCAGGATAGATGGTTCAAGGATAACCCTACCAGGATTTATGCTACAAGCATGTCTAGTACCAGGATGGGTAGTAAAAGTACAAGCAGCACAAATATAGATGCTACAAGGATGAGCACTACTAGGATGGATAGTATGAGGATCAGCAGTAACAGGATGAAAGTTACAAGAATGAGCAGCACTAGGTTGGATGATACAAAGATGTGAAGTAACAGGAAAGGTGATACAAGGAGGAACGGTACCAGGATTGATGGTAAAAGGATCAGCACATCTAAGATGAGTGGTACAAGGATGAGTAGAACCAGGGTGATGCTACAAAGGTAAGCAGTACAAGGATGACTATCATCTGGATGGATAATACAAGGATGAGAAGTAACAGGAATGATTAACAGTACCAGGACGGATGGTACAAGGATCAGCAGTACCAGGAGAGTGGTGCAAGGAGGAAGAATTCCAGGATGGATAATCCAAGGATGAGACATAGCAGGATGGGTGGTACAAGGATAAGTAGTACTAGGACTGATGCTACAAGGATGAGCAGTACTAGGATTGATGCTACATGGATGTGCAGTACCGAGATGGATAGTAGAAGGGCAAACAGTACTAGTAGGGATGTTACAAGGATGAATAATACAAGGATAAGCAGGAACAGGATGGAAATTACAAGGATGATCAGTACAAAGATGGATGGTATAAGGATGCAGTGTAACAGGATGGATGGTGCAAAGAGGAGCAGCACCAAGAAGGATGGTAAAAGGATCAGGTGTACTAAGAGGGAATGGTACAAGGATAATCAGTACCAGGATGGATGTTGCAAGAATGAATGTGACAAGTATGGGAAATACCAGGATGGATGTTGCAAGGATGAGCAGCACCAGGATGGATGCAACAAGGATGGGTGGTACAAGGCTGTGGAGTACCATGATGGGTGTTATAAGGATCAGCAGAATTAGGAGGGATCATACAAAGATCAGGAGTACACAGAGGGATGGTACAAGGATGTGCTGTATCATGATGGGTGGTACAGGGATCAGGAGTATTAGGATGAATTGTACAAAGATAGGGGCACACAGAGGGATGGTACAATGATGAGCAGTGCCATAATGGGCAGTACAAAGATCAGTGGGACCAGGATGGATATCACAAAGATGAGCAGCAAAAGGATGGATGTTACAAGCATGAGAAATACCAGTTTGGATATTCTAAGGCTAAACAGCACCAGGATGGATAATAAGAGTGGGAGAAATACCAGTACAGATGGTACAGGAATCAGCAGTATGAGTATGGATGGTACAAACATCAACAGTATTAAGAAGGTGATACAAAGACTGGCAATGCCAGGATGGATGATACAAGTCTTTTAAGTACTATGATGGGTGCCACTTAGCTGAGCAGTACCAGGATGGATGGAACAATGATCAACAGTATCATAATGTCTGGTGCAAGTGTCAGCAGTACCAGGATGGATGGTGCAAGGATGAGCAGTACCAGGATTGATGTTACAAGAATGTGTACCACAATGGATGGTGCAAAGTAGAACACTAATGGGATGGATGATACACAAATCAGCAGTACCAGGATGAGTGTTGCAAGGATGAGCAGTACTAGGAAGGATATTAGAAGGATCAGAAGTACCAGGATGGATGTTGTAAGGATAAGCAGCACCAGGGTGGATGTTAAAAGAATAAGAAGTACCATGATGGTTAATAGAAAGATGACTACTACTGGGATGGATGGTACAAGGATGAAAAATACCAGGATGGACATTGAAAGGATGAGCATCACCAGGATGTATGTTAAAAGGGTGAGAAGTAAAAAGGTGGGTGGTACAGTGAGGATCAGTATCTTGGTTATACCCCTCAACCTTTTAAAGCAAGAAATCTCGACAAACCGTAAATAATGCAGGGAAAAAGGCCCAAAATAGGGGCACTTTTAAATGTTGTTCTTACAAACTTAGAAACCTGATAGAATAACAACTTTTGCACTAGCATGCATTCTTTGAAGGGTATAAGTTAGTCTCAAACTGAAATGTTTGTCATTTTCTGACATCAACCCTCAATGATTTGCTAACCATTTGCCAAAAGCCACAATTATATGAGAAACAGACCAAAAGTATGATGCAAAAATTTTGTGAAAATCTGTACTTGACAGATATGACCAAATGTGTAGTATCAGAATGGATGGTGCAAGGCTGAGCAATGCTATGATGCATGGCACAAGGATCAGCAGGACCAGCATGGATGTTTCAAGGATGAGCAGTAACAGGATGGATATTAAAAGGATGACAAGTACCAGGATGGATGGTACAAGGTGGAGCAGTAGCAGGAGTGATGCTACAAGGATGTGCAGTACTGGGATAGATGGTAGAAGGACATGCAGTACCAGGATGGAAATTACAAGGATGACCATTACAAGGTTGGATGGTACAAGGATCAACAGGAACAGGATAGAAGTTTGAAGGATGAGCAGCACAAAGATGAATGGTACAAGGATGTGAAGTAACAGAATGGATGGTACAAGGTGGAGCAGTAGCAGGATGGATGGTAAAAGGATCAGAAATACCAAGAGGGATGGTACAAATGAGAATGGTATCAAGATGGATGCTACAAGGATAAGCGGTGCCAGGATGTATGTTGCAAGGATGGGCAAAACTAGGATGGATAATATAATGATGAGAAGTACCAGGATGGATCATACAAGGATGAGCAGTATTAGGAATAATGCTACAAGGATGTGCTGTTCCAGAATGGATAGCAGAAGGACAAGCAGTACTGGGATTGATGCTACAAGGATGAGCAGTACAAAGACAGATGGTACTAGGATCAGCAGGAACAGAATGGAAGTTGCAAGGATTACCTGCACAAGGATGGATGGTGGAGGTATTAGCTGTACCAGGATGGATGCTACAGATATAAGCAGTACCAGGATGGATGCTGCAAGGATGAGAGTAGACGTATGCATAATACAAGGATGAAATGAACCATGGTGGATGTTACAATGTTGACCAATACCTGGATTATGTTACAAGCATTTGCAGAACCAGCATCAGTACTACAAGAATGAGCAGTACTAGGATAGATGGTACAAGGATGTGCATTACCAGGATTGATGCTACCAGGATATACATTACCAGGATGGATGTTGCAAGGATGAGCTGGACTTGTAGTGATAATTAAAGGATGAGAAGGGCAGGGATGGATGGTATAAGGATGAGCAGTACCAGGATTGATGCTACACTGATTTGCAGTACTGGGATGGATAGTAGAAGGACAAGAAGTACTTGGATGGATGCTACAAGGGTGAACAGTACAAAGATGGAAGGAACATAGATCAGCAGGAACAGGTTAAAAGTTGGAAAGATGAGCAGCACACGGATTGGTGATACAAGGATAAAAAGTAACAGGATGGATGGTACAATGAGGAGCAGTACAAGGATGGGTGGTAAAATCATCAGCAATAGCCATAGAGATTGTACAAGGAAGAGCAGTACCAGGAGTGATGCTACAGGGATGTGCAGTACTGGGATGAATGGTACAAGGACAGGCAGTACCAGGATGAAGCTGCAGGGAGACAAGTACCAGGTGGAATGGTATAAGGATCAATAGGAACAGGACAGAAGTTGAAAGGATGAGCACCACAAGGATGGATAGTACAAGGATATGAAGTAAAAGAATGGATGGTACAATGTGGAGCAGTGCGAGCATGGATGGTAAAAGGATCAGCAGTGCCAAAATGGGTGGTACAAAGATAAGAAGTATAGGATGGATGCTACAAAGATAAGCAGTACCAGGATGTATGTTGCAAGGATGAGCAGGACAAGGATGGATAATACAAGGGTGAGAAGTACCAGTATGGATGGTACAAGGATGAGCAGTACGAGGACGAATATAACAAGGATCATCAGTACTAGGATGAAAGTTGCAATGATGGGCATCACCAGGATGGATAATAAGTACCTTGATGAATGGTACAAGCATTATCAATACCAGGATGGATGGCACAAGGATGAGCAGTACCGGGATGGATTATACAAGGATATCCATTAGCAAGACTCATAGTGCAAGGATGCACAGTAACAGGATAGATTGTGCAAGGATGAGAAGTACCACGTTGGATCATAGAAGGATGAGCACTACCAGGATTGATGGTGTGAGGAAAATAAGTACCAGGATTGATGGTAGATGGATTGGCAGTACCAGGATGGATGTTAAGTGGATGAGAAGTACCAGGATGGATTTTGCAAGGAAGAGCAGCACCAGGAAGGATGTTAAAATGACGAAAACTATGACAATAGATGACAGAACAATGAGCAGTATTGTATTCCAAGATGATGGTCGTCCGGTGAGCACCCTTTCCACGAAGCTCCTACCCAAAATCAGTAAAATCAGTTATTATTGACATATTTTTACAACCGAGATTTTCAGATTTCAGCAGTATCATTTCATAACTCCTAACAGAAAACTAAGATCCAGAAACCATTCCTGCATAGGGTCCGCTGGATTGAAGAAAGTAAATATATCCTTAGTCTCCAAGGGTACCATACCTCATGCAAGCACCATTGCCTCAGGCCTAAATGCTCTACTAGGCTCAACAACCACTGGAAATATCAAAAGACAATGATAACATGGAAATTCAAATTAACAAAATAAAGCTATCTGCATTAGCTTCCCCAGAAAAAGGCGTTTCATCTAAGAGACTAAGACCTAATAAGCAACAAGAACTAACAAAAATTAGCACAAAACAGAAGTCGGACTTGAGCCTACAAATGGATGAATTAAAAGAAGCCCTTCTGCCACTCAACGGGCAATCCAAGGATTCTCTAACCAACTAGCAAATTTTGGCAGCAAAATAAACCAAATAATAGAGTGCATTGGCACCTTAGAAGAGAAAGCGATCTCTAATGAACACCAAATTGCCCTGATAAAAGAAGAAATAAATGAAAAGAATTCTACACTGGCTGACATCCAACAGAAAATTACAGACCTTGAAGCGAGGAGCAGGAGAAACAATATACTGATTAGGGGAGTGCCTGAAACCTTTGATCACAACCAGCTACCTAATCTGGCACAAATGATCTTTGAACAAACACTTCAACCTGACATGAGTGCATCTAACATAATCATAGAAAGAGCACATTGAGCCCTCTACAAACGTCCTAACTCTGACACACCTAGACAGATCTACGTGAAACTATTAAAATTCCAAGACGTCCAAAAAATCCTAACTGCAGCTAAAAACTAAAACAGCTCACATGGAAAGGAAATAAAATAACTCTTTTGCAAGACTTACCAATGGCTATTAAAGAAAGGTGCCAAAAGCTGGCACCATACTGTGCTGAACTAATTAAGCGCAAAATTAAATTTCAAATGTGCTACCCAAACAGCTTAATATTTTCAAACAACAAAGTTAAATACACAGTTGATTCTCCCAAAGAAGCAAGAAGCATTTTTATTAAATGCTTTGGTAAAGCCCCTGAATAGAAGCAATCAAAGTAGTAGTAATTACCTGTCGCTTACTTTAATAAGGATTCTCCCAAAGAAGCAAGAAGCATTTTCTTTTCAATTGCTTTGGTAAAGTCCCTGGATAGAAACAGTCAAAAGTTGCAGTAATTACCTGTCGCTAACTTTAGTATCAGACCTGCATATAAGGAACCGGAAGTTAATCAGAATGAGAAAGTGAACGGACTGGAACAACTCTATCAGTTCTTGTTTGCCTGTAGACAGCAATTAAGGAAACATCTTCCGCTGTTATTAATAACTGACTTCCCTTTTTTCAAGCTCAAGCAACCTAAAGGGCGTCAGAAGATCAATATACAAGTAATCAACAGTTTTAAGGTAATACCCTATGTAAACTGATCAGCTGTAATGCATACTCCAAGAACGATAAAGACCTTCTCCTTTAGATTTATCACCACAGTGCAAGAGCTTCGAAAAATAACATCCAAATTAGAGACAGGCTAAATCCTAGGGAATCTAGTTATGAGATAATATCTCAAAAGACCTTAGGGGCTTGGCGAAAATAAGCAGGATCATACTTACATTGATCTGTTCCCATCGAAAATGAGGGCACGTTGTGTGCAACACCCCCATGCAGAGTCATAGGTGAAATTTTAAAGCTGTAAATCTCTGCCTTTCATCATTAACGACTGTGACAATGACAATTCTGCTGTTAATACATAGAATGAGAAATGCTAAATAATTAGCAATTAGCATTCACAGACAAGCAAATAGATACTTGAAATATTATTTAATGAATGATAAATAGGACAATGGGTCAATCTTGTTGAACGTAGTCCATACTGTTCTTGTAAGCAAAATGCTGGTAAAATGTGTTCATTGTTACTAACATTTCTGAATCTCCCTGGAATAGAAAGTTACTTCGGTTTGTAAATTCATGAAAACATATAGATTCTGTTACTAGCTAAACAAATTTTTCAAAATAGGAGTGTAGTGGAAATATAGGTAGGTTAATTAGGATAGCCAATTTAGGAATAGTTTATCTAATGTATATGTTTTGATGTTGTTAGAAAGTTAGGAATAATATGTAACAACGCTACTATAATCTTCACATCATATACTGACAGTGCTTGCTTAGTAACTGACCCTGCAGTGATCACACAGTACCAAGCCCTTTCGAGTGGGGGGGATGGTGGTTAGGCACGGGTTTAGCAGTGAAGGGGCATAGGGCTACTATGCCAAAAATATCTTTTTTAGAACTCCTTAATCTCAAATTGGGTAAAGAAATCATTCGGGAAGTATACCAGTAAAAAATAAATACACTGAGACATAAACCAAACAACACAAAATTTACTGAGTAATGACCCTGTGTACTATTGATTCCTGGAATGTGAGGGGAGTACAGGACAAAAGGAAAAGGAACCTGATGCTACACCTAATCTATAAATCAGTGTCAAATATATCATTTATACAAGAAACCCACACGTTGAAAGATGAATGGTTAGGAACACTCAACAGAAACTGGATTAAAACAATAGCGGCTGGGGATAGTACCAACTCTAAGGGCGTAGCCATAATAATTAAGAAAACATTTCATTACACAATTACAGAGTTTGACTCGGACACAAGAGGAAGGTGGTGTTACTTTATAGCTTCGGATTTGGTGAAAGATAAACCAACATTATTCCTAAATATATATGGCCCTTGTATACGGCAACAAGACTTTATATTAGAAATATATACCATTCTATTTAAGTTCCCTGACCATATATATATATATTTTAGGCGGTGATTGGAATGCAGTCATAAATCCTAAACTGGATCATACAAGTAACCCCCTGTCTCAAAACCTGCAAGCATCTACTGCTATAAATGAATTAATGATGGATTTTTGTTTGATAGACCCCATATCTTTTGATGAGGGGCAAGGGGGGAGAAATAACATATATACATATTACTCCAAATGCCATAACACTTGGTCAAGAATTGACTTTTTCCTAATCTCTGAAGTACTAGCAAAAGGGGAGATCACATTCCACTCAGATCGCAGGTCTTTATCTGATCACTTTAAAATCACTCTAAAAATTGGTATAGCCAAACTTAGCACTTTGAACAACCAGACCAGGAGCCATTGGACCCTAAATAATAACCTACTTACCAAATCTGAAGTAAAACAAGAAATATCAGAAATCTTGACTGAACTAGGTAATAATATAGACAATACAAATATCCCATTTGACGTCCAGTGGGCTGCGTGCAAGGCCACACTAAGGGGAGTCCTCATTCAAATCTAATCTATAAATCAGTGTCAAATATATCATTTATACAAGAAACCCACACGTTGAAAGATGAATGGTTAGGAACACTCAACAGAAACTGGATTAAAACAATAGCGGAAAACGGAAAAAAACTAAGGGTAATGCTGCTCAATGCCAGAAGTCTCAATCTCAAGATGCACGCACTCGAGGCCCTTCTCAGTATGGAGAACATCGATGTCTGTGCTGTGACAGAAACCTGGTTCAAGGCTCCTGAGAGCACCCCAGCACTATCAGGTTTCACCTCATATCATGCATTCTGGCCCCAAAATCCGGACAACACCAAGAAAGGAGGGGGGGTGTCCATATTCATAAAGGACACCCACACCTCAAGGTTGGTGGCAACGCATGATGCATCGGAGACCATCCAGGTGCAATTAACCGTAGGCAAGACTGCTCTGCAATTTGTAGCATGTTACAGGCCACCCTCTCAAACCCAGGAACCTCACATGGCCTTCCTGAAAACACTGGAGGGGATAAATGTATCTCCAAACACCATCATACTAGGTGATTTCAACTACCCTAATATAGACTAGGAACACTACTCAAGCCCAAACACTCTAGCCCAAAGGTTCCTGGAGTTCATAAACTCAAATGCCATGGAACAACTAGTCACCATCCCCACAAGAGGAGAAAACATACTTGATCTCATCATCATGAACATGGGATCACAATGTTCAGCACCGGAAGTATACCCCTCACTGGTGAGATCAGATCATAAACTAATCTCGCTGGAGGTCCTCATCCAGCCCCCACCTGAAATAAAAAGGACCACAGTGAAAAACTTCTCAAAAGCCAACTTCACACTTCTAAAAACTAGTGTGGTCTCCTTTCAGGCCCCTGAGCCAGTGGTAAACATTACTCAAACTGCTGAATCACTTACAAATGCCTTCTACCAGCACCTACAGGACTGCATGGATCAGGCAATCCCAAACAAAACTAAGACTCTTTGTACCAAAGGCAAGCGTCCAGTCTGGTGGACCCCAGCCATAAACAAGCTCTACAACAAAAGGAGGAAGCTACTACAAGATAGAGCAAAATCCTTGAAAGGTAAGACACCCTTGATCATTATAAGTAAAAAACTAAGAGCTCTCATAAAATCATCCAAGGCAAATTTTGAGAGAAAAATCGCCAAGGACTCAAAAGACAATCATAAGGCCTTCTTTGGCTATGTTAGAAACCTATGAGGAAACTCCCAGATATGCTCAGAATTAGTTCAAAATGATGTGAAGATTACTGAACCTACACACATTGCCAACATACTGGCTGACAGGTTCAGTGCAAACTTCTCCCCCCTCCCCCCCAAAAGGAGAGATATCTATACCAGAGGATTGTAGCCCCCCAAACATCTCCAATGCCCAGGTGAGAACTGCTCTCTCCAAGGCAAAAAACACAGCATCCATGGGACCGGATGGTGTCCCCGGCTGTGTGCTCCATGAACTCAATGAGGAATTAAACCCGCAGTTAGGACAGCTGTTTAATCTTAGCCTCACCTCAGGACACGTACCCAAGGAGTGGCGCACGGCGACTGTGGTCCCACTTCACAAGGGCGGTGCCTCCACTGACCCTGGAAATTACCATCCCATTAGCTTGACAAGCCTTATCTGCAAAGCCATGGAGAGGATCATAATGGAACTCATAAATAAAGACATAGGGAACTTGCAGACTTTGGATCCAACCCAGTTTGGCTTTGTCAAAGGCAGATCATGCCTTTTAAACTTGGTTGACTTTTTCGAAACAGTCACCAAGGCCATTGATGAGGGAAAGGCAGTCCATACAGCCTACCTCAACCTGGCAAAGGCCTTTGACACAATACCCCACTCAGGTATCATCGAAAAACTCATCAGCTTGAATGTAAACCCATACATCACAAGATGGGTTGCAAACTGGCTAAGTGACAGAACTCACAGGGTCAGAGTTGCTGGAGCCATGTCAGACTCAAAGCCTGTCACAAGTGGTGTCCCACAGGGCTCAGTTCTGGGTCCACTCCTGTTCGGCATCTACTTTTCCAAAGTACAAGCAAACACAGGAGGGTTATGGCTGACAAAGTTTGCAGATGACTGCAAACTGGGCGCCATAGTCGAAAACACATCTGATATAGATATCCTTCAGAAGGGCCTCACAGAAACGGATAACTGGTGCCAGAGCCATGGCCTAAAGTTAAACGCCAAGAAATGCATAGTCATACCCTTCGGGAAAAACAAGGTTACCCCTAGCTACCATATAAGTGGCAATCCACTGAGCACAGAAGAAGTCATCAGGGATCTGGGGACCCAGGTTGACAGTAGCCTTTCGTTTGACACTCATGTTGCTAAAGTAGTTAGGAAAACCTTCTATATTACCCACCTGATCATGAAGGGATTCACATCTAGATCAAGGGAGGTCATAGTCCCCCTGTACTCATCACTTATTAGACCTATGATTGAGTACAATGCCCCATTCGGAATGTATCTGACCCGACACCTGCAGCAGCTGGAAAGGCCCCAAAAGTTCCTCACCAAAAGGATAAAGGGTCTCAAAAACATGTCTTATGCTGCCCGACTGAAAGAGCTCCAGCTCTATTCAGTCTCATACCGCTTGCTCAGAGGTGACCTATGCCTGACATATAAGGCCATGTCAAACCCAGATTTGATGAATATGCTTCACCTCAAAAAATCCAGATCCCTCAAAACCACAAGGGCAGGAGACTTAAATCTTGACACGGTTATAAATAGAATGTGCTGGAGGGACAGATTCATCACCCAGAGACTCCCTATGCTGTGGAACAAAATCCCGGTGCATGTGAGGCAGAGCACCTCGCTGGCCTTGTTCAAGAGGAATCTTGACCAATGGATGGGAGATCGCAGATATACCCCAGGGATTACTTCAGTGTCACTGCTTGACAGAGGCTCAGCAAAATAATAGGCATGGTTTTATTCAAACTAAAGGGGTGGTAAAAACCACATAACTATGGGCTAGGCTTATAAATGCCCTTGGGCAGATAGCCTAGTATGAACCTATGAACCTATGAAAAGGCAGCCTACTTTAAGAGAATAAATAAGGAAAAAGAAAATAATTTGGTGGCTGAACTTAAAAAACTTGAAAATATCCAACTGAATAACCAGAACCCTGATACGGAAAAAAAAATCCACAACATACAAAGACAACTTATAGAACTATACCAACACAACTATTCTATACATGAACTAAGAAACATTGCAAAATATTCAGAATGGTCACAGCTCCCTTCTAGAATATTAGCAAGAATAATCAATAATAGACAGGAATCAATTAAGATAGCACTCATTAATTATCAGGATAAGATATATAAGTCAGGCGCCCAAATATTAGATGTCTTCTATCAAATATACTCAGAATTATACAATATGGATCCCAAACAACCCTCAGACGATGAAATCGAGGCCTTTCTCAAGAAAATCACTTTTCCCAAATTAATGGAACGTCAGATAGATATTATCAATGCCCCTCTCAATGAACAGGAAATAATTGATGCTATAGCAAATCTAAAACCAGGAAAGGCACCTGGTCCAGATGGCTATACGTCTGAATTTTATATGTCATTTAACCATAAGTTGTCCCCTATTCTCCTAAAACTATATAACTGTATTAAACTAAATGGTATTGTTGACTACTATATAAATAGTTACAAAACAATTCTCTTGCCAAAAAAATAGCTTAGATAAGACCAACCCACAAAATGTTAGGCCAGTATCAATAATGAATATAGATATTAAAATTATATCCCTAATACTGGCATGTAGCCTCCAATCCATAATATCTCTAGAACAAGCCGGATTCATGGCAAAGAGGCAAACATGTGATAACACTTTAACTTTGGATGCTATGATGCACCTATTCAAGAATGACAAAACAGTGAAACACTGCCTAACCTTAGATGCTTCTAAAGCATTTGATAGGGTAAATTGGAACTTTTTATTTAGGGTTATGGGTAAATTTAGCATTCCTGATTCTTTTATTAACTTAATTAAAACTCTTTACAATAACTCAATCACATATTTATATATAAACAAAACTCCATCAAAACCAATCAGACTAAAGAACGGAACAAGACAGGGTTGCCCCTTATCACCCTGCCTTTTCAACCTTTATATAGAACCCCTGTTTATATACATTTCCCAAGCCACATTTCACTCCATCCCCAAACTCCTAAACACCAAAATCTACTACTCGGCATTTGCAGATGATTTGAACATTTATTTTGAATGACCATACTCTGATTTAAAGAAATTAACGAATGCCATTAAAAAATTCTCAGTAGTATCCAATTACAAAATTAACATGGAAAAATCTCACATATTCCCTATAAATCCCACTTAGCATAAAGAATTTCTTTTTACAGAAGCAGCCTTCAAAATAGTATACTCACTTAAATACCTAGAGATCCAATTTGAACATGACTATGCTTCCATGCTCCAAAATAACCTCAAAAAAGTATGGTTAAATATCCTGCAAGATTTACACAGATGGCAACATTTGAAACTACCCCTATTGTCCAAAGCATCAGTCATCAAGATGAACGTTTTACCTAAACTCCTCTACCAACTCAACACCTCAAACCTAATAGTTCCAAAAATTTATTTCAAACAATACACAAAGAACTGGCAAAATTTGTATGGTCTCCCAAATCAGTCAGCATAAGTTACCAAAAATTAATATACCCTAAGGAAAAAGGTGCTCTGAACCTACCAGATTTTCATTACCAGATCATATGTGCTAATAGGATTATCCAAATTTCTCAATATGCCTACTTGAAACATGGTTGGTCTCTTCCTTGGGCAAGATTATAGCATGAGCATCTAGTCCGTAATAACTTAAACCCGAAAGCTCTACCTTTTTTAACTGAAGCTAGCTTAAGAAACTCTAAAATAAATAACATTTTAAAACAAAGAGTAAAGACTTTCCAGGATTTAATTAAGTCCCTCGACCTAGATAAAATACTTCCTCTCCTCCAACCTCTGCAACTTAACCCCAACATGAGAATAAATAACACCACGCTCAACCTTTTGGACTATCCCCTTATTAAAGATCTCATGATATGGGACATTCAAAAGCATATGGGTAAGTCGATACATGAACTGAGAAAATAACTAAAGCTGGGGTTTAAATATATTATTATACTACGGCAGATTAGGGAACTTATAGCACCAATAATCAGGAATACCCCTATCATTGAAAGAGAAAGGACTAGAGCTGGAGCTATTATAAACAGTCCAAGCAGCCAAAAAATATGATATAAAATACTTATAAAATAATTGTGGCTACTAGATATCAGGACAAGATATTACTCTCAAACTATTGGGAACAAATGGTACCCAAATTTACTCAAGACCAGAAGCTCAGGGCAATTGAGTCCACCATCAAATCAACCCCTTTTAAAAAACTCCTATACACTCAATTCATTGTCAATAACAATTAATACTTTACTCCCAATATCTTAAACGGATTCAACCCAAATGTCTCCCCAACATGCTCTTGTTATTCCTTTCCACAAGCAAACCTAATAAATGTACTTTGGTTTTGTAAACACACTCATAAACTTTGGTGCTCTCTTAAAGTTCGCCTTGAAAAAATGGGCTACCAGAAATCAACCTTATGGTTGGAATTGTCATAGCAGTTTAACTGTTGATGTTATTTGTTTTTATGCAATTATCTTCATGTTCAGTCATTTAGTTATCCAGTTTTAAGGGTTTAAACTGTTTTTTGGTCAAGCTCCAACAAAGGCTCTATAAGTATGTCACAGGACACACTTTTGAATGTATCCACCTATCCTATTCCTGACAATTTTGCTCAGTTTTCTGAGCAAATTACTAAAGTTATTTCCACTGTGATCCAAAAGGGACTTTAAAATGTGAACGCTGGTATTTCCGGTTCTGGAGAGGAACAAAACCCGTCTGGGAGTTAGTCAGAAAGTGGTTAGAAGCACCCAAGTCACTGAGGCTGATGTGTTTGTTCCAAACAGCGTTTTGGAGCATATATTACAGACGAGTACAAATCCATTTGCTGACATTAATGAATTGGAAGAAAATGTGTCTGTTAGTACTGAAACTATCTCTAATAGCAAAATCAAGCAAAAATCTTGTAAACAAATGATTTTTGAGTTAGAAAAACTGACTATGAGATACCAAACCACCAGTGACCAGAGTGGAGAAAACATCACAAGGAACAAACAACCCACTCTGTGCTGTTGCCTCAAAAAAATCCACAGGCATGAAATGATCCAAAATATTGGTAAAAACACAGGTTTATTACTCCAGCCAGTCAAAGCAGTAAAATAGCTTAAAAACCATACAGGATAAATAGAACACAACTGTAGTGTATCCAACACAGTCAAGCGCTTTCATCCTGCTCTAGGACTTCTTCATCGATACATTGATGATTTGTTCTTCCTTTGGCATAGTACATCTGAAGACTTTGGAAGGTTTGTTGAATATTTAAATAGTACTACCAATTTCTTAACGTTTACCATAGGAGGTTATGGTTACAGTATAAATTTCCTTGATTTACATCTGACATATGATTGCAGTTCCAAAAAGTTTATTAGTAACATATTTAGAAAATCAACTTTTGTAAATCAATATCTACATAACAAAAGCTTACATCCATTCCACATGAAAAAAGGAGTCATTAAGGGACAATTAATTAGATTGAGTAGATTAACATCTCAAGATGACATTTTTTTCAAATAAATGTACATTTTAAGGACGTTCTTTTTAGCAAGAGGTTATGAGATGTCATTAATACAAACCATAGAAAAAGAAGTGATAGGCTTAAGAAAAAGTAGGGCTAGTCCTATTTTATATTACCAAAAGGAAGCCTTTATAGAAAATAATTTCCAAATTAGAAATGTTGGTAATACTAATACAGAATTTTCATGTGCATTTGTCTTACCTATTACAAATGAAATGTGATGTATTAAAAACATTATTGTAGATAACTGGAAAGTCTTGATGGGTAATCAGGACCTTATAAAAGTTATTGGTGAACGACCACATTTCACATTCAAAAGGGTAAATAACATCAAAAGTTTATTAGAACGGGGAATGAATAACAACAAAAACACAGGTGAAAAATTAAACATTATGACCAAGGGGACATATGCTTGTAATAATTGTAGATACTGTAAGTTTATAAGTAATTCCTCGTCTGTTCATTTTACACATATTAACAAAACTTTTTGGTACAAAAGTTACTATACTTGTAATAGCAAAATGGTACTATATGTTGCCCAATGTTTGTCATGTCCCAGTTATTATATAGGCATGACTACAAGATCTTTAAAGAAAAGAATGAGTGAACATATTTTGGCAATAAAGAAAAAAGATCAAACAAATGCACTAGATAGACATTCTACTATCTGTAGAGACTTTAAGAAGTTTACCTTTTCTATTTTGGATAGTGTTAGCAAACATGCATTTATGGGAGACAGTAAAGTTATTTTGGAATGTAAGGAATCTTTATGGCAATTAACATTTAGGAGCTGATTATGCTCCTGGTTTAAACAAAACCATTAACATAAAAAGTTTTTTACAGATGAAACACTGAATAATAATTTATTTTTTATTCTAATTATAACTCTCATGTTCATGTTTGTTATTTTACATTCCTAACTGGTATGTAATTAATTATGTAAATATGAAACCAAATATCATGTGACTTTTTTATTATAAAAAGTGCTTTGGGTGGAGTTCAAACTGTTTCTGAGGAAGTTCACAGTGAATAAAGTGAATGAAAGCGCTAATGTGGTGTCCGTACTTTTTCAGCAAGTTGGAATGGTCTTAGCAGTATAACAGTGGATGTTATCTGTTTTTATCCTGGGAACTATCATTACTTCAAATCACTGAGTTGAAAATTCCCAAACTAAACTACCATGCACTTATCACTCTATGCTTATTAGTTAAATTATATATAACCAAAAACTGGTTAGACCGCACCAAGTTATCTTGGAATGCTTTTAAGAACTTAGCAATTAAACTTCTATCCTCACACAAACTTTTTATTGGCAACATAAATAAACAAATGTACTACCAGAAATGCTGGAAACTCCTCTTCCACACAATTTTAATGGACTAGCTAATAGGTAAAAGGAATAACCTGCTTATAAGCCACAAAAGTGTATTTATAAATTCACCTGCTTAGACACTTGAGCTCCAAACTCCCATTTTCTCTACAGAAGTTAGACACCTATCTTGCAATACATCTGAATGATTTTCTTTATGGAATTGATGGTAGCGGTATGTGTGATCTTATCCACTCGTTTTCTTTTTGTTGTTACATATCTTTATAAATATGTATATATGTTATAGAAGTTATTATGATAATTACATGGATCATATGATTATTAAGGAAGATGTTTATGTATTATTACTTTCAGTATGTACTAAACAGTTACTGTCTGATATTCTCTGTTTGTAAATAATAAAATGCTATTTGAGAAAAAAAAATCACTGGATAGGTAATATGTAGTATGAATTTATATATCTACTCATTCAAGTTATGCTGTGTTGATATAATTTAATCCAAGTAGCAGGATTGTTTATATATATATATATATATATATATATATAGAGAGAGAGAGAGAGATACACACTATTTTTTTTAAAAAAGGGGCACATTTTTTCACCTTTTTAGCTTAATATTTAGATAGGAAGCACAAGCTGTCTATGTACACAATAAAGAAATTCATACATTTTAGTATGATTTATATATGTTTTATTTTGATGGTGCTTTATAAGAAGTCACAATGTTTTATAAATATATATATATATATATATATATATATTTTTTTTTTTTTCATGTCAGTATTTTTTCAGTTTGCAATTGCATTTCTTACAATACATAACATTTAGATTAATTTAAGACTGTTAATTGATTTATTAACTAATTAAGTGTCTCATATAAGGCATTGAATGTTGGGTAGTTTTTTGTCTGAAGAAGTTCATTGTATAGTGTGGATGAATGAAAGTGCTTACAATAAAGAACTGGGATTTTTTTAGTACATCTCGGCTGTTCCTTTGTTAATTTCAGTAGTTTTCTGCAAGTGTTCTTTACAAGGATGAGAAGTACCAGACAGCTTATACAAGGATAACCATTAGCAAGATGCATAGGATGTGCAGTAATAGGATAGATGGTGCAAGGATGAGTTGTACCATGCTGGATTATAGAAGGATGAGCACTACCAGGATCGATGGCATGAGGAAAAGAAATACCAGGATTAATGATACAAGGATCGGCAGTATCAGGGTGGATGTTAAGTGGATGAGAAGTACCAGGATGGATTTTGCAAGGAAGAGCAGCACCAGGATGGATGTTAAAATGATGAAAACTATGACAGTAGATGATAGAACAATGAGCAGTACCAGTGTAATGCTAGCAGGATTTGCACTACCAGGATGGACGCTACAAGAATTAGCCATACCAGAATAGATGGTACAAGGATGTGCAACACCGTGATGGGTGGTACAAGGATCAGCATGACCAGGATGGGTGTTGCAAAGATCAACAGTACTAGCATGGCTGTTACAAGGGTGAGAAGTGCTAGGATGGATGTTGCCAGGATGAGCAGTACCAGAACAGATGTTACAGGGTTGTGAAGTACATGGATGGATGGTATAGGGATATGCAGTACCAGGATTGAGTCTACAATGATCAGACAAACCTGGATGGATGTTGCAAGGATAAGCAGCAGCAGAATGGATGTTACAACTATGAGAAGTAACAGGATGGATTGCACAAAGATGTAAGTCACAGGATGAATTGCAAAAGGATGAAAAGTACCAGGATGGATGATGCAAGGATCAGCAGTACCAAAATGGGAGGTACAAGGATCAACACTACAAGGATGTATAATACAAAGATCAACAGTACCAGGATGAATGTTGCAAGGATAAGCATCACCATTATGGATGTTACAAGGATGAAAAGCACTTGGATGGATCATACAAGGATGAGCACTACAAAGATTGATGGTGTGAGGAAGAAAAGTACCAGCATTGATGGTTCAAGGATGTGCAATAACATGACAGGTGGTACAAGGATCAGCACACGTCCAGGATGGATGCTGCAAAGATCAAGCATTACTAGGATGGATGTTGCTAGAATGAGTAAAACCAGGATGGATGTTACAAGGATGAAGAGTACCAGAATGGATGTTGCCAGTATCAGCAATACCATGATGGATGGTACAAGGATGTGTAATACCAGGACTTATTCGACAAGGATCAGTAGTGCAAGGATGGATGTTTCAAGGACAAGCAGCAGCAGGATGGATGTTATAAGTATGACAAGTGACAGGATGTAAGATGTAAGTCCCAAAATGGATTGTAATTGGATGAGAAGTACCAGGATGGCTGGTACAAACATCAGCAGTACCATAATAGGAGGTACAAGGATCAGCACTACAGGATATGATACAAAGACCAGCAGCACCAGGATGAATGTTGCAAGGATGACCAGCACCAGTATGGATGTACAAGGATTAGAAGTACCAGGGTGGATGTTGCAAGCATAAATGGGACAAAGATGGATATTACATGGATGAGAAGTACCTGGATGGATCGTACAAGGATAAGCACTACCAGGATTGATGGTGTGAGGAAAGAAAACCCCAACATTGATGGTACAAGGATCACTACTGGCATGACTGTTACCTGTATGAGAAGTACCATGGTTGATGGTGCAAGGATGAGCAGTACCAGGAGTGTTGTTACAAGGATGACAAATACCAGTATAGATGTTGCAAGGATGAACAGCACCAGGATGGATTTTACAACAGTGAGAATTACCAGGATAAATACTGCAAGGGTGAGCAGCACCAGGATGGTACAAGGATGTGAAGTTCCAGGATAGATGGCAGAAGGATGAGCAGTTTCAGGATTGATTCTAGATGGATCAGAAGTACCAAGATGGATTTTGCAAGAATAAGCAGCAGCAGGATGGATATACAAGTATGAAAAGTAATAGGATGGATCATACAAAGATGTAAGTCCCAGGATGGACTGTAAAAGGATGAAAAGGCCCAGGATGGATGGTACAAAGATCAACAGTACCATAATAGGAGGTACAAAGATCAGTACTACAGAATATGATACAAAGATCAGCAGCACCAGGATGAATGTTGCAAGGATGACCAGCACCAGTATGGATGTACAAGGATCAGAAGTACCAGGGTGGATCATACAAGGATGAGCACTACCAGGATTGATGGTGTGAGGAAGGAAAGTCCCAACATTGATGGTATAAGGATCATCAGTACTGGCATGACTGTTACCTGTATGAGAAGTACCAAGGTTGATGGTGCAAGGATGAGAAGCACCAAGATGGATTAGATAAAGATGAGCACTAAAAGGATTGATTGTGTGAGGAATAAAAGTACTAGTAGTGATGGTACAAGGATCGGGAGTACCAGGATGAATATTACCTGTATGGGAAATACCATGATTGATGGGGGAAGGATGAACAGTACCAGACTAGATGTTACAAGGATGATAAATTCCAGTATTGATGTTACAAGGATGAGCAGTACCAGGATGGATGCTACAAGGATGATCATCACCAGTATGGATGGTACAAGGATGAGAGTTACCTGGATGAATAATACAATGATCAGCAGTACTAGGATGGATAGTTAAAGGATGAGAAGTACCAGAGTGGCTAGTACAGTGATGATCAGTGACAGGATCACACCTCTCAAACATTTAAAGCAATAAATCTGCACAAAGACATAAATAATGCAGGGAGAAAGACCTAAACATAGGGGAAATGTTTAAACTTAGAAAGCTGATAGAATAACAACCTTTGCACTAGAATGCATTTTTTGAAGTCTATAAGGTCTAAAACTGATATATTTGTCATTACCGTCTGACATCAACCCTCAATGATTTGCCAGTGATTTGCCAATAAACACAATTTTATTATTATCAAACAATGGCAAAAATCTGGAAATTCTAGGAAAAATCTGTACAGTTGAAAAATATGACCAGGTTTATGCCACAAGCATGTTTAGTACCAGAATGGATGGTACAAGGATGAGCAGTGCCATGATGGGTGGTACAAGGATCAGCAGGATCAGGATGGAAGTGACAAGGATAAAAAGTACCAGTTTGGATTGTACAAGAATGAGTAGTACCAGGATGGATGGTACAAAAAGAAGCAGTACCAGGGTGGAACCTGCAAGGATGATGAGTACCAGGTTGGATGGTACAAGAATCAGCAGAACAGGATAAAAGTTGGAAGGATGAGCAACACGAGGATGATTGGTACAAGGATGACAAGTACCTGGATGGATGGTACAAGACGGAGGACTACTGGGATGGATGGTAAAAGGATCAACAGTAACAAGGGGGATGGTACAAGGATAAGTAGTACCAGAAGTCCATTGCAAGGATAAGGAGCATCAGAATGAATAATACAAGGATGAGAAGTACCAAGATGGATGGTGAAAGTCTGAGCAGTGGAAAGATAGATGCTACAAGGCTGGGCAGTACCAGTATGGATGGTACAAGGATGAGCAGTACCAGGATGAATAGTACAAGGATCATCAGTACTAGGATGGATTATGCAAGGATGAAGAACACCAGGACTGGTTATACAAGGATTAGAAGTACCTTGATGAATGGTGCAAGCATTACCACTACCAGTATGGATGGTACAAGGATGAGAAGTACCAGGACAGATTGTACAAGGATAATCAGTAGCAAGATGGACAGTACCAGGATAGATAGTACAATGATGAGAAGTACCAAGATGGATCATAAAAGGATGAACAGTACCAGGACTGTTGATGTGAGTAAAAAAGTACCATGATTGTTGGAACATGGATCAGAAGTTCCAGGGATGATGCTAAGTGGATGTGAAGTACTAGGATTGATGGTTCAAGGTTGAGCAGTTCCAGGCTAGGTTGTACAGTAGTCTGCAGGACCGAGATAGATGTAGCAAGAATGAGCAGCAACAGGATGGATGTTACAAGGATGACCACTTTCATAATGGATGGTAGAAGGATCAGCAGTACCAGGATGGAGGTTGCAAGGATGGGCAGCACCAAGATGGATAATACAAGGATGAGAAGTACCAGGATGTATCCTACAAGGATGAGCAGTACCAGATTTCATGCTACAGGGAGTTGCAGCACTGGGATTGATGGTAGAAGGACAGGCTGTACCAGGATGGATACTATAAGGATAAGCAGTACCAGGATGGATGTTGCAAGGATGAGAGAGCACAAGGATGCATAATCCAAGGAAGAGAAGTACCACCGTGGATGGCACAACAATGACCAGTGCCAGGATTATGTTAAGTACCAGGAACAATGCTACAAGAATGAACAGTATTGGGATGGGTGGTACAAGGATGTGCAGTACCAGAATGGATGTTGCCTGGATGAGCAGTACCAGGATGGACAGTAGAGGGATGTGAAGTACCAGGATGGATGGCACAAGAATGTGCAGCACCAGGATTGATTCTACCACAATCAGAAATACCAGGATGGATATTGCAAGGATAAGCAACAGCATGATGGATGTCACAAGTATGAGAAGAATAGGATGGATCATAGAGAGATGTAAGTCCCAGGATGGATTGTAAAAGGATGGGAAGTACCTGGATGGATGGTACAAGGATCAGCAGTATCATGATGGGAAGCACAACAATCAGTACTACAAGGATGTAGGATACAAAGATCAGCAGTACCACGATGTATGTTGCAAGAATAAGCAAAACCAGGATGGATCTTACAAGGATGAAAAGTACCTGGCTGGGTCATACAAATAAAAGAAGTATCATGATTCATCGTACAAAGATGAGCACTTCCAGGTTGATGTTGTGAGGAAGAAAAGTATCAGCATTGATGGGACAAGGATCGGCAGTACCAGGATGAATATTGCATATATGAGAAGTACCAGGATTGATGGTACAGAGATGAACAGTACCAGGATGGATGTTATAAGATGAGAATTGCCAGTATTGATGTTGCAAGGATGAGCATCATTGGGATGGATGTTACAAGGTTGAACACTATTGGGATGGATGGCACAAGGATCATCAGTACCAGGATGGACGTTGCAAGGATGAGAACCACGAGGGTGGGTGGTACTGTGATGATCAGTACCAGGATCATACCTCTCAACCTTTTAAAGCAAGAAGTCTTGGCAAAGCTGTAAATAATGCAGCGAGAAATGACCAAAACTAAGGGCACTTTTTAAATGTTGCTCTTACAAACTTAGAAAGCTGATAGAGTAACTTTGCACTAGCATGCAGTCTTTGACTGGTATAAGGTCTAAAACTAAAATGTCTGTCATTATTTTCTGACATGAACCCTCAATTATTTGCCAATGATTTGCCAAAAATCCAAATTGTATTAGAAACAGACCAAAAGTATGATGCAAAAATCAGGACATTCTGAGAAAATCTGTACAGTTGACATATATGACCAGGATTATGCTACAAGCATGTGAAGTACCAGAATGAATGGTACAAGGATGAGCAGTGCCATGATGGGTGGTACAAGGATCAGTAGGACCAGCATGGATGTTGCATGGATGAGCAGTAACAGCATGGATGGTACAAGGATGAGAAGTACAAGTATGGATGGTAAAAGGATGAACAGTATGAGAATGGATGTTAGAAGGATGAGAATTTCCAAGATGCATGGTAAAAGGATGAACAGTAGCAGGGGTGATGCTACAAGGATGAGTAGTACCAGGGTGGATGGTACAAGGAAAAGCAGTGCCAGGATAGAAGCTACATGGATAACCAGTACCAGGTTGGAGGGTACAAGGATCAGCAGGAACAGGATAGATGGAAGGATTAACAGCACAAAGATGGTGCAGTGGTAGCATTGTTGCCTCACAGCAAGAGGTTCTCCGCTTTGATTCTTGGCTGGGATGCCTTTTGTGTGGAGTCTGCATGTCCTTCCTGCATTCATGTGGGTTTCCTCCAGGTGCTTCGGTTTCCTCCCACATTACAAAGACATGCATCTGGAGCATTTCTCCCTGGGCCTCCACTGAAAATTGGTTTTGTTCCAAGTTGAACTTTCCTGGTTAACAAATGTTAAGTAATAAATAATAAATAATAAAATAATAATAATAAAAAGACGAGTGGTACAAAGATGTGATGTAACAGAATGGACAGTAGAAGGTGGAGCAGTAGTTCGAATGGATAGTAAAAGGATCAGCAGTACCATGAGGGATGGTACAAGGATGAGGAGTAAAACCAAACCAACCAAGTTCTATGCACGGGGGAGATGCACGGTCCAAACCAAATGCCTCAAAACAACCAAATAGACCAGCAAGAGCAAAAGTGGAGGTAAATAGTAATCCTTTATTGAATACAGACCGGTTTCGGCAAATGCTGCCTTCTTCAGTGTAGGACAAAACAACAAAGTCCCATCCATCAAACATTATATAAGAATTTTCAGCCAATGAGCCAACAGACATCATAAATATTAATAATATGATAAAATGTAGCCATAGCCCACAATTATATTTATTTGGAATGGCTAAATCCTGACTGAATACATTATTGAGCTATCACAGAAACCTTCAAAAACCCCCCGAATTGCCCAAAATCAACCAATGTAAAAAATGACTGTGAACATATTTTCATGAATGAATATATGTTTGAAGGAAATGCATAAAAAAATACATAAAAAAATATACATGAAAAAATGCATAGCATGTTAGGTACCCCAAAAACCAATCCATCTAATATTTTGGATTGTATATAACACAATCAACCATCAGACATCCAAGATGGAAACATTGAAAAAAATACAAAAAAAGAAAATACAAAATGGAAAAATTGGAAAAAATACTACAGTTTATTAAACAAGGATCCTGATCAAAATGCAGGACAATATGTTGTACAAACCCTCCATATCATAATTATCCATTGTGTCTATGATGCCTAAAGGTGTGATTATGCACTGAACTCTATAGTGCTAATCATCCACTCTGACTAGAATACCTGAAGGCATATTGAATATAGCACATAAGTGGTCATAGCCATAATGTATTACAATACAGGAGCAGTCTATCAGAAAAATCCAAAAAGGCTCGCCTGTAGCCAAATGGACCCACCCCCATCTGGTAACAATACCACCTAGAAAAGAAAAAACATTAGACAGGAGTAGAGACCCCAACATAGACAATAGTATAGGGTAGGCCCATGAAACTAATACGTATAGAACCAACTATAAATGGTCATTAAGCCCAGGCTGAAACAGACCCCCTAATGTAACTATCCAATATTTCTCTTTATGATCTAATAGGCCATGCCAGCCTTGTTTATTACTTCTGTCGCCAGAGATACGATCAATGATCATGAAATTAAATCTAGCCTGTGGGTGTTTAAGAGTGTGTTGGTACAAAGCACTGGTTACTTTGTGATTTCTACTATCACTGCGATGTTCATTCATTCGAGATCTGAGTGCCCTAGAAGTTTGGCCTACATAGAATGCACCACAATGACAAGATGCTAGGTACACTACCCAATCACTACTACAGTTGCCAAATGTTTTGATGTTAAATATCTTGCTGGTGTTGCGACTAGAAAATTCCTTTGATTTGGGCATATAAGAACAAGATCCACAGTGACCACAGGGGAAAGAGCCAAAAAGCTCATCACCTTGTAAAGTAAGTTGTTTATGAATGGTACCTCCGCTAGCCATATGTTTGTAATGTGACAAATAAGAACCCAAGGTTTTCCCCCGCTTGTATGAAAACCGACATTGTGGACCCAAAACTGACCTCAGCTGGTCATTGGCCAGTAAGATATTCCAATGTTTGTTAATAATATTCCTAACCATATTGATATTTCTACCATAAGTCATAACAAACCTTGCAGGAGTACAAGATATATTGTTATTCTTGGTTTTATATTCTAATAGTTGTTCCCTGTTCATACGATTAGCCCTACATCTGGCTAAGTTAATGTCTTGATGGTCATAACCCCTGCTGGCAAACCTCTGGCTCAGATCCATACTGGCTGCTTGATATTCCTCATCCCTAGAGCTAAGACGTTTTATGCGTATGAACTGTGACACCGGAATGCTTCTGATAGTGTGACGCGGGTGCATGCTGGAAGCATGAAGCAAGATATTATATTGTGGGTACTTACGAAACACCTTCGTGGATAAAGTATAATCAAAGTTTCTCGAGACTGTGACATCCAAAAAATTGATGGAATTTTGATCATGTGTAACTGAAAATTCCAGTCCCCATATATTACTGTTAAGATATTCCACAAATTCGTACAAGTAACCCAAGTCCGCACGCCACACTAACCAGCAGTCATCCAGATAGCATCGCCAGATATCCATCTCCACCTGATAGATGTTGTGTGAGTTGTCATATATCATGTACTCCTCAAAATAAGCCATGAAAAGATCGGCATAAATGGGAGCAAATGATGCTCCCATAGCAGTGCCTTGCAATTGCCAATAACACTGGCCTTGAAAGTATAGAACATTTTTATTGAGTACATGTTCTGACATACAGATCAGTAATGCATTGAACCCTGGTGTGTAGAGATTCGCCCTGTCTAGCCAATATTGAAGGGATTGTAGACCTGCCCAATGTGGGATGCTAGTATATAATGCTTTTACATCTAAGGTACACATGTACCAATCAGGTTCCAACTGGGTATCTTTAATAATCCGTAAGAATTGGGTAGTGTCCTGCAATCTTGACCTGATCAAACCCAAAAGTGGCTTGAGATATTTGGTGAGGAATGCAGATAAAGGTTCAGTCAGGGATCCTGTTCCAGAGACAATCGGTCTGCCGGGTGGTTTATTCAAAGATTTGTGAATCTTAGGTAAAAGATACAAAATCTGCTTGGAAGGTTCAGACACCGTAAGTGATGACAAACATTTTTTACTAATAATCCCCTCTTCAAAAGCTAACTTCAAAAATGAATCAATTTCTTCTTTGAAAACGGGTGTGGGATCTATGGACATGTGCATATAGCATTTTTTGTCTGATAATTGTGTCAACCCTTCTTGTATATAATCGGCAGTGTTAAGGACCATGACAGCTCCCCCTTTGTCTGCTGAAACAACTACAATGTCTCTGTTGTTCCATAGTTGGTCTAGAGCCAACTTGTCATCATTAGTAAGATTACTTCCTAACATGACGTGCCCTAGGTTCTCAAAATGGAGGTCCCTCAAAATGGAATCCATAAATATGGAGACATGTTTATTCATGGGCGGTTGGAAAGATGACTTACCAAACCAAAAATCATCAGGTGTACCTGAACTATCCTCAGCAAAAAACAATTTTAGATTAAGAGTGCGACAAAAAACATGTAAATCCTGAATGATATGATATTCTTGACAAAAAAATGAAGGAATGTAATTTAAACCTTTGTTCAATAAAGCTATTTGTTCCTGAGATAATACAGCATTTGACAAATTCAATACATTCTGATTGGAAATCTGAGTGGACTCTAGCTCAGAAAATTGTTCAGTAAGCCCTGAAACGAAACCTGTGTGGTTTGTTTTCCGGTGCTTCCTGCCCCCCCGGTGTCCCTTGGCCCTTCTAAAGGGGAAATTCGGTTAGTTTTCTTCCTATTGGGAGACCCCCTGTCAGAGGTCCCCTCACTGTCAGTTACTGAGGAATCATCCCCTGACGTACTGTTTGAAGATTCACCCCTGTTCTTCAAAATGGATCGAGGTCTCTTTTTGGTACGACTGGGCCCCGTCCTAACCTGATTTGTATCAGCAAACCTGACAGACCGACTAAAATCAAAAGGTCTGCCCCATTGATAATCCGAATAATCCCTGTGGAACTTTTTGATTTTGCGTTCCTTAATAGTTTTCTCATGTTCCATCAACTCATGGGAAAGTTTTTTAATTTTATCTTGATATTTGGGAGAGGATTCAAACTTATTGACATCTGCACATAATGTCTTTATATCCTGTATATTCAAATCAACCGTTCTTTCATAATATTGTAATAAAATATTCACAAATGACATGGATCCCAACTGTAAAGCTTCCTTCCAATCTTGATTCAATTTTTCATCTGGTCTCCCCACTAAGGGTTGGAGACGTATTCGAAGTCCCCTGGGAGCCATGTTTTGGGTAGAATAGGCTCTGAACAGTTTAAGATGCCAAATATTGGATCTAAGTGTTTTAAATGCTTTGGTAACCGAATGAAAAAACATGTCACAATCCACCAATAGTGGTTGTGCCGAATTTTCCGGATCATTGCTTGGTAGGGTGTCAATCCCAAAAACACCTATGTCCTGCCGATCAGCACATAATCCGGACAAAATATTGTTGAGATCCATGCTGCGAATATAAGTTCAAAATGCCCACCCTATGAATATGATGAGACACAGAAAACTATTATACTAATAGAAAGTTCCTAGAAAAGCTGAGGACCAGAGGTCCAAGACGTACCAAAAGTGGTGATTCCCCAGTAATACTAAATATCAATTTCTATGAGGGTCAAAGGAAAAACCGGATCAGCAGGAAGCACCAGCAGTAGACAACCTGAGAAGACTTGTATATTCCAAAAACCATCAAAACAATAGAAACAAAATAAGTTACTAGATCATAATAATATGATGAAAATAAGTAATCCGAAATGCATATATAATCAAATAGAAATATGTGCGTTTATTTTGTGGGACCAAGCAGTGGGTGTAAGTTCAATTTCAGAAGTGTGACAACGTGTACTGCAGTAATCAAGGCACCTTAGTCATGATGCAAATATAGAATACAAAAGCTATTGAGTAAGCTTAACAAAAGTATCCAGAATCAAAAAGAGACTAGATACCCTTCCATCAAAAACATCATGATAAACTATGAAAATATATAGAATCCTGTTGGTATAATAAAAGGGCTTAGCAATAACCCTAAGATGACCAATGAGGTAACTAAAAAGTCATGCAGTTAAATTTGTTAGGGGATCAAACAGGCCCTGATAAAAATCATGTCCTAATGTTCACATACATGAACAATAAAGTGTGGCAAAAGATTCATCCACCACAATAGAAAACTGTGTTACTAAGTTTGATTAGGTTTAAACAATTTACTAAAAAAGGACCAAATGGTCTACTGTTTTATACCAGCCCCAATAGAATTGTATATCAGAACTATAACTGCTCATAAAGAACAGTATGATAATCCGATCAAAATAAGAGGCATAAATCTAAACCTGGCATTGACTTAACAAGGTTGTCATCAAGAATGTAAAAATAACATCCATAAAGGGGTCCTAAAAAATAGGAACATGTATAGCACAATGCCTGTAGGTCAGCAAAATAAATTTAATGAAAAAAATATTTTAAAGATACAATGCAGCTAGTATCATAAGAAAAAGGAGTCTGACCCCATCCCTGGTGTCCTCCAGCCAAGTCGTGGAGAAACCATACAATGCAAAAATGTATGACAAAACATGCAATGCATGAAGAATTTGGACCATGCATCTAATAGTAAACTGATTCAATAGCTGGTACCGTAAAATAATAATGTCCAATATTGAAGTCCAATAATTGGCGCCAAAATCCCTAAACTTTAAACTTAGTCCAAACAACAAAATAATTGCCTAGATAAACTATGCACACACCAATATTGAACAGACATTATACCAAATAAAAAGCCATGTAAAAGTTTTATCATGACAAAATCGGTACATATAATTAAGTTCAAGGTCCAAACAGAAATACTAAACACAATGCACTCCCTTACAGTATATCAAACTCCAGTCATTAGAAATATTAGATAAACAGTTAGTTCAAAGTAGTAGTCCACTAGTTTCGGTAACCAACCGATCCTCTATCGTTCATGCTGAGGGTAATCAGTCCTCGTAAAGGGATAGTAAGTCCTCCGTGTAAAGGCCCCGATACAAAAAAATTAAGTTGAAGCAATCAGAGAATATAAATGATGTTGAAATCCCAGTAGCGCCAGTCCATCGATAAGGTTCACAGAAAAATGTGTATGAATAAAGCACCAAACAGATCTGTATAAATCTGTTGAAACCAGGAATCACACCTTCGCCATAGTAACACAAGCCCCAAATGGTAAGGCGTTTTATATTTTCTGACACCATCTAGAAGCCAATAATCGTGTGCGCTGAGTGTTCTTTTCATCTCGTTTGTGGTTTAAGAGGCCTTATAACGCTAATGTCGGTGTCAACATTATTTGCTGTTACTACATTTGGGGATTGAGTCCTATGTTTCCTGTTCGCCTACATCTTGTGTCACCAGACAGAACTCCAGTAAAGGGTCAACACATTTTGCCATATGAAACCTATCACGGCTTAACATTTTGACATTTTCAAATATCTTTTGGTTGGCTAATCGAAAGATGAAGGTGTGTGTAACTTTTTTTGATTATCTATATTAAGCGAGACTTGCGAGTTTGGGCTGTATTAAGGGACTACGGTTTCTGTTCTTACAAAGTAGTCATTACGCTACGCCTTACCGTTTGGGGCTTGTGTTACTATGGCGAAGGTGTGATTCCTGATTTCAACAGATTTATACAGATCTGTTTGGTTCTTTATTCATACACATTTTTCTGTGAACCTTATCGATGGACTGGCGCTACTGGGATTTCAACATCATTTATATTCTCTGATTGCTTCAACTTAATTTTTTTGTATCGGGGCCTTTACACGGAGGACTTACTATCCCTTTACGAGGACTGATTACCCTCAGCATGAACGATAGAGGATCGGTTGGTTACCGAAACTAGTGGACTACTACTTTGAACTAACTGTTTATCTAATATTTCTAATGACTGGAGTTTGATATACTGTAAGGGAGTGCATTGTGTTTAGTATTTCTGTTTGGACCTTGAACTTAATTATATGTACCGATTTTGTCATGATAAAACTTTTACATGGCTTTTTATTTGGTATAATGTCTGTTCAATATTGGTGTGTGCATAGTTTATCTAGGCAATTATTTTGTTGTTTGGACTAAGTTTAAAGTTTAGGGATTTTGGCGCCAATTATTGGACTTCAATATTGGACATTATTATTTTACGGTACCAGCTATTGAATCAGTTTACTATTAGATGCATGGTCCAAATTCTTCATGCATTGCATGTTTTGTCATACATTTTTGCATTGTATGGTTTCTCCACGACTTGGCTGGAGGACACCAGGGATGGGGTCAGACTCCTTTTTCTTATGATACTAGCTGCATTGTATCTTTAAAATATTTTTTTCATTGAATTTATTTTGCTGACCTACAGGCATTGTGCTATACATGTTCCTATTTTTTAGGACCCCTTTATGGATGTTATTTTTACATTCTTGATGACAACCTTGTTAAGTCAATGCCAGGTTTAGATTTATGCCTCTTATTTTGATCGGATTATCATACTGTTCTTTATGAGCAGTTATAGTTCTGATATGCAATTCTATTGGGGCTGGTATAAAACAGTAGACCATTTGGTCCTTTTTTAGTAAATTGTTTAAACCTAATCAAACTTAGTAACACAGTTTTCTATTGTGGTGGATGAATCTTTTGTCAGACTTTATTGTTCAGGGATGTGAACATCAGGACATGATTATTATCAGGGCCTGTTTGATCCCCTAACAGATTTAACTGCATGACTTTTTAGTTATCTCATTGGTCATTTTAGGGTCATTGCTTAGCCCTTTTATTATACCTACAGGATTCTTTATATTTTCATAGTTTATTATGATGTTTTTGATGGAAGGGTATCTAGTCTCTTTTTGATTCTGGATACTTTTGTTAAGCCTACTCAATAGCTTTTGTATTCTATTTTTGCATTATGACTAAGGTGTCTTGATTACTGCAGCACAAGTTGTCATACTTCTGAATTTGAACTTACACCCACTGCTTGGTCCCACAAAATAAATGCACATATTTCTTTTTGATTACACATGCATTTTTGGATTACTTATTTTCATCATATTATTATGATCTAGTAATTTATTTTGTCTTTATTGTTTTGATGGTTTTGGGAATATATAAGTTCTATTAGGTTGTCTACTGCTGGTGCTTCCTGCTGATCCGGTTTTTCCTTTGACCCTCATAGAAATTGATATTTAGTATTACTGGGGAATCACCACTTTTGGTACGTCTTGGACCTCTGGTCCTCAGCTTTTCTAGGAACTTTCTATTAGTATAATAGTTTTCTGTGTCTCATCATATTCATAGGGTGGGCATTTTGAACTTATATTCGCAGCATGGATCTCAACAATATTTTGTCCGGATTATGTGCTGATCGGCAGGACATAGGTGGTTTTGGGATTGACATCCTACCAAGCAATGATCCGGAAAATTCGGCACAACCACTATTGGTGGATTGTGACATGTTTTTTCATTCGGTTACCAAAGCATTTAAAACACTTAGATCCAATATTTGGCATCTTAAACTGTTCAGAGCCTATTCTACCCAAAACATGGCTCCCAGGGGACTTCGAATACGTCTCCAACCCTTAGTGGGGAGACCAGATGAAAAATTGAATCAAGATTGGAAGGAAGCTTTACAGTTGGGATCCATGTCATTTGTGAATATTTTATTACAATATTATGAAAGAACGGTTGATTTGAATATACAGGATATAAAGACATTATGTGCAGATGTCAATAAGTTCGAATCCTCTCCCAAATATCAAGATAATATTAAAAAACTTTCCCATGAGTTGATGGAACATGAGAAAACTATTAAGGAACGCAAAATCAAAAAGTTCCACAGGGATTATTCGGATTATCAATGGGGCAGACCTTTTGATTTTAGTCGGTCTGTCAGGTTTGCTGATACAAATCAGGTTAGGACGGGGCCCAGTCGTACCAAAAAGAGACCTCGATCCATTTTGAAGAACAGGGGTGAATCTTCAAACAGTACGTCAGGGGATGATTCCTCAGTAACTGACAGTGAGGGGACCTCTGACAGGGGGTCTCCCAATAGGAAGAAAACTAACCGAATTTCCCCTTTAGAAGGGCCAAGGGACACCGGGGGGGCATGAAGCACCAGAAAACAAACCACACAGGTTTCATTTCAGGGCTTACTGAACAATTTTCTGAGCTAGAGTCCACTCAGATTTCCAATCAGAATGTATTGAATTTGTCAAATGCTGTATTATCTCAGGAACAAATAGCTTTATTGAACAAAGGTTTAAATTACATTCCTTCATTTTTTTGTCAAGAATATCATATCATTCAGGATTTACATGTTTTTTGTCGCACTCTTAATCTAAAATTGTTTTTTGCTGAGGATAGTTCAGGTACACCTGATGATTTTTGGTTTGGTAAGTCATCTTTCCAACCGCCCATGAATAAACATGTCTCCATATTTATGGATTCCATTTTGAGGGACCTCCATTTTGAGAACCTAGGGCACGTCATGTTAGGAAGTAATCTTACTAATGATGACAAGTTGGCTCTAGACCAACTATGTAACAACAGAGACATTGTGGTTGTTTCAGCAGACAAAGGGGGAGCTGTCATGGTCCTTAACACTGCCGATTATATACAAGAAGGGTTGACACAATTATCAGACAAAAAATGCTATATGCACATGTCCATAGATCCCACACCCGTTTTCAAAGAAGAAATTGATTCATTTTTGAAGTTAGCTTTTGAAGAGGGGATTATTAGTAAAAAATGTTTGTCATCACTTACGGTGTCTGAACCTTCCAAGCAGATTTTGTATCTTTTACCTAAGATTCACAAATCTTTGAATAAACCACCCGGCAGACCGATTGTCTCTGGAACAGGATCCCTGACTGAACCTTTATCTGCATTCCTCACCAAATATCTCAAGCCACTTTTGGGTTTGATCAGGTCAAGATTGCAGGACACTACCCAATTCTTACGGATTATTAAAGATACCCAGTTGGAACCTGATTGGTACATGTGTACCTTAGATGTAAAAGCATTATATACTAGCATCCCACATTGGGCAGGTCTACAATCCCTTCAATATTGGCTAGACAGGGTGAATCTCTACACACCAGGGTTCAATACATTACTGATCTGTATGTCAGAACATGTACTCAATAAAAATGTTCTATACTTTCAAGGCCAGTGTTATTGGCAATTGCAAGGCACTGCTATGGGAGCATCATTTGCTCCCATTTATGCCGATCTTTTCATGGCTTATTTTGAGGAGTACATGATATATGACAACTCACACAACATCTATCAGGTAGAGATGGATATCTGGCGACGCTATCTGGATGACTGCTGGTTAGTGTGGGGTGCGGACTTGGGTTACTTGTACGAATTTGTGGAATATCTTAACAGTAATATATGGGGACTGGAATTTTCAGTTACACATGATCAAAATTCCATCAATTTTTTGGATGTCACAGTCTCGAGAAACTTTGATTATACTTTATCCACGAAGGTGTTTCGTAAGTACCCACAATATAATACCTTGCTTCATGCTTCCAGCATGCACCCACGTCACACTATCAGAAGCATTCCGGTGTCACAGTTCATACGCATAAAACGTCTTAGCTCTAGGGATGAGGAATATCAAGCAGCCAGTATGGATCTGAGCCAGAGGTTTGCCAGCAGGGGTTATGACCATCAAGACATTAACTTAGCCAGATGTAGGGCTAATCGTATGAACAGGGAACAACTATTAGAATATAAAACCAAGAATAACAATATATCTTGTACTCCTGCAAGGTTTGTTATGACTTATGGTAGAAATATCAATATGGTTAGGAATATTATTAACAAACATTGGAATATCTTACTGGCCAATGACCAGTTGAGGTCAGTTTTGGGTCCACAATGTCGGTTTTCATACAAGCGGGGGAAAACCTTGGGTTCTTATTTGTCACATTACAAACATATGGCTAGCGGAGGTACCATTCATAAACAACTTACTTTACAAGGTGATGAGCTTTTCGGCTCTTTCCCCTGTGGTCACTGTGGATCTTGTTCTTATATGCCCAAATCAAAGGAATTTTCTAGTCGCAACACCAGCAAGATATTTAACATCAAAACATTTGGCAACTGTAGTAGTGATTGGGTAGTGTACCTAGCATCTTGTCATTGTGGTGCATTCTATGTAGGCCAAACTTCTAGGGCACTCAGATCTCGAATGAATGAACATCGCAGTGATGTTAGAAATCACAAAGTAACCAGTGCTTTGTACCAACACACTCTTAAACACCCACAGGCTAGATTTAATTTCATGATCATTGATCGTATCTCTGGCGACAGAAGTAATAAACAAGGCTGGCATGGCCTATTAGATCATAAAGAGAAATATTGGACAGTTACATTAGGGGGTCTGTTTCAGCCTGGGCTTAATGACCATTTATAGTTGGTTCTATACGTATTAGTTTCATGGGCCTACCCTATACTATTGTCTATGTTGGGGTCTCCACTCCTGTCTAATGTTTTTTCTTCTCCAGGTGGTATTGTTACCAGATGGGGGTGGGTCCATTTGGCTACAGGCGAGCCTTTTTGGATTTTTCTGATAGACTGCTCCTGTATTGTAATACATTATGGCTATGACCACTTATGTGCTATATTCAATATGCCTTCAGGTATTCTAGTCAGAGTGGATGATTAGCACTATAGAGTTCAGTGCATAATCACACCTTTAGGCATCATAGACACAACGGATAATTATGATATGGAGGGTTTGTACAACATATTGTCCTGCATTTTGATCAGGATCCTTGTTTAATAAACTGTAGTATTTTTTCCAATTTTTCCATTTTGTATTTTCTTTTTTTGTATTTTTTTCAATGTTTCCATCTTGGATGTGTGATGGTTGATTGTGTTATATACAATCCAAAATATTAGATGGATTGGTTTTTGGGGTACCTAACATGCTATGCATTTTTTCATGTATATTTTTTATGTATTTTTTTATGCATTTCCTTCAAACATATATTCATTCATGAAAATATGTTCACAGTCATTTTTTTACATTGGTTGGTTTTGGGCAATTCGGGGGGTTTTTGAAGGTTTCTGTGATAGCTCAATAATGTATTCAGTCAGGATTTAGCCATTCCAAATAAATATAATTGTGGGCTATGGCTACATTTTATCATATTATTAATATTTATGATGTCTGTTGGCTCATTGGCTGAAAATTCTTATATAATGTTTGATGGATGGGACTTTGTTGTTTTGTCCTACACTGAAGAAGGCAACATGTGCCGAAACCGGTCTGTATTCAATAAATGATTACTATTTACCTCCACTTTTGCTCTTGCTGGTCTATTTGGTTGTTTTGAGGCACAAGGATGAGGAGTACCAGGATGTATGTTGCAAGGATGAGCAGCACCAGTATGGATAATACAAGGATGAAAAGTACCAGGATGGATGGCACAAGGATGAGCAATACCAGCATTTATGCTGTAAGACTGTGCAATTCCAGGATGGATTGTAATGTTACAAGGATGAGCAGCACCAAGTTGGATGGTAGAAGGATCACCAGGAGCAGGACAGAAGATGGAAGGATTAGCAGCACAAGGATGAGTGGTACAGGATGTGAAGTAATAGAATGGATGGTACAAGGTTGAGCAGTACCAGGATGTATGTTGCAAGGATGAGGAGCATCAGAATGAATAATACAATGATGAGAAGTACCAGGATGGATGCTACAGAGATGAGTAGTACCAGAATTTATGTTGTAAGGCTGTGGAATTCCAGGATGGATGGATGGTAAAGCTACAAGGATGACCAGTACCAAGTTGGATGGTACAAATATCAGCAAGAACAGGATATAAGTTGGAAGGATGTGCAGTACACAGAAGGATGAGCAGTATGAGTATGCATGGTACAAGGATGAGCAGTACCAGGATGAACAGTACAATGATCATCAGTAATAGGATGGAAGTTGCAAGGATGAACAACACCAAGATGGACAATACAAGGATTAGAAGTATGATGAATGGTACAAGGATGACCAGTACCAGGATGGATGGTATAAGAATGAGAAGTAACAGGATGGATTGTATAAAGATAACCATTAGAAACATGCATAGTGCGAGGATGCACAGTAATAGGATAGATGGTACAAGGATGAGAAGTAACAGGATGGATCATACAAAAATGTAAGTCCCAGAATGGATTGTAAAATGATGGGAAGTACCAGGATGGAATGTACAAGGATCAGAAGTACCATGATGGGAGGTAGAATGATCAGCACTACAATGATGTAGGATACAAAGATCAGAAGTACCAGGATGATTGTTGGAAGGATAAGCGGCACCAAGATTTATCTTACAAGGATGAAGAGTACCTGGTTGGATCATACAAGGAAGAGAAGTAGCAAGATGCATTGTACAAAGATGAGCACTTCCAGTATTGATGGTGTGAGGAAGAAAAGTACTAACATCAATGGTACAAGGATTGGCAGTTGCATAATGAATATTACCTGTATGAAAAGTACCAGGATTGATGGTACAGGGATAATCAGAACCAGGATGGATGGTACAAGGATGAGAAGTACCAGGATGGGATGCTGCAAGGATGAGCATCAACCAGGATGCATGTTAAAATATAAGAAGTACTAGGGTAGGTGGTACAGTGATGATCAGTGTGAGGATCATATCTCTCAACCTTTTAAAGCAAGAAATCTGGAAAAAGCCATAAATATTGCAGGGAGAAATGCCCCAAAATAGGTGTACTTTAAATCATTGCTCTTGCAAACTTAGAAAGCTGATAGCATAATAACTTTTGCACTAACATGCACTCTTTGAAGGGTATAATATCTAAAACTAAAATGTTTGTCATTATCTTCTGACATCAACCCTGAATGATTTGCCAATTTTATGAGAAACAGAAAATGATGCAAAAATCTGGACAGTCTATGAAAATCTGTACAGTTGACAGATATGACCAGGATTATGCTTTAAGGATGTGTAGTACCACAATGGATGGTAGAAGGATGACCAGTGCCATGAAGGGTGGTGGACGGATCAGCAGGACCAGCACGTATGTTGCAATGATGAGCAGTAATAGGATGGATGTTACAAGGATGACAAGTACCAAGATGGATCATAGAAAGATGAGCACTACCAGGATTGATGGTATGAGGAGGAGAAGTACCAGGATGGATGTTAAAAGGATGAGAAATACCAGTATGGATGCTTCAAGAATGAGCAGTATGAGGATGGGCAGTACAAAAATGAGCAGTACCAGGATGATGGTACAAGGATGAGCCATGCCATGATGGGTGGTACAAGGATCAGCAGTGACAGGATGGATGTTACAAGGATGACAAGTACCAATATGGATGGTACAAGGATGAGCAGTACCAGGATGGATGTTAGAGGGATGACAGGTACCAGCATGGATGGTACAAGGATAAGCAGTACCAAGATAGATGCTAGGAGGATGAGAAGTACCAGGCGCAATGCTACAAGAATGTGCATTATCAGGATGGATGCTACAAGGATAAGTGGTACCAGGATGGAAGTTACAAGGATGACCAATACCAGATTGAATGGTACAAGGATCAGCAGGCACAGGATAGAAGTTGGAAGGATGAGAAGCACAAGGATGAATGGCACAAGGATGAGAAGTACCAGGATTTGTGCTACAAGGGTGTGCAGTGCCAGGTTGGATGGTAAAAGTATGAGTAGTATAAAGATGGATGCTGTAAGGATGAGCAGTACCAGTATGGATGGTACAAGGATGACCAGTATCAGGATGGATAGGACAAGGATCATCAGTACTAGGATGGAAGTTGCAAGGATGACTGGCACCAAGACTGATAATACAAGGATTAGAAGTACCTTGAAGAGTGGTACAATGGTAACCAGTACCAGAATGGATGGTACAAGGATGCGTAGCACCAGGATGGATGTTAGAAGGGTGCAAAATGCCAGGATAGATGTTGCCAGGATGAGCAGTACAAGGATGGATTGTACATGGATATCAAGTACCAGGATGGATGGTACAGGGATGTGAAGTAGCAGGATTGTTTCTACATGGATCAGAAGTACCAGGATGAATGTTGCATGGATAAGCAGCACCAACATGGTTGCTACAAGGATGAGAAGTACCTGGATATATTGTACAAGGATGTAAGTCCCAGGATGGATGGTAAAAGGATGAGAAGTACCAAGATGGATCATAGAAAAATGAGCACTACCAGGATTGATGGTGTGAGGAAGAAAAGTACCAGCATCGATGGTACAAGGATCAGGAGTAACAGGATGAATGTTAGGTGTATGAGAAGTTCCAGCATTAATGATACAAGGATGACAAGTACCAGGATGGATGTTACAAGGAAGAGAAATACCAGTATGGATGCTTCAAGAATGAACAGTACAAGGGTGGATGCTATAAGGATGAACACTACCAGGTTGGATGCTACAAGGATGTGCAATATGAGTATGGGTGGTACAAAAATGAGCAGTACCAGGATGAATAGTACAAGGATCATTAGTATTAGGATGGATTATGCAAGGATGATCATTACCATGATGGATGTTAAAAGAATGTGAAGTTCCTGGAATGGTGGCACAGTGATGATCAGTACTAGGATCATGCATTTCAACCTTTTAAAGATAGTAATCTGGACAAAGGCATTAATAATGCAGGTAGAAAGGCCCAAAAATAGGGGCACTTTTTAAATATTGATTTTGCAAACTTAGAAAGCTGATTGAATAACAATTTTTCAACTAGCATGCATATTTGAAGTATATAGGATCTAAAATTGAAATGTTTGCCATTATCTTCTGACATCAGCCCTCAATGATATGCCATTGATGTCCCATAAAACACAATTTTATGAGAAACAGACTAAATATATGAGAAGCAAATCTGGACATTCTGGGAAAATCTTTACAGTTGACAGATATGACCAAGTTTATCCCACAAACATATGAAGTGCCATAATGGATGGTACAAGGTTGAGCAGTGTCATAATGGGTGGTACAAGGATCAGCAGGACCAGGATGGAAGTTGCTAAGATAATCAGTAACAGGATGGATGTTACAAGGATGACCAGTACCAGGAGGGATGTTAGAAGGATAAGAAGTACCAGGAGCAATGCTATAAGAATGTGCAGTATCAGGATGGATGGTACAAGGATAAGCAGTACCAGGATGGAAGCTACAAGGATGACCAACACCAGATTGGATGGTACAAGGATCAGCAGGAAAATGATAGAAGCTGTAAGGATGAGCAGCATAAGGATGAATGGTACAAGGATGAGAAGTAAAAGGATGGATGGTACAAGGTGGAGCAGTACTGGGATGGATTCTGAAAGGATCAGCAGTTCCAAGAGGGATAGTGCAAGGATGAGCAGTACCAGGATTTATGCTACAAGATTATGCAGTGCCAGGATGGATGGTATAAGGATGAGCAGCACCAGGATGAATAATACAGGGATCATCAGTACTAGGATGGAAGTTGCAAGGATGACCGGCACCAAGACTGATAAAACAAGGATTAGATGTACCTTAACAAATGGTACAAATATTACCAGTACCAGAATGGATGGTGCAAGGATGAGAAGTCCAAGAAGGGATTGTACAAAGATAATCAGTAGCAAGATGCATAGTGTAAGGATGAGAAGTACCAAGATGGATCATACAAGGATGAGAACTGCCAGGATTGATGATGTGAGTAAAAAAGTACCATGAATGATGGAATATGGATTGGAAGTACCAGTATGGATGTCAAGTCAATGAGAAGTACCAGGACTGATGGTACAAGGATGAGCAGTACCAGGATGGATGGTACAAGGATGAGCAGCAAGAAGATGGATCTTAGAAGTATGGGAAATACGACTATGATTATTGCAAGGATGAACAACATGAAGATGGATGTTACCAGGTTGACCACTTCCAGAATGGATGGCAGAAAAATCAGCAGTACCAGGATGGAGGTTGAAAGACTGGACAGCACCAGACTGGATAATACAAGGTTGAGATGTACAGGAATGGATCATACAAGCATGAGCTGTACCAGGATTGATGCTACAAGGATGTACAGTACTGGGATGGATGGTAAAAGGAGAAACAGTACAAGTCTGAATGGTACAAGGATGAGCAGTACCAGGATGGATGTTGCAGGGATGGGAGAATGAGGATGCATAGTACAAGGATGACAGGTATCAGGGTGGACGGTACAATGATGACCAGTACAAGGATTATGTTACACGCATTTGCAGTACCAGGATCAGCTGCTACAAGAATGAGCATGGATGGTATAAGGAAGTGTAGTACCAGAATGGATGCTACAAGAATAAGAAGCACCAGGATGGATGTTGCAAGAATAAGCTACAAAAGGTTGGAGAATTAAGGGATGAGAAGGACAAGGATGGATGGTACAAGGATGACCAGTACAAAAATGGATGGAACATGGATCAGTAGGAACAAAACGGAAGGTGGAAGGATGAGTAACACAAGGTTGGATGGTACAAGGATAGAAGTAAGAGGATGGATGGTACAAGGAGGGGCAGGTCCAGGATGGGTATTGCAAGTATGAGCATAAACAGAATGGATGTTGCACATATGAGCAAAAGTAGGATGGACATGACAAGCATAGGAAGTACCAGGATGGATGTTGCAAGGAAGAGCAGCACCAATATGGATGTTAAAAGGATTTGAAATACAGCAGTGGATGGTAGAATAATGAGCAGTACCAATATAATACTACAAGGATTTGCAGTACCAAGATGGATGCTACAAATAATAAGCCACACCAGAATAGATGGTACAAGGATGTGCAATACTATGAATGGTGGAACAAGGAAAAGCAGAACCAGGATGGATGTTGCAAGGATTAGCAGTATCAGAATGGATGTTGCAAGGATGAGTAGCACCAGGATGGATGTTACAAGGGTGAGAAGTGCCAGGTTGGATGTTGCCAGGATGAGCAGTGCCAGGATGGATGGTACAGTGATGTGAAGTACCAGGATGGATGGTACAAGGTAAACAGTACCAGTATGGTTGTTACAAGGATGAGAAGTACCTGGATGGATGGTAGTAGGATATAAGTCCCAGGATGTATGGTAAAAGGATAAGTACCAAGATGGATCACAGAAAGATGAGCACTACTAGGATTGATTGTGTGAGGAAGAAAAGTACCAGCATCAATGGTACAAGGATCAACAGTACCAGGATGAATATTACCTGTATGAGAAGTACCAGGATTGATGGTACAGGGATGAGCAGTACCAGAATGGATGTTATGAGGATGAAAAATACCAGTAGGATGTTGCAAGGATGATTAGCACCAGGACGGATGTTACATGGATGAAAGCTACCAGGTTGGATGCTAGAAGGATGAGCAGCACCAGTATGGATGGTACAAGGATGAGCAGAACCAGGATGAATAGTACAAGGATCATCAGTACTAGGATGGATTTTGTAAGGATAAGCATCACCACGATGGATGTAAAAAGGATGACAAGTACCATGGTCAGTGGCACAGTGATGATCAGTACCAGGATTATACCTCTCAACCTTTTAAAGCAAGAAATCTGGACAAAGCCATAAATAATGTAGGTCTTACAAACTTAGAAAGCTGATAGAATAACAACTTGTGCACTAGCATGCATTCTTTGAAGTGCATAAGGTCTAAAACTGAAATGTTTGTTATTACCTTCTGACATCAACCCTCAACAATTTGCCAAACCCCACAATTTTATGAGAAATAGACCAAATTATGAGGCACAAATCTGGACATTTTGTGAAAATCTGTACAGTTGACAGATATCACCACGTTTATGTCACAAGCATGTTTAGTACCAGAAAGGACAGCACAAGGATGAGCAGTGCTATGATGGGTGATAAAAAGATCAGCAAGACCTGGATGGATATTGCAAGGTTAAGCAGTACCAGGATGCATGTTACAAGGATGACAAGTACCAGTATGGATGATACAAGGATGAGGACTACCAGGATGGATGCAGTGACAGAATGGAAGCTACAAGGATGACCAGTACCAGGTTGAATGGTACAAGGATCAGCAGCAAAAGGATAGAAGATAGAAGAATCAGCAGAGCCAGGATGAATGGTACAAGGGCGAGAAGTAACAAGCTAGATGGTACAAGGTGCAGCAGTACTGGGATGGATGGTCAAAGGTTCAGCAGTACCAAAAGGGATGGTACAAGGATGAACTGAGCAGTACCAGGATAAAAGCTACAAGGATACGCACTAGCAGGATATATGTTGCAAGGATCAGCAGCACCAGGATGGAGAATACATGAGTGAGAAGCACCAATATGGATGGTACTAAGATAAGCAGTAGCAGGGTTTATGCTACAAGGCTCTGCAATGCCACAATGGATGTTAAAAGAATGGGCAGTACACAGATGGATGCCACAATGCTGGGCATTACCAGTATGGATGGTACAAGGATAAGCAGCACCAGGATAAATAGTACAAGGATCATCAGTACTAGGATGGATGTTTCAAGGATGGACAGCAAGTACCAGGATCGATGGAATATGGATCAGAAGTGCCAGGATGGATGTTACGTGGATAAGAAGTACTTGGATTGATGGTACAAGGATGAGCCATACCAGGATGGATGGTACAAGGTTAAGCAATTCCAGGATAGGTTGCACAACAATCAGCATGACCGGGATGGATGTTGCAAGGATGAGCAGCAACAGCATGGATGTTTCAAAGATGAGAAATTCCAGAATGATTATTGCAAGAATGAGGAGCAAAAATATGGATGTTACAAGGATGAACACTTCCAGGATGGATGATAGAAGGATCAGTAGTACCAGGATAGATGTTACAAAGATGGGCAGCACCAGGATAGATAATACAAAGATGAGAAGTACCAGGATGGATCATACAAGAATGAGCAGTACCAGGATTGATGCTACAAGGATGAACAATACAAAGAGGGATGGAACAAGGATCAGCAGGAACAGGACTGAAGTTGCAAGGATGGGCAGCACAAGGATGGATGGTGCAAGATTTAGCTGTACAAGGATGAATGCTACAAGAATAAGCAGTATCAGGATGGATGTTGCAAAGCAGAGAGCGCAAAGATGTATAATACAAGGATGACAAGTACCACAGTGGATGATACAATGATGACCAGTACAAGGATTATGTTACAAGCATTTGCAGTACCAGGATAAGTGCTACAAGAAGGAGCAGTACTAGGATGGAAGGTACAAGGATCTGCAGTACCAGAATAGATGCTACAAGGATGTGCAGTACTGGGATGGATGGTAGAAGGACAAGAACGCAAGAAGTACCAAGATGGATGCTACAAGGATGAGCAGTACAAAGATGGATGGAGCATGGATAAGTTATAACAGGATGGAAGTTGGAAGGATAAGAAGCACAAGGATAGATGGTACAAGGATGAGAAGTAACAGCATGGATGCTACAAGGAGGAGCAGGACAAAGATATATGGTAAAATTATCAGCTGTACCCACAGGAATGGTGCAAGGATGAACAGGTCCAAGATGGATGGTACAAGGATAAGTAGTACCAGAATGGATGTTGCAGGTATGAGTACAAGTAGGATGGATGGGACAAGCATGAGAAGTACCAGGTTGGTTGCTGTAAGGAAGAGCAGCACCAGGATGGATGTTAAAATAATGAGAATTACAACGGTGGATGATAGAACAGTGAGCAGTACCAATATAATACTACAAGTGTTTACAGTATGAGGATGGATGCTACAAGAATGAGCCAGGCATAGATGGTACAAGGATGTGCACTACCATGATGGGTGGTACAAGGATCAGCATGACCAGGATGGATGTTGCAAAGATCCGCAGTGCCAGGATGGATGTTGCAAGGATAAATAGCACCAGCATGGATGTTACAGTGGTGAGAAGTACCAGGATGTATGTTGCCAGGATGAGCAGTACCAGGATGGATGGTACATGGATGTGATGTACCAGTATGGATGGTACAACGATGTGCAGTACCAGGATTGATTTCACAAGGATCAGCATTACCAAGATGGATGATGCAAGGATAAGCAACAGCATGATAAATGTTAGAAGTATGAGAATTTGCAGGATGGATTGTAAAACGATGAGAAGTACCAGGTTGGATGCTACAAGGATGAACAGTATCAGTATGGGTGGTACAAAGATGAGCAGTACTAGGATCATACCTCTCATCCTTTTAAAGCAATAAATCTTGATGAAGCCATAAATAACGCATGGAGAAATACCCACAATAGGGTCACATTTTATATATTGATCTTACAAACTTAGAAAGCTGATAGAATAACAATGTTTGCACTAGTATGCATTTTTTGAAATGTATAAGATCTAAAACTGAAATGGTTGCCATTATCTTCTGACATCATCTTTCAATGATTTGCCAATGATTTCCCCAAAACATAATTTTATGAGAAACATGCCTCACAGTAAGTGGTTCTCTGGTTCTATCCTCGGCTGGGGTGCCATCTGTGCAGAGTCTGCATGTCCTCCCTGTGGCTGCATGGGTTTCCTCTGGGTGCTCCAGTTTCCTCCTACATTCCAAAGACATGCTGTAGGTGGATTGGACACTCTAAATTGGCCCTAGGTGTGAGTGCATGCATGTATGTGCCTTCTGTGGAAAGTTGGGTGCCGGGCTGGCAACTTGACACAGTAAAACTCCATTGCCAATCATGAGTGGATAGGTGATCTGCTGTGGCGACCCCTAACTGAGAAAAGCCAAAAGAAGAAGAAGATAATTTTATGAGAAACAGACTAAAATATGAGGCACAAATCTGGACATTCTGGGAAAATCTATACAGTTGACAGATATGACAAGGTTTATGCCACAAGTATGTGAAGTACCAGAATGGATGGTACAAGGATGAGCAGTGTCATTATGGGTGGTACAAGGATCAACAGGACCAGCATAGATGCTGCAAAGATAAGCAATAACAGGACAGATGGTACATGGATGAGCAGTACAAGGATGATGTTAGAAGGATGAGATGTACCAGGAGTGATGCTACAGGAATGTGCAGTATTGGGATGGATGGTACAAGGACAAGCAGTACCAGGATGAAAGCTACAAGGATAACCAGTACCAGACTGGATGGCACAAGGACAAGTAGGAAGAGGAGCAGCACAAGGATGAATAGTACAAGTAACAGGATGGATGGTACAAGGTAGAGCAGTACTGGGATGGATGGTAAAAGGATTAACACTATCATGAGGGATGGCACAAGGATGAGGAGTACTAGAATGGATGCTACAAGGATAATCAGTACCAGGATAGATGTTTCAAGGATCATCATCAGCAGGATGGATAATACAAGGATAAAAAGTACCAGGATGGATGGTACAGGGATGAGTAGCACCAGCATGAATAGTACAAGAATTGTCAGTATTAAGATTGAAGTTGAATGATGAATGCCACCAGGATCTATACTACATGGATTAAAAGTATCCCTAGAATGGTACAAGTATTACCAGAACCAGGACAGACAGTACAAGGATGAGAAGTAGCAAGATGAATCATACAAGAATGAGCACTACCAGAACTGATGATGTGAGTAAAAAGTATCAGGATCGATGGAGCATGGACTGGAAGTACCAAGATGGATGTTAAGTAGATGAGAATTACCAGGATGGATGGTACATAGCTGGGCAATTGCAGGATAGGTTGCAGAATGATCAGCAGGATCAGGATGGATCTTGGAAGGGAGAGCAGCATCATGATGGATGTTATAAGGATGAGAAATGCCAGTATTATTGTTGCAAGTATGAGCAGCATGAAGATGGATGTTACAAGAATGAACACTTTCAGGATGTATGGTAGAAGGATCAGTAAGAGTAGGATGAATGTGGCAAGGATGGACAGCAGCAGGATGGATAATACAAGGATGAGAAGTATCAGGATGGATCATACAAGAATGAGCAGTACTACAATTGATTACAAGGATGTGCAGTACTGGGATTGATAGTTGAAGGACAAACAGTAGCAGTGTGGGTGCTACATGGATGATCAGTACAAATATGGTTGGTACAAAAATCAGCAGGAGCAGGACGGAAGTTGCAAGTATGGGCAGCACAAGGATGGATAATGCAATGATTAGCTGTACCAGGATGGATGTTGCAAGGATGACAGCATGAGGATGCCATATCACAATAATGAGAAGTACCACGGTGGATGGCGCAATGATGACCAGTTTATGCTACAAGCATATTCAGTACTAGGATGGATGGTACAAGGATGTGCAGTGTCAGAATGGATGATAGAAGGACAAGAAATACCAGTATGTATCTTACAAGCATAATCAGTAGGAACAGGACGGAAGTTGGAAGGATGAGCAGCACAAGAATAGAAGGTACAAGGATGAGAAGTAACAGGATGGGTGGTGCAAGGAGGACCTATACAAAGATATATGTTAAAATTATCTACAGTACCCATAGGGATGGCAAAAGTATGACCAGGTCCTTGATGGATGGTACAAGGATAAGCAGTACCAGGATGGATGTTGTAAGTTTGAGCACAAGTAGGATGGATGCGACAGGGATGAGAAGTTCAGAATGGATGTTGCAAGGAACAGCAGCATCAGTATAGATGTTAAAAGGAGGTGAAGTGCAATGGTGGATGGTAGAATGATAAGCAGTACCAGTATTATGCTACAAAGACTTGCAGTACCTGGATGGATGCTACAAGGATAAGCAGTACCAGGATGGATGCTACAAGAATGAGCCATACCAGCATAAATGGTACAATTATATGCAATTCCATGATGGGTGGTACAAGGATCAGCAAGACCAGGATGAATGTTGCAAGGATTAAGCAGCAGCAGGATGGATGCTACAAGTGTGAGAAGTAACAGGATGGATTGTATAAAGATGTAAGTCACAGGTTGGATTGTAAAAGGATGAGGAGCCCCAGGATGAATGATAAAAATATGTGAAGTTCCATGACAGATTGTACTAGATGGAGCAGTACTAGGACTGATTCTGCAAAAATCAGAAGAACCTGGATGGATGTTGCAAGGATAGGCAGCAGCAGGATGGATGTTACAAGTATGAGAAGTAACAGGATGGATTGTACAAAGATGTAAGTCTCAGGATGGATTGTAAAAGGATGAGAGCTACCAGGATGGATGGTACAAGCATCAGCAGTACCATGATGGGAGGTACAAGGATCAGCACTACAGGATGTAGGATACAAAGATCAGCAGCACCAGGATGAATGTTGCAAGATTGAGCTGCACCAGGATGGATGTACAAGGATTAGAAGTACCAGGATGGATGTTGCAAGCATAAGCAGCACCAGGATGGATGTTACAAAGATGAGAAGTACCTGGATAAGTGATGGTGAACCTATGACACGAGTGCCAAATGTGACACATGCCACGCTGTTTGGGGTGAAACTTCAGTGATCACCAACACCTGAGTTACCAAAAACACTGCTTTTGCAGTCATTGCTTATATGAAGTGCACTGAATTATTTTGTGCCAAGAGCTTTTGACATGCCAAACTCAAAAGATTTGCCATCACTGATCCTGGAAGAATTGTACAAGTATGAGCACTACCAGGATTGATGATATGAGTAAATATGTACCAGGATGGATGTTAAGAGGATGAGAAGTACCAGGATTGATGGTACAAGGATGAGCAGGACCAGGATGGATGACACAAGGGTGAGCAATTCCAAGAGAATTTGTAGAATGATCAGCAGGAGCAGGATGGATGTTACAAGGATGAGAAATACCACTGTGATTATTGATATGATGAGCAGTATGAAGATGGATGTTACAAAGATGAACACTTCCATGATGGATAATAGAAGAATCAACACTGCCAGAATGGCTGTTGCAAGGATGGGAATCACCAAGATGGATCATAAAAGGATGAGAAGTACCAGGATGGATCATACAAGGATGAGCAGTAGCAGGATTGATGTGTAAGGATGGATGGTAGAAAGACAAGCAGTACCAGGATGGATGATACAAGGATGAGCAGCACAAAGATGGATGGTACAAGGATCATCAGGAAAAGGATGGAAGTTGCAAGGATGAGCACAACTAGGATAAATGTGACAAGCATGAGCAGTCCAACAATCAAAGAGAACACTGTGGTGCAGTGTGTTCGATATGCAAAGTAAAATATCAAAAACAAAATAGAACACAGTTACGTAAAACCACCAGAATTTATTGCAGCAAAGCTTTCGGGTCTCCCCTTCCTCAGTGCTGTAAAGAACCATTTTAATTCACATTTATATATTGTAAAACAATTAATCATATGACACAGCCAACCAATAGAACAACCAAAAAATATATGGAACAATTAAAAAATATATGGAACAATTAAAAACATTTAAAAGGACATACATATTGAATTAATACAAAAATATATGTATACCAAAAAATATTTGTATATATATATATATAAGTGCATACATTATTGATTAATAAAGCTTTTGTTGTTTTTAATTAGCACAGGCTTCAAACTTACTGCATTATTAATACCCAGATGGGCATATGCTTGTAATTTTACTATCCATGAATATTCTATATTTTCCAATGCATTATTAATATCACCTTCCTCATTTTGTGTTGAATTATCTTTATAACTCTAAATGTGAAACTATGATCATAAGCACTACTATGTATATGTTTAGCAAGTGCATTAGTGGGGACATTTCTTCTAATCTCTGATTTGTGCTCTATTATACGATCTTTTAACCTTCTACTACTCTTACCAACATAGAACTCAGGACATTTAATACACGTAGCTAGGTATACTATATATGTTGTATTACAATTAGCATAGCATTCAAATTTATAAGAAAAAACAGTAATTGGATGTCTAAATTCTATGTCAGATAATAAATCTTCACAACAGCTACAATTGTAGCATGGGAATGTACCTTTCCTAGTAATCCTAGTACTATTATCAATATTATCTGGTCTAAAATCTTTATAACATAGCTTTTGCTTAAATTTTCTTTCATTTCTATAAGCAAAATATGGCTTTTCAGATAGGATATTTTTAAGTTCAGGCATCGATATCAATATGTTCCAATTTTTTCTTATTATATTTTCTACACCTCTAGATTTAGTATTATAACTTGTGATATATCTTAGTTTTCAATTTTTAATACTATTGTCACTCATTACTTGCCTTTCTTCACTAAAAAAATGGGGCTGTCACATCTTTTCTTTCTTTCAAAACATCCTCCATTATACATTTACACTATCCATATCGTATCCCCTCTCAACAAATTCTTGCTTAAGATCATTCATTTGTCTCATACATTCATCCATGTTGGTGTTCAACCTACTGACTCTACAGAGCTGACTTTTAGCTATATTTTTAAATGTATGGGGGGCATGCATACTATATCTATGTGTATATCTATTAGCATGCACTGATTTTCTATGCACAGATGTTTCTATTTCTCCATTAACCATATGTAAATAAATATCCAGGAATGCAATATTCATCTCTGATACGTTCATTTTGAAATGTAAAAATGCAGTTGTCCCTTCTAAATAGCAAATAAAGTTCTCCAGATGTTCCATGGTACCTTTCCACAAAATAAAACAGTCGTGCACATATCTTTTGTAGAACGATAGTTCTGGAACACAAAATCCATTGCCCTTATAAACATACTTACCATGATATACCAGTGTCAGCATTAGCAGGATGGATTGTACAAGGATCAGCAGTACTAGGATGGATGTTGCAAGCATGAGTAGCACCAGGATGGATGTTACAAGAGTTAAAGTACCAGGATGGATGTTGCCAGGATGAGCAGTACCAGGATGGGTGGTACATAGATGTAAAGTACTAAGATTGATGTTACGAGGATAATCGGCACCGGGATGGATCTTATAAGTATGAAAAGTACCTGGTTACATCATACAAGGATGAGAAATACCAAGATGCATCATACAAAGATGAGCACTTCCAGGATTGATCGTGTGAGGAATAAAAGTACAAGCATCAATGGTAAAGGACTGGTAGTATGAGGATGAATATTACCTGTATGAGAAGTACCAGGATTGATAGTAAAGGGATGAGTAGCACCAGGATGGATGTTACAAGATGAGCACTACTGGCATGGATGTTGTAAGGATGAGCATCACCAGGATGGATGTTAAAAGGACGAGAAGTACCAGGATGGATGTTACAAAGATGCAAAACACCAGTATGGATGTTGCAAGAATTAGCAGTGTGAGGATGGATGTTACAAGGATGAACATTTCCAGGTTGGATACTACAAGGATGGGCAATATCAGTATGGGCTGTACAAAGATGAGCAGTACTAGGATGAATAGTACAAGGATTATCAGTACTAGGATGGATTATGCAAGGATGAGCATCACCAGGATGGATGTTAAAAGGATGAGAAGTACCAGGATGGGTGATACAGTGATAATCAGTACTAGGATCATATCTCTCAACCTTTTAAAGTAAGAAATCTGGACAAAGCTATAAATAATTCTGAGACAAAGGATCTAAAATAGGAGCTCTTTTTAAATGTTGTTCTTACAAACTTAGAATGCTGATAGAATAACAAGATTTGCACTAGCATGCATTATTTGAAGGGTATAAGGCATAAAAACTGAAATGTTTGTGATTATTTTCTGACATGAACCCTCAATCATTTGCCAATGATTTGCCAAAAAAAAAATCGCAATTGTATGAGAAACAGACCAAAAGTATAATGCATAAATCTGGGCATTCTGCAAAAATCTGTACAGTTGACAGATATGACCAGGATTATGCTCAAGGATGTGCATTACCAGTATGGATGGTACAAGGATGAGCAGTACCAGTTTGGATGGTACAAGAATCAGCAGGAACAGGATAGAAGGTGGAAGGATGAGCAACACAAGGATGAATGATACAAGGATGAGAAGTAACAGAATGGATTGTACAAAGTGGAGCAGTATCAGAATGGATGCTATAAGAATGAGCATACTTGTATAGATGGCAGAAGGATGTGCAATACCATAATGGGTGGTGTCACTCATCTGGACAGCATAAAACAGATGAACCATTCATGGGTTTTGTTCAAGCAGCTTTAATATACACAAATGCATCAGAAATGAGGCTTTGTAACTTAAACTTAAATAAACTTATAAACAGACAGACTACCACACTCATACATGTTAACACTCTGGCTGTTCTCTCAAAATGGCACTGCTGCCTGCACGTGCTCAGAATTTATATGCATGTGTTACATCTGGAAATGCTTCTTAAGGGTACATACACACCCTCTGTTCTACATCCTCCCTCTTTGAGAAATAGATCATGCACTAAATAACAGTATTCAATGACATGCAATTTACAGAAATGATCTTTTGACATGCAGTTATACAGAACTAATTATTTGACATGCAATCATACAAAATTAGACACATATAAAACAATCATGTCCAGGTTGCTCTGTATTTTACACTAGGTCTAGAAATCTGACCTGATCATGTAACATAAAAGTCAGTATTGGATCTAGCAACAGGGACTGTCTTCAAGAAATGTTCAACTTTGGGGACAACTGGGACATCATCATGAACTGGAATAGATACTGAGACGTGTTCCTCGGTATGAACATTGTCAGGGTTGCTTGTGTGTCAGCTCTCTTAAAGGCACTGATAACTCACTAAAGTCAGGGATAAAGTTGCCAAAATAGTTAACCATACCAAGAAAACACTGTAGAGCTTGGACATTGGAGCTAGCATCTCAAGAATGGCTGCTTGTTTAGAAGGATATGGTCATAAGCCTGTACTGGTAAATAAATGTCCTACATAAGTAACTTCTGGTAATCTGAATTTGCACTTCAGAGGATTAAGCTTCATGTTCACTTCATGTGCTCTGTCCAGAACTTTCCTGAGGTTTCTGTCATGCTCTGCTTCACCATTACCTCCAACCAGTAAATCATCAACTATTATTGCACACGAGTAGCCAGAAAAAATCTGCTCCATTGCACGCTGAAAGACTTCACTAGCAGAATTTATTCCAAAAGACATTCTGAGGAATCTGTATTTACCAAATGGGGTACTGAATGTAGTCAGTAGTGAAGATTTGTGATCAAGCATCACTTGCCAAAATGAACTCTTTACATCTAAGACAGAAAAAACAGTAGCATTTGGTATGAGGGTGGCAATCTCCTTGACTATATGCATGGGATGATGAGGTCTCTTTTATGCCTTGTTTAAGTCTCTTCGGTCGATGCATATTCTGATTTTATCTGAATTTTTTTTATGAGGAGCTACCATGGAAGACACCCATTCAGTTGGTTCTGTGACTTGACAAATCACGCCTTGCTTCACCATTTTGTCTAACTGGACTTTGACTTTGTCCTGCATAGCTACTGGAACTCTGTTTGCTGGTCTGACCACTGGACTAACCTCTGGGTCTAACTTCATGGAGCATACAACTGGAAGTTTTCCTAGCTTGTTGTCGAACACATCAGCATACTCTGAGAAAATAGTGTCAGTAAAGCTGGAACTGGGATGTGTGCTTATATGATGTACTTGTTTGGTAAAAGAAAGCAGTTTCATTCTTAAACTGTCTCTGAGACCAAATAATGACTGCATAGGTCTTCGGACTACATAAAATTGCAAGCTGTAACTGTTCCCAGCTGAATAGCATGAAAGCACTGCTAAGCCTTCAGTTTGAATCTCTTCACCTCCATAAGCAACACGCTTCGCATAACTGACCACATTAAGTTGCTTACCAGCTCTCACTTTACCAAATGTTCCTGCTGACATCACATTACACTTTGAACCAGTGTCTACTTTGAGCTCAGTGGGCTTACCATTGATCAGGACAGTACAAAATACTTTTTTTGCCAACAAATCTACTGCATTAAACTTTTCACTGACCACTGATACACCATCTACATAGAAAGCAGGGTTGCAGCTCTCTACATGATCAACTTGTTTTTTGAATGACCTTTCTTAATAACTGAATGAGGCTTGTTTGATTTACAAAACTTTTGAAAATGGTTCCGTTTTTTACACTTGTGGCATTACTGACCAAACACTAAGCACTTCTCTCTTTTACATTCACAACTGGCTCCACAATTATGACAGTTAACAATAAGACTTGACTTGGGTTTTGCTGATTCACTCTCATACTGTACTGAACATGCCCTTTTTACTGAGCTAGTCTTGGGAACTTGTTAGAAAGTTAGGGGTTCTCCCTATCAGAACCGCAGAGGTTGCAGCTGCCATGTGCTTAGGCCTGCTTCTGCTTGCCACATGTTGCATGCTGTCAACATTTGCTGTAGAGACTGCTGAAACCATGCTATCACTTGCAAGTATACTTGTGTGCCTTTCTGTGAGTTCATGGATTTGACAAATCTCCATGGCTTTCCTTAGTGTTAAATCACTGTCATGAAGCAAAATCTTTATCAATGCAGCATTATTAACATAACACACAAGCCTGTCCTTTATTAACTCATCTTTCAAGTCACCAAATCTGCATGTTTTAGCTTTATTTCTCAGGTTAGTGATATAAGCTGCAAAAGTTTCACCTGGCTTTTGGTCTCTTGTATAAAATAAGTGCCTCTCTAATGTAATATTTGTTTGGGGGTTGCACATTTCTCTAAATTTACATTTCAAGCACTCAGGGACTTCTGTTGATTCAGCCTGTACCGGAATATGGCAGTTTCCCCCCTCTCCTGCATATACTTCTGGTGTATACACAAATGAATGCTCTCTTTCAATAGCCTCTGACCCAGCTAAGTTAAGCAAAATAAATGCCCTTGTACATGCATCTTTGTCAGAAAAAGCTGCTTGCATGAAAATATTGTATGCCTGCTCAAATACTGTCCAATTCTCTGGTATATTATGATCAAACACAAGTGGAATTGGTCTGTGAAGTGCCTCTGCCATATCAACACATAGTAGTAAAGGTGCTATGACCATACACACATATAAATATATATGCCAGAACTTTGTGCCAATACTTGTAATTATGCCCAATAGCACAACAGACTCTTTGAAATGTATTATTTATTTATTTATTTTACATTTGTTTACCGGGATAGTCCGACTAGATACATGTCCATTTTCAGCAGAGGCCCGGGGAGAAAAGCTCCACATAGTCAAACATTCAAAAGGTTACACAAGAAGTTAGAAAACAATTAGAATATATAAAAAAGTGGTAATATACCTTATGTACATTGGTTTAGAAGTGTTCCCTAGTAGGGACTCACAGTTCTCATGGACAGACATACAAAGGTTACACAAGAAGTTAGAAAACAATTAGAATATATAAAAACAAAGTGGTAATATATCTTATGTACATTAGTTTAGTAATGTTCCTTAGTAGGGACTGACAGTTCTCATGGACAGACACAATTACAAGTAAGATTGTAACTCACAGTTAGTCCCTAGTGGGGACTCACAGTTCTCATGGCCAGACGTAATTACAAGTAAGATTGGATACATAGCATGGTGATATAGTTAGATATTATGATAATTACTGATTGTGCTATGATAATTACTGATTATGCTACTGTTTTATAACTTAATCCAGGTTGGTACATGGGCATACCCAGTTCAATTTGAGATAATGTTTGAGGTTTTTTTTGAAGAGACCTTTGGAGGATTGTAGGGTTATATAGTTTGGCATGACATTCCAGGTTTTGCCAACAAAGTTGGTGAACAGGGATTCACCAGCTGAGTTATTAGCTTTGTGGGTTTGGATCAGTAGTTTGTCAGCTGACCATAGGGATCTGGCTTAATAATATTTATAAGAGAGGATGGTACAGAACTTTGTGCGCTATTAAGAGTTGATTGAAGTGAATTAAGCTGGGCAGTTCTAGCCATTCTAATTGTTTCAGATTCTGGCAGTGATGGGTTCTATAGGTGGAGCCAGTGGCGAATCTGGCAATATGTTTGTAGCTATGGGACAGCTTACTTAGTTTGGTTTTATTGAGGTTTGAGAGTACAGGTGAGGCATATAAAAGAGTAGAGAGTAGGTGTGATCAGGCAATTTCAGTCCTAGCCAGTGGGGTTAAGAGTGTCTTGTTTCTATACAGTGATCCAAGCTTCTTATTGATGGTCTGTATGGTTTTGTTGACCTGTAGGTCAAATTTGAGATTATTGTCTATGATAACCCCTAGACGTTTAGTGTGTTGATCTGGGGAGATAGTGGTGCCATTGTTAGACGTGACAGAGAATGAAAGTGTGGCAGATCTACTAGTGGGGGTGAAGAGTAGAAGTTTAGTTTTATTGGGGTTCAGTAGTAGGCATTGGTTGGCAAGCCAGTTCTCAATAGTGTTAAATGTATTTTGGGTTAAGATTTGTAGTTCGGATGGGGAGGTGGCTGAACAGATGAGAGTGGAATCATCTGCATATTGAATACATGTAGCCTCAGGGATAGCAGTGTGAAGATTATTGATAAAAATAGAGAAGAGTAGTGGGTCTAGTATGGAGCCTTGAGGGACACCAAATGTGAGAGGTAGCTGACTGGAGAGTTTGCCCTGCCATAGTACTGCCTGTTGTCTACCAGTTAGGTAGGACTGGAACCACTGGATAGTGTGCGTGTTGAGGGAAATGGATTTTAGAGAAAGAATGAAAAGTTCATGGTTGACCATGTCAAAGGCTTTTGATAGGTCAAGGAAGAGGGCAGAGGTTAGCCTATTGTCATTTCTGTTGTTGTTGTTTATGGCATTAGTAAAGGAAAGGAGGGCTGAGGTGGTGTTGTGGTATGGCCTGAAGCCATGCTGGGAGTTTGATAGTAAGTTATTCTGTGTAAGGTATTGCATTAGTTGCTTGTGTACACATCTCTCCATTATTTTGGCTAGTGGGGAAAGAATGGCAATGGGTCTATAGTTGGACATGTCTATTGAGCTACCACCTTTATGGAGTGGGATGACGTGGGTTATTTTTCAGAGGGAGGTGATAGCATTTTCAGATAAAGTTCTGTTGATAAGGATAGACATGGGATATGCAATGGCATCTGCAGCTATTTGTAGGTACGCTGCAGGGAGAAGGTCAGCAGCGAGGGTGGTAGGTTTTAGTTTTTTTAGGAGAATTTTGATAAAACTAGTGGATATTGGTTAGAGGCTAAATTTGGGGTGATTTGTGGATAAATTAGGTGTGTGGTTTAAGTTTGTGCAGGTTAGGTGATTTGCTAGGGATTGGATTGTTTTGGTGAAAAAGTTATTATAAGTGCTAGCTATGGTCTCTGGAGAACTATGGGTATGGTTAGCTGGGGTTGGGCTGGTAGAATGTCCTGGATGAAGTAGTTGATTTAAGCCTGCCCAGAACATTTGGGGGTTGTTTTGGTATTTTTTGTAGGAGATTATGGTAGAAGCTTTTTTTATCTAGTAAAATAGATTTTTTTGTGTCCCTAATTAGTTGATGATATTTTAGGTGGTCAAGAGGGGCTTTGGTTGTTCTCCAGCTGGCCCAGGCTCTGTTTCTAGCTTTGATTTTAGATTTGGTCTCTTTTGTGAGCCATGATGCTGTGTTTGATCTAGATTTTATTGTATGTGCTGGAGCATGGGAATCAAGGATACTTAGGAATTTAATGTTAAAGTGAGCTACAGCATCTTCTAATGGTAGATGTTTTAGTTTTGACCAGTCATCTGTTTGTAGTTCATTTAGGAATATTGCAGTGTCAAGGTTTTTTCTGTTTCTCACTGTTTTATATATAGTCTGGTGAGGGTTTCCTACCTTTTGTTTTACGAAATAGGTTAGAAAATGGTCACTAAGGTTGTCAGGGAGAGTGCCAGCAATATACAGTTGGGGTTGGTTGTTAACTAGGATCCAGTCCAGGATACTTTCCCTGTTGGTCCGTTTGTTTATCCAAGTGGGAGAGGTTATGGTCTGTTGAAACCCAGATAAGTTTATAGGAGTGAGGGGGGGGTGTTCAGAGGAGCATGGGTGCTAGTCGGTGTTAAAGTCACCAATAACTATGGTTTCTTGGAGATTAGTAGTGGATAACCAGTAAAGGATATCCTCTAGGGTCAACTTGTTTCAGGTTCCAGTTTTTTTTGGTTCGCTTACAAACTTGTTTCAGGTTCCAGGTTTTTTTGGTTCGCTTACAAACTTGTTTCAGGTTCCAGGTTTTTTTGGTTCACTTACATCTCCTAGCGAACTTGTTTCAGGTTCCATATCCTCTAGGGTATTTAAGTTGTTGCCTGGTGGAATGTATCCAGAGACGATGTTTAAACATTTGTACTGGTTAATCTGTAATTTGGTTATGAGGAGTTCAGCAGTGTTGAACTGGGGTAGTTGAATAGTGTCTCTATTAACAGTTAGAGTGTTTTTGTAAAGGACTGCTATCCCACCTCCTTTCCTAATAACATGATCTAACTGGTGTATATTATATCCTGAAGGTAGTATCTCATTGTCAGTAGTACTAGGTTTTAGCCAGGTTTCCGTAAGACACATAATGTCTGGGGAGTGGGTTGTTAGGAGGGAGTGTAGGTTGGGAATCTTATTGTCAATACTTCTAATATTTAGGTGAAAAGCTAGGAGGGAACTAGTGGGAGTAAAAAGGGGTAGCTTGACTGTGGAGGTTGTGGTAGGGGTATGGAGGTTATTGGGTGTGGGTGGGCCAGGGTTGGGATGAATGTCCCCATGTGTTATAAGGTTATAGTGACAGGATATTCTAAGTTTTAGGAGTTTGTTTATTAGTTTTATATAGTCTTTGTCTTTAGGATTGTGTTTTGTGGTTTTACAGGGGTGATATATTATTGAGGGTCGTATATTCGGTTTGCTGGTGTTTTGTGTGCAGTTGTGGGTGTCTGACCTTGTGAGTAGTGAATACCATGGTCAAGTATTTGTTCATAGGCAGTAAGATGGTAAAATAGAAACAGTATAGGCATTAGGGTAATTAGTATTTTTTACTTGGTTTCATTTTGTTAGAGGGGTGGGCCAAATATGATGGTTGATTGTGCTAACAGGGTGTGGAAGAATGGAAGAAAAGATAAATGGGCGTGGGGGAGGGCTGTTCAATGATTGGATCTTAGTAAGAGGGGAGTGGCTGAGCGTAGTTTAAATGTAGGAGTAGTGGGGGTGGGTGGAAATTGGGGGCAGGGAGGGGAGCAGAGTGAGCCTGAGCACAGTGAGGGCAAGCGGACCGGGGTTAACACTGACTTCAAGTATTTCCCTGGGCTTATGGTATGCTACGGTTACGTTTTGGCTGTATTTAAATTTGGTTCTTTTTACACCAAATTTTTAGGCTATTTTTAATCTATAGGTTATACACTTGCAGGATAAATTAATATCTGCAGGGTATAATTTTCTGGGCTATGTGAGGGAGTGCAGGGTGAAATTACTGTTGTAGCAGTTTAACCTGTTTGAGGAAAAATGGGGGTGGGGGAAGAGGGAAGGCAGTAGGAGTGGTTAGAGGGGGACTTTGATTGATGCAAGACATCACACCAGAGGTAAGTATAATGTAAGGGCCTAAAACCTGCACAGAGCACTTAATGTTATTTATGTTTAGCAGGGAAGGCAGACCAGCAGTTTACACTTTTGAGGATTTTTACAAGGGTTACGTGTTGAATGTCAGACACGTAAAACTTTGATACAGGAAATCTATGTCTGTGCAGAAAGCCAGAATGGTACAAGGTATACCTGTAAAAATTAGGGTCACAGACACTAATGTAAGAGTCAGTGTACTTTAATTACAGGGGAAGGAGGTAAACACTCAAGTAGAAAAGAGCCCTATGGCTGACCAAAATAGTGACTCACTTAGTTACACAACCACTGTAAGAGTAAGCTTAACAAATGCTTTTATATGTGTAACCTACTCTGTTTAATTGCTGGGAGAAAAACAGTTTTTGTTGAGAGAGTGGTAACCAAATTGCAATCCTGTAGACACCGTTATGCAGCACATGCAGTATGCTAGTGGAGGTAAACTGTGAGTCACATCAGGTCACCCAAGGGGGGAAGAGAAAGGGAAATCCTAAGCATCTAGATTTGAAAATACTGCACTTTGCCAAATAAGTCTCCATAGCACACACTGAAACTACTGTACTTTATGAAACCAGTCCTTAGTGTAAGAAATACTTTGAAATAACTGTACTTTGTGAGTAAACTGTACAGAGCAGGAAAAGCTCAAAGTAAGGAACACTTTGAAATGAGAGCATTTTGAAAATAAACTGTATGTAGCACAGGAACCTTTCAAAATGGTTGCACTTTGTGAAATAACTTTGTACAGTGTAAGAAACACTTTGAAATGGTGTCACTCTGCGAATAAATGCACACAGCACAAGAAACTTTTCGAAATGGCTGAACTTTGACTGCACTTTGCAATATAACTGTACTTTGCGCACAGCAAACTCTTTAAAATAATTGCACCATAATAAAGCATACACTCTGCAAACACTTACACACTCTTGAGATATTTTGAACAAATCTAGTTATGTTTTGAATGTCTTCGGTCAATGCAAAATAGTAGTTTGTGCCCAAACACACTATTTTACTAAAAAACGTGCATTCACCTTGCTCTTTAAGCTTAATTTGCCCTTTTGGTTGTACTCCTTATGCCCATTTAATCTCTTATCATGCTCAATAGACTTTTCTTGTGCCCATTTTACTTTAACTCATTATATCCGAGTGATGCCTCCAGGTGCATCTGCATTTAACTTGTACTGATGCCTCTAGGCATCAGATATTGCTTGTTCATATTTGCATCAATAATTCTAAAGTCATGCTATGTACAAGGTTTTAGAAGATTTCATCTTAAAGCTTACACAATGGCAAACTCAACTGCATTAATATTTGACCTCTGTCCAGTGCAGGTAAATAGATATTAACTGTTGTTTTTATTATATTAATTTATATAGAGATCATTTTCACATTTTTCTAAACATCTCAACAACCAAGTAACAGATACAAAACTTCTTAGCCTCATATGAAAACTCTCAGCTAGATGAATAAAATGTTGCTGACAGTATGTGTGTAACTTTAGTGGTTGCAGAGATATTGTAAGTTGTTTATAAAATATCACATATGTAATAGTGACTGTGTTTTTGTGACTTATAAAATTCAGTTTAAGACCTAGAATGTAACGAATACTACCACTGTAAAAATAGTTTGTGTTGAAGAGTTTGCCATTTATATTTGTATCATAACTGCTATGGTTCCAGAGATATGAACATTTGTTTGAAATGTGAGGACATAATTTGATTCTGTCAAAAGGCATAGGTTCTGCCTATTGGAAATTACTTGCAAACATCCTGAGCTGCATTGGACTGAATGAGTTAAACATGCTCGTTATGTAAACCAAAGATAATTCTGAGCCCATATGAATATCTCTGCTAGTTTTATCAAATATCATGGTTTTGAATATTTTATTTGATTAATAAATGCATTTTGGCCCCCTTGTTTGATTAACAATATGTTTTGTGCTACTCATTTGATTAATAATGCGTTTTGCGCCTTACAAATGCTCTGTTTCATTTTCTTTGCCAAAAAATAATTTGTGCAGCTTTCTTTACCTTAAGTTTGTTTCTGGCCCTTTATTGTTTGTCTGAGCTCTGTTTCACTCAACCTGCTTAATCTGCCTTCACCTTCAACGCTGCACCTCATGGCTTGAAGAAGTTGTTGTCCCAGTCCTGGTTCTGACACCATGTCGCTCGTTTGGTCAGGATAAAACAGACGGACATTTGGTTCAAGCAACTTATTATACACAAACACATCAGAAATGAGGCTTTGTAACTTAATCTTAAATAAACTTATAAAGAGACTGACTACCACACTTATACATGTTAGCAAAATGGCACTACTGCCTGCATGTGCTCACTATTTATATGCACATGCTACATCTGGAAATGCTTGTTAAACAGATGCTCTGATCTATAGGTGGTACAATGATCAGCATGACCAGCATGGATGTTGCAAAGATTTGAAACATCAGGATGGATGTTATAAAGCATGGGAAGTTCCAGTATGGATATTGCAAGGATGAGCAGCATCAGGATGGATAATACAAGGATGAGAAATACCAGGACAGATGGTACAAAGATCAGCAGTATGAGGACGGATGGTACAAATATCAGCAGTACAAGGAGGGATGGTAGAATGATTACAAGTACCAGGGCTAATGATACAAGGATTCAAAGTAGCAGGATGGATGCCACTAGGATGAGCAGTACCAGAATGGATGGTACTAGGTTCAGCAATACCATGATGTGTGGTGCAAGTATTTGCATTACCAGGATGGCTTGTAGAAGGATCAGCAGTACCAGGATAGATGGTACACGGATGTGAAGTACCAGGAAGAAAGGTACAAAAATATGCAGTACCAGGATTGATTCTACAAGGATCAGAAGTACCAGGATGGATGTTACCAAGATTGAGAAGTACCAAGATGGATATTACAAGAGTGAGAAGTCCCAGTATGGATGCTGCCAGGATGAACAGTATCAGGATGGATGGTACATGGATGTGAAGTACCAGGGTAAAAAGTACAAGGATGTGCAGTACCAGGACTGATTCTACAAGTATCAGGAGTACCAGGATGGATGCTGCAACATAAGCTGCAGCAGTATGGATGTTACAAGTATGAGAGGTAACATGGTGGATCATACAAAGAAGTATGTCCCAGGAGGGATTGTAAAAGGGTGAGAAGTACCAGGATGGATGGTTCAAGAATCAGCATTACCATGATGGAAGGTACAAGGATTGGCACTACAAGGATGTGTGATACAAAGATCAGCAGTACCACAATGAATTTTACAAGCATGAGCAAGCAACATCAGGACGAATGTTATAAGGACCAGAAGAACCAGGATGGATGTTGCAAGGATTAGCGGTACCAGGATGGCTCTTACAAGGAACAAATGTACCTGGTTGATTATACAAGGATGAGAGGTACAAAGATGCATCACAGAAAGATGAACACTTCCAGGACTGATGGTGTGAAGAAGAAAAGTGCCAGCATCGGTGGTGCAAACATCGGCAGTACCAGGATGAATATTACCTGTCTTAGAAGTACCAGGATTCATGGTACAGGGATGAGCAGTACCAGGATAGATGTTACAGGGATGAACACTACTGATTGCACAAGGCTCAGCAGTGCCAAAATGGATGTTGCAAGGATGAGTAGCACTAGGATGGATGTTACAAGGATGAGAATTACCATGGTGGGTGGTAGAGAGAACAGCAGTACCAGGATCATACCTCTCAACCTTTAACATCAAGAAATCTGGACAAAACCATAAATAATGCAGGGACAAAGGAGCAAAAATAGGAGCACTTTTTCAAATGTTGCTGTTACAGACTAGAATAATTTTTGCACTAGCATGCATTCTTTGAAGGGTATAAGGTGTAAAACTGAAATGTTTGTCATTATTTTCTGACATCAATCCTTAATAATTTGTTAATAGATTCCCTAAAAAAAACACAATTTTATGAAAAACAGACCAAAAGTATGATGCAAAAATCTGGACATTCTACGAAAATCACTACAGTTGAGAGCTATGACCAGGATCATGCTATAAGGATGTGTAGTACAAGAACAGATGGTACAAGGATGAGCAGTGCCATGACGGGTGGTACAAGGATCAGCAGGACCAACATGGATGTTGCAAGGATGAGCAGTAACAGAATGGATGTTATAAGGATAATAAGTACTAGTATGGATGATACAAGGATGAACAGTACAAGGATGGATATTAGAAGGATGAGAATTACCAAGATGAATGGTACAAGGATGAGCAGTACCATGAGTACTGCTACAAGGACATGCAGTACAGGGATAGATGGTACAAGGACAAGCAGTACTAGGATAAAAGCTACAAGGATGGCCAGTACCAGGTTTGATGGTGCAAGCATCAGCAGGAGCAGGATAGAGGTTGGAATAATGAACAGCACAAGGATGAATGGTATAAGGATGTGAAGTAACATAATGAATGGTACAAGCTGGAGCAGTAGCAGGATGGATGGTAAAAGGATCTGCAGTACCAAGAGGGATGGTACAAAGATGAGTAGTACCAGGATGGATGCTGTGACGTCCGAACAATACTCCACTGGACTGCCAGCAACAATGTGATGTTCTCCACTATCCTGAGTCAGTAACTAAGGAGCTTTAGTCCTCAATACTGACTTCAATATGAGACTGTCACTTAAACTAGAATTAAATTTCACAATTTCCCCTAAGACCACAACAGGAACATGTTCTATATCCTGGGACTGGACTGTATACTTTTGTCCATCCCTGATGTAACTCATTACACACTTCAGAGCAATGTGCCCCAGTTTAAGACTTCTGATGCACTCACACCTAAATAAATTACATTTCACACATCCAGACACTTCTGGGAAAGCCTGACACAGATTTCCAGCTGTGTCCCTTCCCCAAAATAATACAATAACATGCTGCCACCAATCAGAGAGCCTTCATGCTCTTTTAAAGGGGTGTCCAATAATGAAAATTAAATATTAAAAACAAATGATGGCAAATGACCTAAAACAGCCAAGCTTTCAGAGTGGCCTGGGACATTTCAAAACAGGTATAAGCACTCTCAAATCAGTAAAGAAGACACTGATTGACCAGCCACAATGTACGTTAATAAAAATGTTTAATAATGAGTAAAATGATTAAAAATATAAAACAGTAATTTCAAGTAAGCAAATAGAAGTCAATCACAAGGAAAATGAAATCAATATTGGAGGTTAGAAATCCATCATTTAGAGAAACTCTAGGTGATTAGTTATAATTTTCCTATATGACTAAAGAACACTGTCCCTGATCTAAACTAAATTATTACAACAGAGCAAAGACAGGCTTACAGTTCTTGGTGAGTCCTTTTAGAATCCACTGTACAATACAACTGCGAACAACTAGCAGTTGGCAACAACTGACTTCAGCTGTCTTTAGCAGGCTCTTTTATAGACTAGTCTAACTGCCACAACTGTACCAGTTCAAATTTTCATTTCATATTCTGAAAATCATTCAACAGCTATTGACTAAAGTTCCTTCCTGCCTTTCAGCCTCAGACAGTAACACATATTAACTGTCAACATTCTGAAGACATCATCTGCAGATCAGTTGTTTCTGAGACAGACTGGAGTTAGAATCTCCTTCACAAATATGTGCAGTTAGAAATGCAAAGGAACACTGTTCAAGTCTTTAAAATATTCTGTACAAACAGATTACAAATCAAAATGTAAGACCTTATTTACAATATCATAGCTAGTCATGCTCTCATATATTACACAGTTTAATCTGAAATTATGTATATATTATGTATTATGAAATTATGTACAAAACCTCAGTCAGACATGTTAGCACAAAAGACAGTGTCTAATTTCTTCACATTTCTCCCCTGTATGACTCAAGCATGGTTTTCAAGTGACCCTAGAAAAATGATGCTTGAGAAAAATTGATCTGTCTGGGAATATCAACCCACTCCTCTCTTGGGAAATCCATTTGCACTGGCATTACTAACCTCACTGCAGTATTCTTCACCTTCTAAGGAAACTTGGCCGAGTACAGCTGGTGAACAATCCAAAGCATCCACTTATACAGCAAACTCTTCATTATAATCTTGGCTTGCCAGCACATGGGTCCTCCCAAAATCTCTTTATAGGTTCATAGGTAGGTACTAGGCTATCGACCCAAGGGCCTACCTAAGCCAAGCCAAAAAGGTTCCCTGGCTTACACCACCCAAGACAGTTATTTTCCTGTGCCACTATTGAGCAGAGACACAGAAGTGATCCCCAGAGTGTATTTCCTATCCACTCATCAAGATTTTTCTTGAAGAGTGCTAATGAAGAACTTTGCTTGACATAGATGGGTAGCCTGTTCCAGAGAATGGGAAGTCTCTGGGACAGGAATCTATCCCTCCAGCATGTCCTGTTTATTGTGGTGACAAGGTTTAGGTCCCTAGAGCATGTAGCTCAGAGGGATTGGGATTTCTTTAGGTGTAGCATGTCCAACAGCTCTGAGTTTGACATAGCTTTATATGTTAGGCAGAGATCCCCTCAGAGTAGGCGATATGCTACGGAGTAAAGCTGGAGTTATTTGAGGTGGTCAGTGTAGGGCATTTGTTTGAGGCCAGTAATCCTCTTTATGAGGTACTTCTGTGGCCTTTCCAGCTGCTGTAGATGTCTTGCGAGGTACATTCCAAAAGGGGCATTGTACTCTATAATGGGTCTAATGAGTGTCGAGTAGAGGGGAACAATGACCTCTTTTTTCCCTGGATGAGAACCCTTTTATGATGAGGTGTGCCATGTTGAAGGACTTCCTGACTACTGTGGCGATGTGACTATCAGAGGAGAGACTACTGTCTACCTGGGTCCCAAGGTCTCTTATTACGCATTCGGTGTTAAGTAGATTGCTGCCTATGTGGTAATTCATGGGTACAGAGTTTTTATCAAAGGGAATGACACTGCACTTTTGGCACTGAGCTTGAGGCCATGGCTCTGACACCAGGCATCTGTCTCATTGAGGCCCTTCTGTAGGATGTCCACATCATTTGGGGACTTGACTATGGCTCCTAGTTTGCAGTCATCTGCAAACTTCATTAGCCAGAGGCCTTCTGTGTTAGCCTGTACTTCAGAGAAGTAGATACCAAACAGGAGAGGTCCCAGGATGGAACACTGTGGTACTCCACTTGTCACTGCTTTGAGATTAGATTTGGAGTCTGCAACTTTTACAGTGTGGGTTTTGCCAGTGAGCCAGTTGTCAACCCATCTTGTGACTTAGGGATTTATACCTAGTTTAGTGAGTTTAGCTATAATTCCAGAAGGGGGGATGGTGTCGAAAGCCTTGGTGAGGTCAAGATAGGCTGTGTGAACCACCTTACCCTCATCTACGGCTTTGTTGACTGCCTCAAAGAAATCAAGCAGGTTCAGGAGGCATGATCTGCCTTTCACAAACCCGAACTGGGTGGGATCCAGAGTTTGGAGGTAACCAATGTCTTTGTTTATGAGTTCCATGATGATACGTTCCATGGCCTTGCAGACCAGGCTCATCAGGCTAATAGGTCGATAGTTCCTGGGATCAGTGGTGGCTCCCCCTTTGTGGAGTGGGATAACTGTTGCTGTGCGCCATTGAGTGGGCACAAAGCCTGATGCAAGGCTATTATTGAACATGGTGCTTAAGTGGGGAGCCAGTTCGTTCTGAAGTTCATGTAAAACGCAGCCTGAGATGTTGTCCGGTCCCATGGATGCTGTGTTTTTGACTTTAGAGATTGCAGCTTTTACCTGCGTAGTTGTGACTCTGCATTTTTCCTGTATAGATATGGGCCCTTTAGGGGGTGAAGAGGGGGTAAAGTTAGCACTGAACCTATCTGCCAGGATGTTGGCAATATCAGTTGGTTCTGTAATTTTTGTGCCTTTGTGCTGTAGCTCAGAGCAGATCTGGGTGTTGCCATCAAGATTCTTGACATAGCTATAGAATGCTTTGTGGTTGTCCTTGGAATTAGTGTCAATTTTGTTTTTGTAGCTAGCTTTGGAGGATCTTATAAGGGATCTCAGCTTCTTACTGAGGTTGACCAGGGAGCTCCTCCACTAATGGGATTTTACTCTCTTTTGCAACGGTTTCTTCCCTCTGTTGTACAGTTTGTTTATGGCAGGGGACCACCAGATTGGCTTCCTTTTTTGGGGGATAGCGTCCTGGTTCTGTTTGGGATAGTACGATCCATGCACTCGTGTAAGTGCTTATAGAGTGCATTTGTGTAGGATTCAGCAGTTTTAACTGTATTGTCCATCTGCATGGGTGTCATGAAGTTCACCACTTCTGTCTTAAGAAGCATGAAGTTGGCTTTGGAGAAATTTTTTACTGTGGTTTCCTTAATGGGGGGTGGGGGCGGGATGTGGATATCAAGGGTGATTAGCTTATGGTCGGATTGGACCAACGAGGAGTTGACTTCAGGTGTGGAACACCGGTCATTCATGTTGGTAATGACTAGGTCTAGGATATTGTTGCCCCTGGTGGGGGTGTGGATAAGTTGATCTAGGGCATTGGAGTTTATGAATTCCAGAAAGTGTTGAGCTAAGGAGTTGGTACACGAGTAGTTTTCCCAGTTAATGGTCGGGTAGTTGAAGTCGCCCATTATTAGCGTGTTTGGTTGAACCCTAATATTTTCCAGTAGATCAAGAAAAGACGAGTGGGAATCCTGGGGCATGGTGGGGGATTTGTAGCAAGCTACAATTTGGATTGCAGTTTTGCCCAGAGTTAGTTGCACTTGGATAACCTCAGATGCATTATGCTGAGCAACTAGCCTGGAGGTGTGGATATCCTTAATGAATATGGACACACATCCGCCTTTGGTGTTTCGGTCCAGGTTACATGGCCGAAAAGTGTGGTATAAGTTATAGCCTGGTAGTGCAGGGGTGCTCTCTGGAGCCTTGAACTAGGTCTCAATCACTGCACAGATATCGATGTTCTCCATTTTAAGGAGTGCCTCGAGTGAGTGCATTTTGAGATTTAGACTTCTAGCATTGAGTAGCATTACCCTCAGTTTTTGCTTGCCTGTTCCTGTTATGGTGGTTAATTTATTTGAACCCTGCCTAAAAAAGGCACTATAGGGGCAGCAAGAGCCTTAGCCAATATCCGGAATCCCAGGGGCGACAGGTGCAGGCCATCTGTTGCAAAGCATTGTGGCCAGTCGACCATGTCATCCCAAGCAGACAGATACTGGATCCCCTTAGAATGATACCAGAAGCTTAGTCAATTGTTGAAGTCCATCATTTTGTCCTTGTACTGCGGTATCATTCTGGGCGATGGCAGAATGCTACTCAGGGATAGGGTCATACCTGCCTGGGCTACAAGATCGGAGAGCTCTTCCATGTCTCTTTTCATGTAGTCCAGGGAGGTATGTCTCAGGTCATTCACACCAACATGGACAATGACAGAGTCATATTTGTACTTGTTGTGGAGTGACCTGAGTGTGTGGGCTATGTGGCGGATCCTGGCACCCGACAGGCAGCTGACAGTAACCTTCTCCTTGTTTAGCCTGGTGAGTGGGACATTAGTGTGCCTAACTATAGAATCACCTATGACTAGTGTGTTGGGTAAGTTGTTTTGCCTTATTGGCTGTGGTTGAGTGGCACACTGAGTCTGTGGGCTATGTGTCATTTGGGTTGTGTTGGGGGATGGAGGGTGCTTGCATTTCTGCTTTGGAGGTCTCTGCTGCTTAGGCAGATTATTATTGAGAGCCTCTGCAAATGTTTTTGTGTTACTATGTGTGGATTTTGGTGGTGTAGATTTAGTGAGACTATGTGATGAGTGTAGTGTGGTGCAAATGTTTACCTTCTCTTCATGACTGTCAAGTTCAGTCTTGGTTGGAGAGAGCTTTACCTCCAGTTTGGCTAGATAAGTGCATCTCTCACAGGTTGTAGTGTTGGGTGGTAGGAGGAGAGGGTTGTCTGTGTACATGAGGCAATTTCTACATTGCCTCAAGATGCCCAGATTCATCAGATAGACAGGAGAGAACACTGGGAGCTGACCCTTGGACATGCCTGAATAAAAAACGATTTTCCTCTAGATAAGTGAGGAAAGTGAGTACAAGAGCTGTTTTTCTCTAAGCCAGTGAGAAAAGTAAGTACAAAAACTGTTTACCTCTAGGTAATGAGGAAGATTAAGTGCTATAGTAATTAGTAACTTATTTAGTGCTTACAAGTTCTGAACAAGTGCTGAACATGAATAAGCAAATTTAAGTGCTAAAACTAAGAATCTGTATCTGCAATAGACAAGTTACAGGACAGAAACAAGTGCAAATGCAGGCTTTCAAATCAGAAAGTTGAGAGAGATAGAAGATTGTCCAAAAGGCCAATAACTACAATTTCTGGGCCAGAACCACTCCTTATATGGTAGACAGGTTACCTAGTGCTTACCACTCCCACTGATAAGCTAGAAGGCTTCCCTCCAACACAGAAAGGCTTGGGGGCTCAAAAGCTTACATACAGTCCTGGATACAGTAAATCTGTATCTGGAACACTAGTTACAGGAAAGGTAGGAAACAGGCTTACAGTTTTTTTTACAGAAAAGTAGCAAAAACAGTAGTAAAAACAATTCACATGCAGTGCAGTGCAAGCTAGCACACTTGAGTATGTAGCAATATTAGACCAAACACAGTTTAAAAAAATGCAATTAAATTAAAAAGGACTAAAAGCAAGTGCAGAAAGAGTTTATTAGGTAGAATGTGGTAAAGAGATGGGACTGGGGGAGTGTCCCAGATCAAATCTACAGTGGGGCGGGCAACTGCAAAAGCCACCAAATTTAAACTACAAACCAAAAATAGGGAGGGGGATGGGACAAAACAGTTTCAACAGAGATTTAAGCAACGACTAACTGTACAAACTTTAAAACCAAAAAAAATATACCCAGCTCTGTATATTTGCAGATAGTCTGTAAGGCAGTCTCTCAGAACACAGGTTCCAGCAATTTAAATGCAGGCTGTTACTAGCAGGTCAAATTAAGTGATCCTTGAGTTAGAAAACACACATGCTGTAAAACCCAGTTATACCAAATGAAGACATGGCAGAAAATGTGGGTGGGGAAAACAGTTTCAACAGAGATCTAAGCAACAACTAACAGTAGAAACTTTAAAACCAAAAAAATATACTCAGCTCTGTATATTTACAGATAGTCTGTAAGGCAGTCTCTCAGAACACAGGTTCCAGCAATTTAAATGCAGGCTGTTACTAGCAGGTCAAATTAAGTGATCCTTGAGTTAGATAACACACAAGCTGTAAAAACCAGTTATAACAAATGAAGACGTTTTTGGAATGCCTGTTCACAATCTATGTTCTACATTACCTTATCTGGTTTATTTTCCTAATGAGGTCAGTAAGGGGTGCAGTCACTGCACCACAACTGGCACACATTTTCCACAGTACCCCGCTGTCCCTAGTACTGCTCTCACTTGCTTTTTAGTAACAGGAACTGGCCATGCTTGAATTGCTTCTACTTTGACAGGTTCTGGCCTAATCTTACCACTCCCCACTCTGTGTCCTAAGTAAGTGACGTCTGCCCATATCCACCTGACACTTACTGGGTTTAATGGTTAACTTTGCCCTTTTAAACTGATCTGCAAATGCATGTAGCATAGTCTTTAGTGTAGAGTTTAACCTCTCCACAAGACCATTAGTCTGGGGATGTTAGGGGTGATCTTTAAATTTTCAACCCACAATGCTTCCACAAACAAGTCAGCAGGTCTGACATGAAGTTGGCACCTTGGTCAGTCAGTATCTCCTTTGGAAAAAATACCCTGCTGAAAATTTCTAGCAAAGTACTTGCCACCTTTTCTACAGCAGTATCACCTGCAAAAGGTATATTAGGAAGTATAGCTATAAGTGTCAGACATTAGGGTCTAGGGCCCAGTGATGGTGAACCTATGACACACGTGTCAAAGGTGACACATGCCATGACGTTTTGGGTGACACGTCAGTGATAACCAACACTCGAGTTACCAAGACACTGCTTTTGCATTCGTTGCTCATGTGAAGTGCACTGAATTATTTTGTGCCAGGAGCTTTTGACACACCAAACCCAAAAGATTCACCATCACTGGTCTAGGCAGGACCAACTGCTGTACTACCTCACCTTACAGCCCTCCATTAGGAGTCCACTTTCTATACAGCAAAGTTTCCTTCTCTGCCTCTATATAACCTGTGCAAGGAATATTATAACCTTTAAAATATGTGAATAAATCTATCAAAGCCATTCCCATCCCTGTATTGAGGAAAAAGTTTACTGCCCTTAAAGCTTCTGAAGTCCAGTTATTCCCTTCCCCATTACCTCCATGACCTTCACGAAGGGTAAGAAGCTCCGCTTCATGCCGGCCCTGTCTCTCATTTCCCTTGGCTTCTATATGTTTGACCTCCAGTTCATACTGAAGCTGCTTTTCCTTTTCTTCAGCCTCCCGTCATTGGGCTTCCAGGCGCAATCTCTCTGCTGATTCCAGTTCGAGGCATTTTTTTATTATTTTGGCAAATAACTCAGGATTATGGTCAGTCAATGTCAATCATTAGTGTTTCACAGTTTTTGTGGTTCACAAAATACATGTTGATGCAAAGCGTTCTGTTAACTTTTTAATTGATTTAGAGTAGTCTGCTCTTATCTGTCTCCAGCCTTGCAGAAAATTTCTAATTTTCCCTTATCTTTATGGCTGCAAGTCACTTAACCAGACAGTGCTTTAGGGTAACTGGAAATTTGGGACTGGTCCCCTACACTGTATGATTAGTAACTATGTATCTACTACAGTAGTCATGGTGCAAAGGAAAAAATGTTTCTAGTAAACAGGAGCATCAGCATATAAGCCTGGTTATTTGGATATGATCCTTGGTTTCCTTAATGTCAAAAATGTGTTTATTATTTAGCTACAAATAAATTGGAAAGCATGCAGTTTAATATTAATATTTTAACTATGAATACTTTTTTTTTAAATTTAGCTTGTTTTTTTGCAGGCAGACAAATGTTAAATGTACTGTTCGTCTGGCACTTACTGGTGATGGGTAAAGCTATGACCTGTCAGAGATACTTCCTGTAGTATATGGCTTGATTCCCACAACCTTCATTTGCCTTCTGTGTGACTCTGCCATGTTACTTTGCCTTCTGTGTGACTCTGCTATGTTACTTTGTCTTCTGAGTGACTCTGCTATGTTACTTCACCATTGCTTCTGGGCTGCTCCTCAAAAGGGACACGTGTTCAGGGAGCTGTCCCAGGCTGTTAGCAAATACTTTATACATGTCTTTTGAACCCTTGCATCCTTCACATAGCTGCTGATTAGTACTTCACTATATGCTATTTGAGTATGAATCCCAAAGCTTCTCATGTAGTTTATTTAATGGCTTGTCACATGCATTGCTCTGTGGGAAGAGAGGTTTACTGTTTCTCATACTTAGTCTGTTTTCAATGTGAGAGTGTTTTTTTTTTTAAATGTCTGTCATTTTTCTGTTAAATCTCCGTGACAATTGTGAAAGTAAAGAAGAAAATAGTGTGTACAAGTTCAGGTTTGCACAGTGTTTATTTATAATTGGGGGAGAGAAGGACAGCCAAGTAATGGGTCATTGGTATGGCTGATGATAGGCTGATTCACTACTCTCCATAGAGCCCCATTTGTCCATCATCTGGTTCTGTTGACTCCAGAGGTGTATGCAACAACAGTACAGCATTATTAACCATTCAAGTAGGTCAGACATGTAACTGAGAGATGGCAGGGGGGATAGCTATTCTTGAAAAAGAGAAGAGATAGGGAGGTCAAAATTGAGATGTAAGCACCTCCCCAAAGATATACTATATATAGTAATATCTCTGATTGTGTGTGACCTGTGGGATATTGAACAAAAGCTACTGACTGTTTTGATTTATTCATTGCATTAAAGAAATAATTAATTCCCGAATAGGCCTGGCCCCATTTGACCGTGATCTGGTTTCTGTGACTGTAGTGTCAGTTTGAGTATGCATGTGTCCTTGAGATGGATAGATATGTCTTTCAAGGATCCTCAGGGAGATACAAGGCAAAGTATAAAGTAAGGAGTTATGAAGGGTCCCCAAACAAACCAGTGATGGAGGAGAAAAAATGCCAATAAATATCCACAAAGCAATGGATGTAGAAACGCAACTTGTACAATTCAATGGAGGTAGAAACACAGCTTTATTAATGCAAATAATTCCAAGTACAACACGTTTTCGTCACACAATGTAACTTCCTCAGATCCTCCATCACTGGTTTGTTTGAGGATTCGTTGTGTTTTACCAGTGTGTTCTTCCGTTTTTTCAGTCGAGTTATGAAGGGTGTCTCCTTTCTACATTTTTCACATGTAGCTATTATGAGAAACTCACATCTGTGATAATAGAGTACAAGTGTTTACATCACAAGTGTGCTCAAGTAAGTAACTTTGTGCAATCAGGACCAACTAGCTTTGTATTTAGAGGTGTTGGGTTTCTTGACATTATAATGAACCTACCTATAATGTCTACAATTAATCTCTATTTCTCATACTAGGTCTGGCATGTATTCTGAAGAAGAAAACTGCTTCTGGAAAACTATTTATCATGCACAGTAGTATAGGACCAGTTATTTATACAAAACTGCAACCACAAGCCAAGCTTACCCCAATGTAATATTGCCCTGCCCCTTCTGCTGCTTCTTGCACCCCTTCCCTAGCTTTGGTGTTACCAACTACCACTGCTTAGTGGCAACACATTGGGTGTGAGTAATTCAGGCACACAAGTTGCGTAGAAATGCATCAGCTTACACTGCGCATTACGTGGTATGTGCACATGACTGCATCAATAGATATAGATAAATTCATGCAATCACATGAGGCAGTAATGACATGCAAATGTAGGCAATAAAAGAGTGATGGGATTCATAGTCATAAGCTTGCTCATCTTGTTTTATAACTCTACTAAGATGCACAACACATGGGAAATTTCTGATATGCACATTGGTAAAATGTTAGCTGTGGCAGTAAAAGTGACACATTCTTGCAGCAGCTGATCCTGATATTTTTGCACATTGTGGTGGACCACAGAAATGACAAAGGTTTAAGCAGTGTTTGTGAAAAGGAAAGGGTACCATTCCTTGAATTTCTAGGTGGGCTGCAGTGCCAAGGAGATTATCTCCAATGTGTGTTCAGTACCTGGGAAATTCCAATGATTCACAAATTTGGCACACGTATCACCTGTATTATCACCTCCAATGAGGTGACTTCTGACAGGGCCATCTGGCTGCAATGTGCAAGCTGACTGTGCAAAATAAATGTTTACTGATACAGAAAAGGTGCATGTAGCCACTAAGCCCCCCCCCCCCCAACATGTTTCGTTTTGCAGATGATGCTGGATATCCTGTTCAGCTATGTCTCCTGTTTGTAATTCTGAAATGCAATGCAATACAACGCAGTATCACCCATATAGAGTTGCAGCACGTCACTGGATAAGTCTTTATTTTTATTTATTTATTTAACATTTGTTTACTGAGAAAATTCAACTTGGAATGAAGCCAATTTTCTGAGGAGGCCCGAGGAGAAATACTCCAGATGTATATCATTGTAATGTGGGAGGAAACCAGAGCTCCCAGAGGAAACCCACACAAATGCAGGGAAGACATGCAGAGTCCACACAGAAGGCACTCCAGCCGAGAATCGTACCGGAGAACCTCTTGCTGTGAGGCAACAACTCTACTGCTGCACCACTGTGGCTTTATGTTCTTATGGTCTTTATGTTCTAAAGCCACACTTCTGCTATCTTGACACATCTGCTGAGGCTCTGCAGTATTCCATTGACATAGCTGTTTAACTAGTAATTATCTACGCCATGGAGCACAACACAATCATGCAGAAACAAGCTGGTCAACCGATCAACATGTTTGTGTTAGGACTTGTCCCAAACACCACAGCAGCAGCAACTACAGCAGAAGTATTGGAAGTGGAACAGAATGAGAATGGTAGCCTTCTGTAACCTTGTGTATGTGTAACATCAAGAACTGCATCTCTACATGATATATTCAGAAATAATCATTGCCAGGCACAGCAGGCAATTGTTAGACCATAATGATATACATGTCAAACCTGACTACTGTTCTATCAGCCCTCTGATATGTGGAGATTAATGCACCTTATTTGCCAAATCTGGATTTGTAAGAAGCACAGAAAATAATATTCTAAAGTATACTGTGCTGCATACTTTTCAGCCAAACTGTGAGCAGAATGGTGACATGTTCTTAAACTATGCAGGTTTATACCTTTTTATATATCACATAGTTATAAATGTCCTTGTAACATGAATGTATCTAAATCACCTAAATATGGCTTTATGCACTAAAGTGTTAATACACAGCTACCAGTGAAGTATGCTTTGAGTGATGTCACATCTTATCTAGCTTATGCTGGAGACCTGTTGTGTGCAAATGAGTACTGCAGCTCTGTGCAAACACCTACTTGCAATTATAAAGATGTGCAGTTACATGTGTGAGTCTGCCATCTTGCTGAACTCTCTTTTTGAGGACAATATGGAAACCACTGCTGCTTCTTTTAGTGTTGGAAATGAAAAGGACTCCTGAATACTTTGTAAATGACACAAAAATTACTTCTGGCTGTCCTTCACAGAAATTTGAAGTTGTGGATGCTGGGTCCATCTGATGGCCCAAGAAGGTTGATGGCTGATATTACTTTAGCCAGCAGTTGAAGAAAGCTCTAGGTGTTTCAGCATTTGATGAACATTGTGGGTACTTGTACGACAACCAGCTGCAAGAGTGTGAAGCTCTTATGTACTGTATGTATTAGTTTAAACAGATCTCTTTATACTGACTGCATACTTGTCAGGCAAATAGCTGCACAACTAGCCTGCTTTGAATCTGTGTGAATGTATTATTAATGTAAATCAGGTGCAGTACTCAACTGTTATGTCAGGATGCATGCTTTTAGCTCCACTGCAGTATATATGTCAGTGTAGTTGTGTACAACAGACTCAAATGAGGTCTGTTTTATCTGAAGAAGACTGTGAGACATAGGTTTAGATCTATGTGGCCTTCCTCTGGTGGTATATATTGTAAGCAGGATAGACATATGCAGCACATGGCCCTTGACTGTTTGTCACATGAAGTTACTGCTCCAGCAGACATGTTGCAGGCACTTCATGGGAATCACCAACAGCAGTAGCATGGCTTCACATTGTTTCAGACATCAGCAGTCATAACCTGTTCCATCTGTCTTATCCTTCCTCTATCCTACTGTACTGATGTTCTCCTTTTTGACAGACCAAGAGAGTGAAAGTTGAAATGTTTAGGATGTTACTAAAAACAACACAAACAGAATGGGGTAGGGACAGTGCATATGATTTACAGTGTACTGCATGTATGTATATCTTAAATGTCACACTTTGCCAGATAACAGCTGGAGCAGTTGGTCAAAGATGTGTTAGACAGACACATGAAAGACTGGCTCAGCTGTATTCAGGGACTCCTGAAGTGTTCATTCATTCTTCTTACAGGTCAATAACCCTGGGTCACCAGGGGGTCACCAGGCCAATGAAAACAACCATTTTGAAACATCAGCTGGTGGTGGTGCTGTGTAGCTAGGTCTCTGGGCCAGACTATCAGTCTCCTGGCAACCAGTACCCCTCTCTGTCGCCAGTTGGTGTCACCATCTTCCTAAATTGTCATACTTTATAACACGTGCACAGTCCAAGTATCCTAAACAGGACTAGTTTATCCCCTGTATGTGTGTCCATCCCTTGCCAGCCTGACATGCTTCATGTGTACAACAATCCCTATTTCTTTGTACTGTTTCATGACTGTCTATTTGCCCATGTAAAGTTTTCTTCTTGCTCTCTTCATACCTTGCTTACCCTGAATCCCACACTCCTCCTCTATTTTCTCTTTATATGAGAGAAGGGAGACTCTACTCCCTCCCAAAATAAAACAAAGTGCTAGCCTGTTTCGTCCACATTGGGGTTCCTATTACATCATCAAAAGATAAAGTAACCGAACGGCCAAAACATCGAAATGGCCGCATTTCAAAGTTTGAATTGTGGGATCGCAGTACAGTGAAGATTGGGATATTTGCCCTTTCATCACTGTAGTGTGATCTCAGAGTTGGAATATATATTTAGCGGGGGGTGTGGGGGCACAGCCCCCACAATAAAAGTTTCGAAATGTGGCCGTTTCGATGTTTCGGCCGTTCGATTACTTTATCTTTCTATCTTTCGATAATGTAATATGAACCCTCCACATTGCACTCTCCTGTGTGTTCTCCTGATTTGTTCCCTTTTGCTTGATATCTTCCCTCTTCCCTCCTGTCATGTTCATTTCTTTTCCACCCCATGATATTGCTGACAGGGGTGGCAGTATGTCTGCCCCACCACAATGTTAATCAATACGCTTTAGGTGAATTTTTCTGCTGCTGCTTTACTGCAGAACCCATTACTAATCAGAAATGCACTTTGCTTTGCTGTGCATATCTCTGAGTAGTTTCAAGTTGCTACTAGCAGTAAGTATTACAAGAATATTTTTTCCTGGTGTGCTAGTATGCAGCTCCAAGAGTCCATGTTGCTTTGCTTTCCTGAGTAACGTAAGAGTCACATTGTTTGATTGTATAATACAGTAAGAGAGACATTTGTAATGCAATAGTACAGCTAAGCTACAAAGGTTTTTCAGCCATCCACTTTGCCCAGTTGTTTCACGTAGAGCTACAACCATGCACTTTGCCCAGCTGTTGCCCGTAGGGCTACAAGATATATTGTGGAGTGTATGCAATCTGCATTTGTGCAGCACAGCTGTGCAGAGAAGTTTTATGAATCCTAGGCTAACATTTTTCATTTAATCAAAATTAATTTATAATTTATAAAATACTAGGGAGAATTCAGGTTAAAATACCTAACTTTTCTCTTAAAACTCAGAAGTGAATGCATCATTCTGAAGTTACTAGTTAACCTAAAGAGAAAATGAAGGTGGGAGAAAGAGCCAAATACAAAGGAGATTTTAATGAAGATCAATGGATACCCTTTGTATGTTATATGATCTTATAGTGCTGTAATCAATATGTGTGTGTGAATCGTATGATTTAATTTACTGCTGAGAAAAAGTCATACCTCTCAACCTGCAGACATTAAAAATAGGAACAAAGGTTCTTGAAAAGTAGGTTCATTCAGGCAAAAATCTGGACATGAAATTAGCATAAAAATTAAATACAATATAACACTTAACTCTTCCTGCTTCCAGTAGGAATGTGGGATACTAAGAAATGTTAACCATTTGAAACATCAGGACCCCTAGAGCAAGTCCAAAAATACAGATGTTGAATGGCTGAAAAAAAAAAGGGATTGCGAATTCTAAGTCCAAGATGCCATTTCTTGGAATATTCCCTTTTCTCCGAGATGGTGATCTCCGAGTTGGTATAAATAAATACTATATATATATATATATATATATATATATATATATATATATATATATATATGGGTTCATGTCTATCGATCGACAACTCAGTATATCGACATCCACTTCACCGACATCTAAAATAACCGACACCGCAAATCACGGACATTTAACAGGTAAGAGAATTAAATTTAGCTAATCATGCCTACCAGACATGCATAACACTACCATACTTACTAAACCATGGTAGGCATGATTAGCGAATTTAAATCTCTTACCTGTTAAATGTCCGTGATTTGCGGTGTCGGTTATTTTAGATGTCGGTGAAGTGGATGTCGATATACTGAGTTGTCGATCGATAGACATGAACCCATATATATATATATATATATATATATATATATATATATATATATATATATATATTTATATTTATATGTGTACATATCTATATAAGTTTGGGGGGTGTAGGGCTTGCTAAAAGAAGTTTTAAGGAGAAGAACGATCTTCGAGATTCATTTTTCTCCTGTGTTTTTGATCCTTTTTTCAGCATGTTGGCATTCAGCATTTCGAGTGATGACATTTCAGTAGACAACCCTCAGAAACATGTGTTTTAAAGGAGGGAGTGATAAAATATTAGTCAAATTTAAGCACTTTATCAAAGAGACAAGTCAAATCTGTAACTTTAATGAACTTTATTGCAAAATTCTACCTTACAAGGTAATTTATTTGCGCGTGTGAAAAAGGGAGATTTAAAATGTGTATCCTCTTTCTTTTAATGATTGATGCTACTAGTATGTTTGTCATGTAGTGTGTTTTTTTTATACAAGACAACTTCCAAAATCATACATGATGAGAAAGGATGATGAAAATTGATTGAAGAGGTAAATCAAGCCTGAAAATAGGGACATACCTCCAGAAATAGGTACATCATATGCAGGGGTAAATTAGGTCAGAAAACAGGTACTTTCCTCCAAAATTGGGACAGTTGAGAGATGCAGACTGAGTCATGTGTCTTTTGACTATGTAAAACTGCAAGTTATAGCTGTTCCCAGCAGAATGGCATGTGAGAACTACTGCGCTATCAGTTTGAATCTCTTCACCACCATAAACAGTAAGTTTTGCACACTTTGCTGAATCAAGTTTCTCACCAGCTTTTACTTTGGCAAACATTTGTGCTGATATAACATTGCACGTGGACCAAGTGTCCACTTTAAGCTCTACAGGTTTCCCATTAATCCGTACAGTACAAAATATTTTACTTTTTACTGACAACTGATGATCTACTGCATTAACAATTTCATCAGTCACAGACACCATCAACACAGAAAGTTTACTCATGGCTTTCTATCTGATCTACTTGCTTCTTTTGATGCTCTCTTTTACTAAAAGTATGTTCCACTTTAGAATTGCAAATCCTTTTGAAATGATTTCACTTTTTACATTTGTGACATTGCTGACCCAAAGCTAAGCACTTCTGTCATTTAGATTCATGGTTGCCTCCACAATTACGACACTTAAGAATAAGGTTGTTTGTAGCGATCCCATCCTGTTTATAGTTAGGGTTAGAAGGTGACCTGCTCGGTTTATAGTTAACAATGAGGTTGGGTGTGGCAGCCTTTGATTTATATATCTTTTTTATCTTAGCTTTATGTTTTACACTAGCAACATTTGTACCGTTAGTTACTGCAAGTACATTTTTCTTATTTGTAAACATATTTGTGTTCTTTTCTGTAAGCTCATATATTTGACAAATCTCTATGGCTTTGCTCAATGTTAAATCGCTATCTTGAAGCAAAATCTTTCTCACTGCATCATTAACACCACACACAAGTCTGTCCTTTATCAACTCATCTCGTAAATTACCAAAATATGCATGTTTTAGCTTTATTTCTCAAGTCAGTAATATATGCTGCTATAGTATCACCAGGCTTTTGATTTCTTGTATAAAACATGCCTTTCCATTGTAATATTCATTCGAGGGTTGCACATTTCTCTAAATTTATGTTTTAAGCACTCAGGATATTCCCGCCTTTCAGCCTGTATCACAATATGGTGGTTTCCCCCTCCCTTGCATACACAGCAGGTGCATACCCAAATGACTCTTTCCTTTCAATAACTTCCAAGCCTGCTAAATTAGGAAGTATAAATGCCTTTGTACATATATCTTTAGCAGAAAAAGCAGCCTGTATGAAAATAACATATTCTTGTTCCAACACTAACCAGTATTTATTATTTGTTAACCAGCAAAGTCCAATTTTCAGTAGATGCCTGGGGAAAAACACTCCAGATGCATATTTTTGTAATGTGGGAGAAAACCCACACAAATACAGGGAGGACATGCAGACTATGCACAGAAGGCACCCCAGCCGAGAATCAAACTGGAGAACTTCTTCCTGTGAGGGGACAATGCTTCCACTGCACCACTGTGCTGTCCAACAAGTACTGATATCAAACATGAGCAGTTCAGGTCTGCAAAATCCATCTGCCATAACAACAAAATATATTTAAACATAAGCATAGACCAGGTACTTGTAAATATGCTTGAAACACAACAATCACTTTGAAAAGGCTACACTTTAACACTGCAAACACTATGAATGTTCCAGAAGATCTGGACACTTTGAATAGCTTTAATTAATGTGAAAAAGTAGCACATTACGAGGAAATGCAGTCATTTTAGCCTTTTTGTACATTTAAACATTTCAGAAATTGTTTTGAACACTGTTGTATTTATTTTAAATACTTGTATCAGTATGTCACAATTTCAGACATTTTGTTTATCTTGGTAATTATGTTTTGAATGCTTCACCAAATGTGCGGTGACTGAAAAATCATTTAAACAAATTTAAGTACCTTTGAATAAACATTGACCTGTTTGCGAATTCAGTCCTGTATATTCCTTCACCTTTAACTGCATGCCTCATGGCTTGTATGTTGCTTCAACTTTGAATCCCATTCTGGTAACATGTTGCTTGTCTCATGCATTCAAAAGATATGATGAAGCGGTGTATGGGTTCAAGATATTTATTGTACATAAACACATCAGGAACTGCAACTGGAACATGTATTTTAGCTAACTGATTCACACATTACATCAAACACACAGGCATGTGCCTCCATTCGTGACTGCATTTACTCTGACTGAATGTACTAAATGTTACTGTTCTTGCACGTGCTCAGTACTTATATGCACATGCTATCTAGCTACAGTGGCTGACTAGGAACAATACACATAATGATCTACACTGTGTATCTTTGAGGGAGCAGTGTATAATTTAGTTCTGCACTGTTTATACTCATCCATGTGCTTCTTAATAACTTTACTGAGCTCATATCATTTTAGCAGCTTAATAGTGCTACCTAAGAGCATTTTGCTGAGTTCTTGAGACCTTCAGAATGCACAAAACCAATGTATCATGCCTTGTTTTACTTTGCTGCATTATAAATGCAATGATATGTCTGTCATTGGGGGTGTTCTTGAGTTATTCTATGTTTTCACTGTATAATTGCTATTCTCCAACTTTTGTATCATATCATATCATATCTTATCGCATCACTAAGCATATATTTAATCACTGGCAGGTTTACAAGTAAACATGATTACATTTCTATTCCTTTTTTTTGTACCTTCCTTGTATTACCATCTATAGGTTGCTCCATGGTGGAAGGTTGACCTGTCATCCAATATAAACAAAGAAATATGTTTACATTTAAGAATATAAACAAGGCTGTGGGGGCCTTTGGATGTATGTTGTCACTGCCCTGTGTTTTTAACTGAGCGTAACATACTGGGGGTTAGATCCAGAAGTGCTAGCAGAACAGGAGTCACTAAATGCTAACAAACAGATAGACAGATACCTATAAATAAATAAGCACTGATAGTCTTACAACAAAACAGTGGGTACTAATACACTGTCTAAAAAGTATCAGTTTCTTATACTCTTCCACTAAATAGTGAAAACTGATATTTTTGTGAATTTGTTCTTAGCAGCGTGTATCTAGAAATCATAATAATGTATAATGCGCTATAAATTATTTTAATGTGCCTTACATAGAGCTAAGTCAGTTTTGTAAAAATATTTCTACATTATTATTTTGTCTTGTCACTTTGATACTAAAGAACATTTGTGAAAATGTACTATCACTGCTCAGGCTCTGCTTTGTTCGATTGTCTAAGCTGTGAAATTACATGAGAATGTAAGCCACACGCATTTTTTTCTTATGTCTCTGTCTCTGTATATATCTTTACCTGTATATCTGTCTTTCTATCTATCCTGCCTATCTATACACACACCTCACACACGCATCTGCATGTGTGTATAAACATCAATGTGTAATGCAATGTGATTTGTTGCTCTGCCTCCCAGTCTAGTCTTTTTTTATCCTCAGCTGTATCCTTCCTCCTCCCCCACCCACTACGGTGGATAACTGAAGCCCTGCCTGCACTCATTGTACATGATGCATTTGCAGCAATGAGAAAAGAGAAGTTCCCTTCCCCCCAACACACACCCCAGTCCTACTTCTCTCCCCTCCCTTCCCAGAAGATGAAGCCAATCGTAAGTATGGAGGAGAAAAGATGCAAGGAAGAAGCTGGAATGCAGACAAACAGATGCAGCAGCCCTGCCTAAAACAGACAGGACTACCTATGACCGAGCCTCCAGCATTGACGACGGACTATGGGTCAAGTCCTTGGGTTCGCCCACTGCAGTATGTTTCAGTTCTATTTCTTTTTTGATCTTCAGTTTTGTTTCTGTCCTCCTCACTGGCACACAGAGAATCATATACAAAAGAGCCCCATGTGCTACATTTAAAGATGCATTGTCCCTTTCAGGGAACAGGTTTGGGCCCATTCTCTACAGTCCACATCACAACATTAAGCAGGAGGAAAGGTGACAGTATTATGTAGCTGAAGGAAAGGAAGTAATATAGCATGCTGTGATTCCTTAGCTTAAATTTGCACAACAGCACCTTCCAGGCAACCTAATACAATCAAAACACTTTGCATGACTGCCCTGTATTTTGGTTTCAGTCTGTCCATAATGTGTGCATGGGGGAATGCTACAGTTTGTAATAATGCTGTTTCTTAAAATGATTCTAAAGTGAAAGCTAATATTAAGACTATTTGTAAAAGAGATGGTTCTCTATATGTTCAGTATCTCTTGAAATCACCCTGTTTATATAGACACTGTGTCGAAATGAAAACTGACCTGAAGCAGACACAGCATTAAAGGGGTTGTTAGTGTGTTCTTTACTGTATTCCTTATTCCCATGCTGTATGTTGTAATGAGATGTACATTCATAGGGCACGTGTTACAATGAGCTGACTGCCATTGAAATAAGTTGTGATATAACAAGGTATGAGTGAAAGGTGCATGGTATATGACACACAGACAAGTGTCTTGCATAAACGTCCAGAAGAGAAAAGTGTGGGTTTATGTAAAAAAGTAACAAAAATGCATATTTTAACATCAAGTTCATTAAAATATGTTAACACCAGATGCAGACTGAAAATACTTATTCTGAACAGTAAAACACAGATTATAGAAAAATGACAGATCTTCTATTGTTGATATGTAGATTGCTGAGATATACTATAAAATTGTGTCCTAAGCATAATACCAACTGTAGAGAGTAAGGTGTGTTTTAAAGAAGTGTTTACAACATAAGGTGTAGTGGAAGGACTTTGTATCCATATATGCAGGGGTAAGCGTAATACAAATTTTCAGACTGCTGTTTTAGGAGAGTAGTACTTACGGCATAACAATGACATGGAACTGTATATATTCTAGTGATATTTACTGTAAGAAAGGCTATATAAAAAAGGTAAATTAAAGTATATAGAGGAGCACTAGTAAGCTCAACAGATAGCTCATTGATCTTTGATGCCATGAAGATTTGAAGGCTGTGGGTTCTATCCCCAGTGGGAGCACAAATTCATGTTGTAGTACACTCGCTGTAGTACAGCATAGAAAGATGTTGGACTCCTTAGGCACTGTCCTTCAGCTGAGACATTAAATGGAGTTCTCATCTGCCTGATGCATGGCATAAAGAGTCGGGGAATTCCCCAATGTCCTGATCAAATTACCCCTAGTCATTATGATATCACCTCAGATCTTGAAACTAAGCCATAGAGCTAGTGGGATTAACTTAGTTCACAAACTGAAATAAAAATAAATGAGTTTAATGACAGGGTATATGTGCTGTGTTATGGAAATGGATATATGTAACAGCAAGGATTCCTCTAATATAGAGGTGATACCGATGCCTTTCTCATACAAGTCTGTACTTAAAATTCTGACAGGTCAAATTGTATTATTCACCATGTCTGAAAAATACTTATACCCCCATCCAACATAAAAAAGGAACACACAGCAACCAAGGAACTTTTGAGCATGCTTGCATATTCTTTCTTTTTTATTTTGAGAGGACTGAATGGTTGTGGAACTGTTTAAGAGAAACTTCTGGCAGTTTTATGTGACTCTAGAGAGCTGAAGTGTGAGTTACAGTGAAATATCTGAAGGGAGGTGTGTTGATCTCTCATCAGTGAGTATTCTGAAGCAATATGTCATGGTACAGTACATAGCACAGAGCCTCCAGTAGTTAGAGGCAAGTGACTGTAATAGGAATGTGGAGAGGGTGACCACAGCAAGGCATGCACTGAACAAGTTTTAGTCAAAGAGAATGTATTTTAATAGATGCACGATACAGATGTTTGTCACAAAATAATACACACTGTGGAGAAGTTTACTCCAGTTAAGTGGTTGTAAGAGAAAAATGTTGCCAGATGAATGCTTTATACTGGTGCATCATGTGTATGCTCATACTGTACGTGAATAAGTTAACGTGATGATGTTGTAACAGAAATGTCCCTTAGTATGATGGCTGTCTACTGCTGTGCACATAGAAGGTGTATGCTGCAGGGCTATGACAACTTTTGTAGCAAAATCCATTTATTCCTGTTTTATAGCATTGTAAGCAGGCATGTCACAGAATTATTTATTGCACAGGTGTGAGTAAAGATGAAGTGTTTAAAACACAGATGCTTGTTAAGAGTAGTAAGTGCTGTCATAGAGCCTAACCTTTCATCTCCAGAATGTGACACTACCACTTATTCTGTGGAACACTACCTCTCACAACGTAGAACAAGTGGGCAGAATGTGAAGCACTTACTAACAGCTTCAACTAGGATGCTCAAGGGAAGGCTAACTTTGTTACTTTATACAAAAAGTTCTTTTGATGAATTAATGTGATTCATTTCTATTTACCATGGATATCAGTTCAAATGTCTTAAGACGGAATGTGTGACAGACCCTTTCAGTACAGAACTGTGAGGAACATGGGGTTTCTAAAATTCAGAATGAGG